>NC_133457.1:29399166-29738333 GCF_048565385.1 Saimiri boliviensis
TGGATGAGGAGGCTGTTTTCAGCTGAAGGCAACTCTTGGAGAAGGATTTAGCCATGAGCTGTATGCTGCCAACAGGATCAGCACTTGAGGAATGAATGCTGTTCTGAAGAAAAAAATCGAGTGGTGTGCCAGAGCCTCTTCTACAAGAGATCCACTTACTTTCTGTAATAATTAGTGGGAACATTTGTGCCACTCAAATCCACTTACTTTGTATAATAATCAGTGGGAATAGCACCTCTAGGATTCTAGTTGGTTTTGTTTTCAGGAAAATTTACAGGAGGAAGTTTAGTAAAGTGAACTAAAATCCCAGCCAGTGCATCAGGTCTTGAGGCTGCAACTGATATTAAACATTTCTTATAACAACTCTGTTACAGATAGGGCTCACTGGGAAACAGACTGAGATATGCATACAGGATGTTTACTGAAGCATTTGTGCTCTTGGGAACAACACAGGTGAGGGGGCAAGGAAGCAAAATTGGGCAAAGAATGAGTTTAATTGAAATGCAGTTGCAACAAACTTCATCCAATTTTGTGAGAACTTCAGAGTTAGAATAGCTTTTCAGACTGACCCCACCATGGTGCAAGGTAGCAGGACTTTATACTCTTGCACTGGATCAGTCATTAGACACAGGCTGCTCTAATGTAGGGGATATTGTGGTTCTCTTTAGTTAATGGCATTTCCTAGAGAGAGACTAAGCTGAAATCTGTCACCATAACAGCTAAGGGAATGGGCATTTCAGTCCTGAAATGGAATCTGGGCAACACATCATGGAATCTATTACATTAGTTTAAAAAAAAAAAAGCATCTCATTATTACTGTGTATTATTTGATATGTCATTGAAACTTATTACTTCTTTTTTTTTAATTGCCTGAATATTTCTTTCTTTCACTTTTCTGTGTTAATAATTTTTTGTTTTATTTTTTCTTGTCATATATGTTGCAAATATTTGCTCTGTTTTTCGATTGTCATTCTCTTGTAATTTTTAATTTTTCTGAGTATCTTGTAGGTGTATATACTTATGGGGTACATGAGATACTTTGATACAGGCATGCAGTGCATAACCATCACATCATGCTAAGTGGGATATCTTCTTTTTTCGATATATCCATGTTTATATTTTGTATGGTGTATTTCTTTGCCTTTGCATTTTTTTTCCATTTGAGCTTTAAGAATTTTTTTGATTATAGATGAATACTTATAGATTATTTTATTTAGTAGTGTCATAGTTTTACTTTGCTATATTTAAATATTTTCTATTATTTGGAGTTTATTTTAGTGCATGGTGCGAGGCAAGAAGGTAAATTATGTGTGTGTGTGTGTATGTATTTTCTGGTTGGTTCAGCAATCATCCCAGCACCATTCTTGAATGATCCTTCTCATTTTCAGTAATTTTATGCTTTTGATATATTCAGTTCTTTATATGCCAGGTTTTGTCTATGCAATATTCCCTTTATCAATTAACCTGTTTATACATATTTCAAAAAACACATTGCCTGAATTATTATAGTTTTATAGCAGGAGTCCCCAAACTTTTTACACAGGGGGCCGGTTCACTGTCCTTCAGACTGTTGGAGGGCCGCCACATACTGTGCTCCTCTCACTGACCACCAATGAAAGAGGTGCCCCTTCCTGAAGTGCAGCGGGGGGCCGGATAAATGGCCTCAGGGGGCTGTAGTTTGGGTACGCCTGTTTTATAGTATTGCTTACTATGTAGTTGAACTAAGCCACAGTGTGATCAGGTTATAAATACAGGAGTAGATTATTATGGTTGTTTTAGATGCCTAAATTTTTAGGCTTTTTCCCTTATGTGGAAACATCCATATTTCTTCACTTCTGATAATATGTTCTATGCATTCTGCCATTTAACAAATGTTTAAATGCTGTTTGAAATTATTGTATTCTTGTCTTCTTTCTGCTCATCACCACCTGGCAATTTTTTAGAACAACCATTGAGCTGCATATTTCTTTTTAAATTCCTTATCTCTTCTATCCTAGGCCTGAGCACATGGTACAACATAAATAAATATTTTTAAATGTTGAATGAATAAGATTATAGTTTCATTTCTGTGTTATCTCTGGTTCTTGATTTCTCTACGTTAAAAGTCATATTGAGAATTCCTCATGAAGTGATAAGAAAATATAAAAATTTACATTGAAAGACACTGAAATAGCATATAGACATGTACTTTTTATTCTTTTTTTCTAAAGAGATGTCATTCATGAGGCTTTCAATATTTAGGCTAGATAGACTTTCAGGGATATGATAAAGTCTAACTTTGAAGAGCTCAAAATATGGTTGAAAATTTGGGGGCTCATAATGAAAAATCTAGATAGTTAAACTGCTTTTATTAATTAGCTTTTTATTCTTTCCACACAGGTACCAAGTGAGGAACCAACACAAAAATGAAAAGGTTGGGTTCCTTGTTCAAAATTTATTAAGAATTTCAAGATGGTGATAGCAAAGCATTTACTAAGTGTGGGACCTTTTACAACTGCATAGTTTGAACACCCACAAAGCTGGCCCTTGATTAAATACATCCCATATACACTGTGCTGGGTATTAGTGCTGCAGTATGGAGGAAACAAATATGGCTACACTCCTTGAGGAACTCACAGATTCAGTGTAGACAAAGGCAGAAGAGTGACAATTTGTTTCCTTAAAGTTCCTTACTATCTTCACTAATTGATAATTGGTTTTCAAAATTTGACTACTTTATACTCATTTCTAATCCCCAACATAGTTTTTCAACTGCCATGTCCTTGGATAATCATTTAGCAGAATTCATTAAATGACAACTGTTTGCAGGAACTAGATGAAAATAAAAAAATTAGAAATTTATTTTTATTATTAATAATATTATTTCTAATAAAGCAGTATAAAAGCCCTTTGTGAAGGGTATTTTCATATCTGTAGTGGGCATGTATGTGCTACAGTGTGTAGCAGAAGCTGGAAATTTTTTCTGTCATTACTGAGTTTTGAAAAGATGTTTTTTGCAAAATGTGAGAAGCACTGTCACTAAGGAAGAAGTGCATCTTATTAGAATGAGAATATTGTAGATAATGATTATACGGTTTGTCCGGAGATTGAGATAAATATATGTGTTACGGTTTTTTGGAGGGAAGGGAGATAATGTCAAAATATATTAGCCAAAGACTCTCAGAAGTAGGTAGGAAATAGACAGAAATGTATTCCCGTTAGCAATTGATTCCTCAGCATGCTGGTTAAGCCCAAACAAGCACAGGATTTTTTGACATCTGTTTTATTTTGGTTCTTGCCTCTTCCAGCATTCAAGCTGTCAGCTCTTGCTCTGTTAACAATGGGGGCTGTGAGCTACAGAATATTCAGATCACTGATGAACACTGCAGGCATTGGTGCCTTCCTCACCACCAGCTGACATGAGATTGCAAACACTGTGAAAGGAGGGCACAGTAAGCTCATATTACCTGCTGCAAAGGAACAACATGTTGAGAGCAATAAAACTTTTTCCAACACCATGTACCATTTTGTAAGATTGTGGGTTTGAAAGAATATTTTTCCCCCTACAATCTACTTCATGAATTGCTTTTGATAAAAAGCTCTTTCTTTTTTTTCTCTGAATCCGTTGGTGGTTCTAAGTTCACATTTGTTCTCTTTTGAGGGAGGGCAGCTGACTATAGCAATATGATTCATGGTGGTGAGCTCTGGCAGAATTCAAGAATTTAAAGTGATGTTAAGTATCATTGAGTTTATAAGAAGTCCCCAACAAAGATTTCTAGAAAATGTGAAAATGCACAAACTAAGCAGGATGGATGAGGGCTTTTATTGTCCACTATCAAAGTGATTCTCCAGTACCAATATGTATTTTGATACCGAAGACTCATTAGAAACATGGTACATATTCATGGTAGCATTTTGGATTAAAAATATGTCTTCTCTCTAGTATTTTTATTGAATTAATTAAAATTATCTGAAAAGTCCTTGAAGGCCAACTTAATATCCCCAGTAGAGATGGCAAGGTAAGGGAGCTTTAGCCCTCCTCCCATAATCTTCATCTGCTTCCCAATGATACCCACCAAATGACAAGTACATTCACCAAATTTATGGATAATAAATTTTTCTCAGTCCTAAGCAAAACGTAAATAAAAGTTTTTTAAAATGTTGACATCTTTATTAATCTGTAGCATACATTCTAAAAATAAACTGTCTTTGCTAGAAAAATGTAGCTTAAAGACTTGCACTTCTTTCTGAACAGATTTTTTTCTAAGCTGCTTCTGTATAAAATATCTGGCACTATTACTGCTCATTCTCCAGATGTTTACAACTTTCTATCTCAAATGATATCTTCTGGATTTTTCCCCCTAACTCCCCAACATTTTCTTCTCTTCTGTTTTCCCGATCTCCACCCTCGCCACAAGGCTGTCCTTTACAAATTCTCACTGGGACCGTAGTTCTGTATCATTGCTCTCCCGTTTTCATGCCTTCTGACTTTCAAAGATATTGTCTACATACCCTAGAGTTTCCTTGATTAGGCATCTTTATTATGCCACTTGAAGTTATATAACAGAAGGATAGTTTTCATGAAGCCATGTTTCATTCCACCAAAAATGTAAAAATATCTTCTTATTCTCAGACCTATCAGCTCAACAGGCCTAAAGATACCTGCTTATTCTTATTTACCTATTATTTTTATAGATGAGATTGAAATTTGCTTAGGTATTTCTTGCCCATGTGAACACTTTTTGTATTTTATTGCCTCATTGTGTCATTTTGCCATTTTTTGTGGACATGTGTTTTTGTCAGTATACAGGAGCTTGTTATGTATTCTAAATATTAATGAACCCCTTAAATGTTAATATGTTCAAATATTTTTCCCTATTGATATCTGATTTTTTACATAGTTGATGGAAGTTTTTCTTGCCATTGTAAAGTTTTTTCTTTTGTGTAAATGTCTTTTCCTCTAACATACTTCATATTTGCCAAAATATAAATTTTAAAATTAATTAAAATGTGGACTGCTTTAATAATAAATTTCAAATATTTAAAACTTCTACAATGTAAAGATAAAACTATAAGGTTTTCTTTCAATGTTTTATGTATATATAGTGTTCCATTGTATAGATAGCCATCATTTATTTGACCAATATCAGTTAAGAAAACTTAAATCAATGTCCTAGTACTTATTCTTCAAAGAATGGTCAGATTTTTGCTTAGAATGAATTTCTAAATGTGGAATTATTGAGTAGAAAACATGTAATTTCTCAGGCTTCTGATATAATTACTAGTCTGTCCTCCAGAAAAGATGACCCATTTATAGTTCCACCATCATATAAGAGGGCTAGTTCTTTCATATCTACCAGTACAAAGTACTTTCATTCTATCTTTGGATATGGATAGACAAAAAAATCATTTGTAAAAATTTTAATTTATAAATGCAAAGGTATGATGGGGAGAGTAGAAAAACCAAAGTTTTGGAAGTCTTGGAAGTCAGTTTGAATTTGGACTGGATATGGAAAAAAAAATGTTAGAGAAGCTTATCACAGTTTTTAGGTTGGAAGTGATATAGTAAAGCTGACATTTTAGGAAAATCAATTTGATTGATGATCAAGTAATCTGTTGCAATGTTTCAGTTTTGGTTAAATAAGTTTCAGCAAAGATGAGACAGGAAGAGTTATAGCTAAGTTTAGAAAGAAGCTAGATGATGTAGTGAGAGATTAAAAACAAAGATAAGGGATTTTAAGGTTTTTCATTTGGAAGGGAAGAATGACAAAAATATCATTGTGATGAGTAGGAAGTTGATAAAGAAAAGGTTAATGAACTGATTAGTTAAAATGATAGTGGCTAAGAACTAGTGGAAAAGCTCTGAAATTGTTGTGTTGATTTTCAAAACAGTTTTTTTTCAGCAGGTAACACATGCACAGCAGGCAGATCACCTGAGGTCAGGAGTTCGAGACCAGCCTGGCCAACTTGGTGAAACCCCATCTCTACTAAAAATACAAAAATTAGCTGGGCATGGTGGCATGTGCCTCTAATCCCAGCTACTCAGGAGGCTGAGGCATGATAATCGCTTAAACCCAGAATGTGAAGGTTGCAGTGAGCTGAGATCACGCCATTGCACTCCAGCCTAGGCAACAAGAGCAAAACTCCATCTCAAAAAAATAAAAATAAAAATAAATAAAACATTCCAAAAATTTTATTGGAAAAAAAAATTATAGTGGTGAAGGAAGTGAAGGTAGGAACCATGTGGAGGGCCCATTACAAGTTAAATGATGGACAGGCATGCAAGGCTCAAGAATATTTTCATATTTTCCCCAAGAAATCATCAAGAATTATCATGCTTGTACTTCTGGCATTAGAAAAACCAAAGTATAAGATAAATGAGCAATTGACCTGAATATTGAAATAATTAGAATGTAAAATCATGGTAATTGGTTGAGAGTTGGAGAGTAAAAAAGGAGAACAGCTGGACAACCTTGGTTGAGAGACCCAGAATCATGGAGTTTTAAAGATTGTCTAGTTCAGTTGTTATCAAATTAAGTGTTCTCAGGAACTTAATTGGATTTAACAGGTAGAGGAGGTTAAAGAAGGTACATCAGGGAAGACACTCTGTGTATATGTCTGTGCGCTCCTGTGTGTGTGTGTGTGTGTATGTGTGTGTGCTCAGTGTGTGTGTGTTTGTGTGTGTGCATGCATGTGCCCACGCATGCATCCACACACATGTCTAGGGAGGAGAGGATATGGATGTTTTCTTAGTCACTTTAGGTTGCTATAACAAAATACTATAGAATGAGTAGTTTAAATGGCATACATTTATTTCTTACAGTTCTGGAGGCTAAGTAGTTAATCCAGGTAGTTGCTGGCAGATAGCGTTCCTGTGAGACTTTTCTTACCTTGCAGACAGCCATCTTCTTCCTGCGTACTCACATGGTAGAAGAAAAGAGTGCTTCCTCTTCTTATAAGGACACTAATCTCATCATGGGGGCCCCATCCTCATTATCTCATCTAAACCTTATTACCTCCCAAAGGCCCCACTTTCAAATACCACCACATTAAGGGTTAGCGTTTCAACCTGTGAATGTTCAGTGGACATTCACATTCAGTTCATAACTGAAGTGATCTTAAGTAGCATCTTAGCTTAGAGATTCTCCCAGAATTGTGTCCCTCTACCTTCCACCATGGGGATGGACCTACCTAGACCTTGAAATAACCTCTAAAACAATTAAAGTAAAAATAATGCCAAGAAAGCATCAACAACTAACATATTTATTCAGGACTTTATGTATTTAACTCAAGGTAAAAGCACTGTATTTTCAAATCATTAAAAACAATCATTCTCTACTTCAATGGCAATGGTCTTAAAATTGAAATTGCACCTTTTGTATTTTCAGTAGAAATGGATTTTTTTGGTTCTCATGTCATCAACTTCAAATTCCATTACTTTATATTGAATACACTGAGATCCCGTCCACACCTCTCCATCTCCCAGGGGTCTTTTTAGTGTCATTAGCATCTCCTGCCTTGGAAACTATTGACATACTGATAGCAGCAACTTTTACTGAGGTCCCTTTAACTTCGGCAGTGATCAATATATACCATGCAATTTATTTTATTTTCATGACTTTAGACTTGGTTATAAAAGTAATAGGTATTCACTGAAGGAAATTTGGGGCAGATAATAAAATAACACAAATGCAAAATAATAAAACCACCCATAATCTCCTCACACAGAAGTAATAATTGTTAACATATTGGTATATATCTTTTCAAGTATTTTATTTTTATAAACACTTATGAAATAGGATTATGCTATACCTTCTGTTTTACAGTTTGAATTATTAACATATTTTCAAAACATTATGTGATGTCATTTAATTTTCTATTATAATTTTTTATTATAAGAGTTAATGATGGCATTAATATAATAGCTTAAATTTATTTAGAAATTTTTGTGCTAGTCACTACTGAAAGTACATATATATGCATTGTATCACAGAAATTTCAGAGCAACCATAGGAGATTGGTACTGTTACTATCCCCATTTTATAAAAAGAGAAATGGAACACAGTACAGGTTTGGTAATTGGCCCAGTGTTTTCATGCTGTGGAAGTTACAAACCAGGATTTGAAACCAAGGACTTTAACTCTGGAATCTAAGATTTTTCAAGCTGATTGTATAAATATATAGCATGCCAGTGTTTTTACAGTTGCATCATTACAATTTTCTAATGTTGGGTACTTAAATACCTTTTATTGTTTTAAAGAAACTTACAGTGAAAATTCTTCTAGCAAAATATTTGGTTTCCATATACACTATTTTCCTAATGACAAATGCCAGTGATTAAAATTGTATAGTCCAACAGCTTTGGCACAATTTGTGCCATCAATTTTTTTACACAACATTAAAGGTAAAAGCAGCCAATTGAACCAACATAGACTAAAAACTGAAACTAACAGACTACTAAATTCAAATTCTTTTTTATTTCCAGCAGATCACAGCACCATTGTGTATCTTGTGGGAAATAAGCCTAGTTATCCTTTTTAAATCTTAGAGTTATGAAATATTTTGAAAGTCTAAAAGATATTCTTAAGAATTCAAATTTGACAAAATATTTAAGAAGTAACTCTTAGAAAGCGTTTTACAGTAAAACCTCCTACCTAGAAAGATGCTTTGAATATATATAATGGCTCTCAATAGAAGTTTGATGACCCATTAATCTAGATCTGGAAGCAATCCTGTGTTTCCTATTTTTATGATATTTCACCTATGGAAATGTTCACCTGAATCCTTTGATGTTTACAGAAATTATCTAGAAGCTGAATAAATGACATATTGGAGAATTAAGGTCAAGTGGTCTTCGGTGACCCATTGTACCTTTTGCAAATACATCAACCATTTATATCTATCATGGCCCTAATAGAATTTCCTGGCATGCATGCTTTCAATATTAGTACATCTGCAGTTGCTTTTATACATGGAAATTACTGATGGCAAATATTAAGCTACTGTAACATATTGAAAACAACTTGAACTTTTTGCACTTTAACATTTTCCAAACCAAAAATTAAAGATCTGACATCTATACATGTACCTGAAAATTTGACTTTTCTAGAAAAGTCTAGCTCCTAAGTTGTAAACAAGTACTCCAGCATTCCTCCTGCACTGCTAAAAGAAGAGCTCTTGTAAAACAATATCCACATTTAGGAAAGACTAAACAATAAAGACTTATTTCCATTGTTTTCCTCATTTTTGAAATAAGCTAATGTTATCCAATTCTTGCCAAATCATTTCTGTTCCTCAACCACCCATCCAATATGCCTCCTCTTTAAAAACACTGTGCACAAAGCTGGAAATGGGTTTTCCCTAGCCAGCACTCCAACTAGGTATTTAGGGTTGGTGCTGCACACACAGCCAGTTTTAAATAACTGACCCTCAATTGTCCCTGCTACTATTGTTCTCAACATCCTTTCTTCCTGTATGAATGTCCCAAAATTGTGGTTTGGGTACAAAATTCTAAAACCTGTTTTTTTCTCATTGGTAATGTCGGATTATTAAAAAACTCGTATGACGTAGTTATATGAAGGACTGTGTAATCAAATAGAGCTGGTTGAAATCCCAGCTCCCTTATTCACAGTGATGCTAAGCAGCTATTTCAACTCATTGATCCTCTATTTCTTTATCTGTGATTTGGACATAATAATGATACATATGTCATAAGGTTGTGAATGAAGCTTAAAAAGGACAATGCATGTAAAGAGCTTAGTAAGTTGCTTGACTCATGATAAATTGCTTGAAAACTAAAGCACAAAATAGTGTATTTTCTGCTACAGTGTTAAAAGATGTTTCCTGGCAAAGTCAGGATTGAAATTCAAATGTATCCATAACACTAAATCCAATGTTCAATACTCATGTACCCTATCCAGTACAACCTTCTCAGGATCTCCTTGCTGGCTCCCACTGCTTGCTTTCCAAGTTTTAGGAATCAATTCCTGTATAACCTCAGACATTTACTACAGTGTCATTTCTCCCATCTCCCAGAAGTAAAGCTTCATTTTCCCTTTAACATTTGTGTCCTTTTTAGTCATCACTGCCATCCCAATTTAATTCTGTCTTATCACTTACCTTCTGAAGCTCTTAGCTGAGTACATCACCCATTTTTAACATCCTTTATAACCATCCTACCTTTATGGGTATCATGAGAGAGCCCAGGGCACTCCTCCACTATAGTGCAGGAGTTAAGAAATAGGCTCTGGCCGGGTACAGTGGCTCACGCCTGTAATCCCAGCACTTTGGGAGGCCGAGGCGGGTGGATCACAAGGTCAAGAGATCGAGACCATCCTGGCCAACATGGTGAAACCCCGTCTCTACTAAAAATACAAAAAAATTAGCTGGGCATGGTGGCGCGTGCCTGTAATCCCTGCTACTCAGGAGGCTGAGGCAGGAGAATTGCCTGAACCCAGGAGGCGGGGGTTGCGGTGAGCCGAGATCGCACCATTGCACTCCAGCCTGGGTAACAAGAGCGAAACTCCATCTCAAAAAAAAAAAAAAAGAAAAAAAGAAAAGAAAAAAAAAAAGAAATAGGCTCTGAAGCCAGACTACTTAAATCTGAAGTTCTGTTTCCACAAATCCCAGTTTTCAGCTTGGGGACCTTGAATACATTTTCTGTCTTCAGTTTCTTATCTGTGAAATGGAGATTAAATTACACCTACCTGAGTTGTTGATAAGATTAAATGAATGAATGGATGTTAAGTACTTGCTAATGGTACCGGGACCCTATTAAGCACTATATGAATATTATCTGTTACTATTGTTTGTTCAATTCCAAAGGTAGCTCAGTTGTCTCTTCCAAATTCATCCTCTGATCCCTGCTACCATCCAATGAATGGATCTTACTTTAATGATGTATTGAACAAAATGTGTGAAAAGCCTGAAACTGTGCTTGGCACACAGAAGCACTCATAAACTGCTAACCCTTTTTGTTGATTCTCAACCCTTCAGCACTTGACCTACCTTTCCCAAGGCTTTCTTCTTGAAAGTATCTTTCTTTGGATTTTGAGACCCTATTCATTCCTAGTTCTGGTTCTTTTTCTAATACTTAATCTTCTTCTATATCTCTTCCTATATGAATACACTTGTTTCACCTCTCCATATTGTGTAAACTTTTTGAGGGCAGTAGGAATATCTTATTTTTTTTTTATCCTAGTATCTTGTACATAATGGGAATTTAGTAAATCTTTTCTGTCTTTAGTATTTTTTAATTTTTGTAACTCTTTTTAAAAATTTATTTTGTATTTAAGTTCTGGGATACATGTGCTGAACGTGCAAATTTGTTACTTAGGTATACATGTGCCATGGTGGTTTGCTGCACCTATCAAATCATCTAGGTTTTAACTCCTGCATGCATTAGGTATTTGTCCTAATGCTCTTTCTCCCCTTGCTCCTCACCCGCTGACAGGCCCTGGTGTGTGATGTTCCCCTCCCTGTGTCCATGCGTTTCCATTGTTCAATTCCCACTTATGAGTGAGAACATGCAGTGTTTGGTTTTCTGTTCCTGCTTTAGTCTGCTGAGGATGATGGTTTCCAGCTTAATCCATGTCCCTGTAAAGGACATGAACTCATTCTTTTTTATAAGAATTTCTTTTCTAAATTTCTCAACTCTATTCAGGTTTTGCTGTACACAAACCTGAACACACTTTAGATCATGCCACTCGTAGTTGTTTTACTTTAAATATCTTAAATTGTAAAATCTGTCTTTCTAATGCTAGCTCATTATTTATGTATGTATTTTAATTCCTCTCTGTTTATTTACTATACTTACACTAATAATTCCTAACATTCATTGAGTGCTTACAATATTCCAGACACTGTATTTGTTGTTTTACCTGCATTATTTCACTCAGTATTTACGTAATCCCATGAAATATTGTTATTGTGCTTCTTTTACAAATAAAGGACTTAAGGCCATAGGAAGTCAAGTTATTGTCCCAAGGTCTCAGAGCTACTGGCTTTGCCAGAATCGGGCTACAAATTCATGTCTCTTTGATCTTTTCTCTATGCCATTTTGAAAGTTTAACATATCAAATGTTAACATGTATATTCTAGTTGATAATTATTATAGCAATTCGAAGGGATAGAATTTTTAAATTATATGTCTTTTTTTTTTTTTTTTTTTGAGACACAGTTTCGCTCTTGTTACCCAGGCTGGAGTGCAACGGCGCGATCTCAGCTCGCCACAACCTCTGCCTCCTGGGTTCAGGCAATTCTCCTGCCTCAGCCTCCTGAGTAGCTGGAATTACAGGCACACGCCACCATGCCCAGCTAATTTTTTGTATTTTTAGTAGAGACGGGGTTTCACCAGGATGGTCTCGATCTCTTTTTTTTTTTTTTTTTTTTTTTTTTTTTTTTTTTTTTTTTTTTTTTTTTTTTTTGAGACAGAGTTTCGCTCTTGTTACCCAGGCTGGAGTGCAATGGCGCGATCTCGGCTCACCGCAACCTCCGCCTCCTGGGCTCAGGCAATTCTCCTGCCTCAGCCTCCTGAGTAGCTGGAATTACAGGCACACGCCACCACGCCCAGCTAATTTTTTGTATTTTTTGTAGAGACGGGGTTTCACCAGGATGGTCTCGATCTCTTGACCTTGTGATCCACCCGCCTCGGCCTCCCAAAGTGCTGGGATTACCGGCTTGAGCCACCACACTCGGCCAATAATGTGTCTTAACTTTTCTTCAAAAGTCTAGTTTCTATCCATTGGTTCTCTAACTGCATTTATTAATACTTCTCAAAGCACAGAGTCTCCTTGTACCTCAGAGAATGTGACATTTTATGACCAGACCTCTTGTCTGAGCTGGCTGCAATTGTGTTGGAAATTGGCTCTGTAGCTGGGCTGGTCTGCAGTTAGGAAACATGATTGTAGATGCTGAACTGTCACTGCTGGGATGTGAACCAGACATGAATGCTAAACAATAGTGTCCGCAATTTGCAACCCAGGAACTGCCAAACTGACAGCTAGACTAAACTGTAGCAGCATAGGAAAATGTGACTAGTTTCTCCAGTCAGTCAATACAAAGTCTTATATTGTACCATGATGAATAGAATCTTACTGTCCATAAACTGAGATGCTGTCAATTATGAATCTCAGTTAGATTCTTAGCAAGTATTTCATGTGTGAACACCCATGTAAGCCTCATAATGGCCCTAACTCTTGTTGGTTTGTATTAGCCTTTAAAGTGAACATGCAGTTCATTAAACTTATAGAAACTCCAACAGCAGCTGCACATCTCCCCATGAACTACATAGGTTTTTTGCATTTTATCTAGGACTAGATGAAAGGGATCCATAAGGCTGCCTAGAAATAAGTCTTGACTCTCTGAGGGACTTGAATAGATATAGTGTGTGTATGAAATGAATAATATTAGTAATGAGCAAAACTTGAAAGGAAAATCTAAAGGTTTGGGGGGTTCTGTCTCCTTTTAAGGAAGTTGTGCCAAATTATTGTTTTATAATATTTTTGCTTCAAGGATTTCTTCAGGCTTGGGATATTCATTTGTTATTTCACTAGACAGAACGTCTGCTTACTTTCCTCACTGTTCTCTCACATATTTGTTTGTCATTCATTTCCTTCATGCAAGGGACATTTGCAAGTTCCCATTATGTTCCAAGCACTGGGGCTGGAAATGAGGAGTTCTATGATACAAAAACCAAATGTCTCTGCCCTCAAGAAGTTCATGCTCTAGTCGGGGTGACAATCACATAAAAAGAGAATATAGAAACACAGTGGTAAAGATGCACATATTATATTAAAGGAATCCCAGTGAACAGCATCTAAGCCACCTGAAGGAGGGTTCAGGAAAGGGTTTTAAAGAGAAGACTCGAGTTGAATTTTAAAAGAGAAGTAGGAATCGGTCCAAAGAAGAAAAATGGCAATATCTAGACTTCCCCAATATATAGGGTTACTGCACAGATAGAGAGCCCATTATAGTTCAAATACCAACAATTAAAGAAGCTATTGGGATTTTAGAGTAGATATGTTTATTTGCAATATATACAAATAATTTTTATTAGGACTAGAGCTTATTTCTGGTAAAATGTCACTGTATCTTTAGATATGAAAATGTGCATTGTTTAGCTACATGAGGGCTTTGTTAAACATAGACACCTCAACGTGATGAGTAGAATCATTGGCTTTAGAGCGTCTTTGAAGGTCAAAAAGTCTCTGAAGGTCAGAATCAAGAGACTCTGACTCATGATACACCTTCACAAATGCTCTGGCGCTTATGGAGGTATACATGGAGGTTACCAGCATATGTTTTTAAGAAAGTGATTTGAATAAAGTGTTACATGAGCATGTTGGGAGTTAGTCACGCTGAGGTCAGAATTACTCAGCTCCTTATATGACATCTGCAATCCTTTCATCTAACTTCAAAAAGAGTGGTTGCTAGAAAACCTAAGGAAATGTTTAATTTTAAGGGTTGTTTGTTTTGTTGTTGTGTTTTTTTAATTTAGAGACAAGGTCTCTCTCTGCTGTGGAGTGCAAGGGCCAATCATCACTTGCTGCAGCATGGACCTCCTAGACTCAAACAATCCTCCTGCCTCAGGCTCCAGAAACTGGACTGCAAGTACATGCCACCATGCCAAGGTAAGTTTTAAAAATTTCTTTGTAGAGATGGGGTCTCACTATGTTGCCCAAGCTAATTTCACACTACTGGCCTCAAGTGCTTCTTCTGCCTTGGCCTCCCAAAGTGCTGGAAGTACAGGCATGAGCCACTGTGCCCAGCCCTAAGGACAAATGTAATACAGCATCTTTTAGGAAAAAAATATTCTGGACTTAAGCTTGAAATTCATGCTACTGATTTTAATAAAATAACCTTTAATTTAACTGCTTCAGTGTAAACCTTGCACAGATTCTAAAAGAAGTTTTTCTTATGATTTCAGAAATGTGAATTGGCTCTTATAGTTTCCAAGACAGGTACATGTTTTGTTCTATAAATAACTCAGAAATATCTCTCTGGCTTTTCATGTAATACAGCCTTTGCAAAGTAAAAATATATGACAAAGACTAAGTGAAATAAATATAATCATAGCCAACTTTTGATATTTTAAAAAAAGAATATTCAGACAGGGCATGGTGGCTCACATCTGTAATCCCAGCACTTTGGGAGGCCAAGGCAGGCGGATCACCTGAGGTCAGGAATTTGAGACCAGCCTGACCAACCTAGATAAACTTTGTCCCTACAGAAAATACAAAATTAGCTGGGTGTGGTGGCACATGTCTGTAATCCTAGCTACTCGGGAAGCTGAGGCAGGAGAATCGCTTGAACATGGGAAGTGGAGTTTACAGTGAGCCAAGAGTTTACAGTGAGCTATTGCACTCCAACCTGGGCAACAAGAGGGAAACTCCATCTCAAAAAAAAAAAAAAAAAAGAACATTCAATATTTTGATTAGACTCAGAAGTCTTTACTCCCCCTCCTTGCCCCAAGTTTGATTAAGGTATAATAGATAAATTAAAAATGTGTATTTTTACAATGTACAATGTGGTTTTGACACATGTATATTTTGTGAAATGATTAAATCAATCTAATTAACCTATCACCTCAAAGATTTATCATATTTTTGTGATGAGGACATTAAGGATCTACTCTTTTAGCAATTTTTAAAATGTACAATGTGTTGTTGTTGACTATTATCAATGTAACTCTCCAGAAATTATTTATCCTGTCTAACAGAAATATTGAATCCTCAACCAACATCTCATTTCTCCCTTACCTCCCTTCCAAGGCCCTGGAAACCACTATTCTACTCTCTGCTTATACAAATTTAATTTTTTTTAATTCCACATATAAGTAAGACAGCGCAGTATTTCTTTCTGAGCCTGATGGTCACTTAGTATAATGTTTTCCAAGTTCATCCCTGTTGCTGCACATGACGGAATTTTCTTTTTTTAAAAGACTGAGTAGTATTCTATTGTGGGTGTGTTTTCATTCTTTTCTTTTTTTCTTTTAACTTTTTTATTATTATTATACTTTAAGTTCTGGGGTACATGTGCAGAACATGCAGGTTTGTTACCTAGGTATACATGTGCTATGGTGGTTTGCTGCATCCATCACCCTGTCATCTATATTAGGTATTTCTCCTAATGCTATCCCTCCCCTGTATCCCCACCCCCTGCTATCTCTCCCCTAGCCCCCAAACCCTGACGGGCCCCCATGTATGTGATGTTCTCCTCCCTGTGTCCATGTGTTCTCATTGTTCAACATCCACTTATGAGTGAGAACATGAAGTGTTTGATTTTCTGTTCTTGTGTCAGTTTGCTGAGAATGATAGTTTGTAACTTTATCCATGTCCCAGAAAAGACATGGACTCATCCTTTTTTATGACTGCATAGTATTCCATAGTGTACATGTGACACATTTTCTTTATCCAGTCTATCACTGATAGGCATTTGGGTTGGTTCCAAGTCTTTGCTATTGTGAACAGTGCCACAATAAACATACATATGCATGTATCTTTATAATAGAATGATTTATACTCCTTTGGGTATATATCCAGTAATGGGATTGCTGGGTCAAATGGTATTTCTATTTTTAGATCCTTGAGGAATCGCCACACTGTCTTCCACAATGGTTGAACTAATTTACACTCCCAGCAACAGTGTAAAAGCATTCTTATTTTTCCACATCCTCTCCAGCATCTGTTGTCTCTAGATTTTTAATGATCACCATTCTAACTGACCTGAGATGATATCTCAATGTGGTTTTGATTTGCATTTCTCTAGTGAGGAGTGCAGATCAGTGTTCTTTCATGTGTTTGTTGGCTGCATAAATGTTCATATCCTTTGCCACCTTTGGATGTTTTTTGTTTGTTTGTTTGTTTTTTCTTGTAAATTTGTTTATGTTCTTTGTAGATTATGGATATTAACCCTTTGTTGGATGGGTAGATTGCAATGTTCTTTTCCTCATTCTGTTGGTTGCTGGTTCACTTTAGTGATAGTTTCTTTTGCTGTGCAGAAGTTCTTTAGTTCAATTAGATTCCATTTGTCTATTTTGTTTTTTGTTGCCATTGCTTTTGGTATTTTGGTCATAAAGTCCTTGCCCATGCATATGTCCTGAATAGTATTGCCTAGGTTTTCTTCTAGGGTTTTTATGGTGTTAGGTCTTATGTTTAAATATTTAATCCATCTGGAGTTAATTTTTGTATAAGGTATAAGAAAGGGGTCCAGTTTCAGCTTCCTGCATATGGCCAACAAATTCAATATCCTTTGTATTACTGTTCTGTCAATTGTAATGTCTTCTCTTTCATTTATAATTTTATTTACATATTTGTTTTTCTTAGTATAGCTAAAGGTTCATCATTTTATCCAAACACAAATCTTAGTTTTCTTAGCTTTTAGTAGCCTCTCCTATTACAGGCCTGGAAGGCTGGGAAGAAAATGTAGTTCCGTGGGCTGGGCCCAAGGTCTTTGTGCTATATGCAGCCTAGGGACCTGGTACCCTGCATGACAGCTGTTCCAGTCATGACTGAAAGGGGCCAATGTAGAGCTTGGGCTGTGGCTTCAGAGGGCGCAAGCCTCAAGCCTTGGCAACTTCAATGTGGTGTTCAGCCTGCCAGTGCACAGAAGTCAATAATTGGGATGTGGGAACCTCTGCCAAGATTTCAGAAATGCCTGGATGTCCAAGCAGAATTTTGCTGCAGAGGCAGGGGTCTCATGGACAACCTCTGCCAGGACAGTGCAGAAGGTAAATAAATGTGGGATCAGAGCCCCACACACAGAATCATTATTGAGGTACTGCCTAGTCAGTGTCCTACAGATACCAGAATGGTAGATCCAATGACGGCTTACCCCATGCACCTGGAAAAGCTGCAGACACTCAACACTAGCTCATGAAAGCAGCCAGACTGTATTAAAATTGAAATTTTATGCTTTACAAAAGGCAATGTCAAGAGAGTGACAAGATAAGCTAAGACTAAACAAAAATCTGCAAAAGACATAGCTGATTAAAAAATGGTTATCTAAAATAGACAAAAACACTTGAAAGTCAACAATAAGCAAATAAACAACACAGTTAAAAATGATTTAAAGATCTTAAGAAGCACCTCACCAAAGAAGATATACAGATGAAAAATGAGCTTATAAAATGATGCTCCACATCATATCATTAGGGAATCGCAAATTAAAACAAAAATGAAATATCACTACACACATATTAGAATGGCCAAATTTCAAAACAGTGATTATATCAATCCCTGATGAGGATGTGGAGCTGCTGGAACTCTTATTCATTGCTGGTGGGAATGCAAAATAATATAGGCAGTTTGAAAAACAATTTGGCGGCTTCTTACCAAACTAAACGTACTCTTACCATATGATCCAGCAATAATCATTCAGTAATAATTCTCCTTGGTATCCAATCAAACGAGTTGAAAACTTACACCGACAGAAAAATCTGCACATAGATGCTTAATGCTGCTTTGCTCATAATTGCCAAAACTTGGAAGCAATCAAGTTGTCCTTCAGTGGGTGATTATATTAATGAACTGTGGTACATCCAAACAATGGAATATTATACAGTTCTAAAAAGAAGTGAGCTACAAGCTATAAAAAACATGGAGGAATCTTAAATGTATATTACTAAGTGACAGAAACCAATATGAAAAGCCTACATATCACATAATTCCAACTATACTATATTCTGGAAAAGGCGAAACTGTGGAGATGGTAAAAAGAGAAGTGATTGGCAAGGGTTGGAAAAGAGAGGCAGAACAGAGGATTTTTGGAATAATGAAAATACTCTGTATGATATTATGATGGTGAATACATTGCATTATATATTTATTCCAACCCAAAGAATGTTCAACACCAAAAGTGAACCCTAATGTAAACTACAGGCTTTGGGTGACTATAATGCATTAATGTAGGTTCGTCAATTGTAACAAATGTATGATACTGGTGGCTGATGTTGATAATAAGGAAGGTTATGTATGTGTGTATGTATGTGTGACAACAGGGGTTAAATGGGAAATCTCTATACCTTCCTCTCAATTTTGCTACAAAACTAAAAGCGCTCTAAAAACACACACCTAAGAAAAGTAACTTGAACATTTTAAAATAAGCAATGAGTCAAAGAAGAAATCATGAGAAAAATTAGACAATACTTTCAGAAGAGTCTGAAAGTAAATAAGACAGAATTCATCAAAACTTATTAAATGTAGCTATATACAGTGATAAAGAGAAATTACAGCTGCTAATGCCTGTGGTAAAAAAAGAAAAAGATCCTACATCAATAAATTCACTTCCCACCTTAAAACACTGAAAAAACAAGATCAAACTAAACCTAAAACAAGTAGAAGGATAGCAATAATAAAGATTAATATAGATAGATAATACTGAAGTAAAAAATAGATGAACAACAGAGAAAATCAATAATAGCTAAATTATATTCTTTGAAAAGATTAGTAAAATAAAAAAAACCTCAAGTTAGATATATGTTTAAAAACTGAGAAGATTCAAATTACTGAAGTCAAAAATGAAAGAAAGGACCTCTCTACTGATCCCACAGAATAAAAAAGAGAAAAAGGGAATCCTATGAGCGATTAGGATAATGAATTAGGTAACAGATGAATAAATTACTAGAATGACATGAATGACTGAAACTAACTTCTCAAGAAATAGAAAATCTGAGAAGTTTCTCAGATTAGACATATAATACATAGAGATTGGGTTAGTTATTTTAAAACTTCCCACAAAGAAAACCCAGGCCCAAATGGTTTAATGAATTATACCAAATATTTAAAGAAAATTAATATAAATTATTTACAAATTTATCCAAAATATAGAAGAAGAGCAACCACTTCCTACCTCATTCCATTATGCCAAAGTTACCATGATACACAATAATACAAATATAGCACAAGAACAAAAACTCCAGGCTAATATTTCTTATAAATATAGATGTAAAAAATCTTCCACAAAATACTAGAAAACTAAATCTAACAACATATGCAAAGGATTAATTACACACCATGGTCAGGTGGGATTTGTCTCAGGAAAACAGATTGATTCAACACCTGAAAACAATGTAATACACCATGTCAATAGAATAAAGGACAAAAACCACATGATCATCTCCATAGATAACAGAAAAAAGCACTTGACAAAATCCAAAAACCTTTCATGATAAGATCACTAAACAAACCAGAAATATAAAAGAGCTTCCTCACCTGGTAAGGGAATCTATTAAAAACCCACAACTCACCTCACACTTAATTGAGAAATAATAAAAGCTTTCCCTCTAAATCAGGAATAAGACAGGATATCTGTTCACATCACTTCTAATCAACATTGTACTGGAGGTTCCAGACAGAGCAATGAGATAAGAAAAATAAAAAGCATGTGGCTGGGCAGGCTGGCTCATGGCTGTAATCCAAGCAATTTGGGAGGCCAAAGTGGGCAGTTCACTTGAGACCAGAAGTTCGAGACCAGCCTAGGCAACATGGCTATAGAAACCCCATCTCTAAAAAAAAATACAAAAATTAGCTGGGCATGGTGGCACACATCTGTAGTCCTAGCTACTCAGAAAGCTGAGATGGGAGGATTGTTTGAGTCCTGAAGGTCACAGCTGCAGTGAGTCATGATCACACCATTGAACTCCAGCCCGGGCAACAGAACGAGACCCTGTGTCAAAATAAGTAAACAAACAGATAAATGACATCACTATTGAAAGAAACATAAAATATCTATTTGCAGATGACATGATTTTGTGTATATAAAATTCATAAAAATATACTTTTCAAAACTATCAGAACTAATAAGAATTCAACAAATTTGTGATACAAGATCACATAAAGATTAATTTTGTTTTTATACACTAGCATAGAGCATGCAGAAATGAAATTAGGAAACAATTCCATTTATAACAGCATCAAAAAGAAAAAAATGCATAAGAACTAATGTAGTAAAACACGTGCAAAACTGATATACTGAAAACTAGGAAACATTGCTGAAACAAAAATCTAAACAAGTGGAATGATATCTCATGTTCATAGATCAGACATCTTGTAGTTTAAATGTCAGTACTCCCCAAATTGATCTACCAATTCAACTCAATCTCTCGCTATCAAAAAATATGTATATAAGTAATAAATATATTACTTATATTTCCATAAAGAATGTCTGGAAACATTCACAAGAAAGTAATGAAAGCATTTATGTATCATAGTGGTTTGGTTGAAACTGAATAAATGTGGGGCAGGGTAACTATATATATATATATATATATATATATATATACTGTTTTTTTTCACACTCTGCATTATTTTTTTAAAGTATGGGAAGAGGAGGGAGCAGAAGTGGAAATTATCTGGCCCCACTCTAGCACTCTCTAAGATAGACAAGGCTGGATTCATAGAATTAGACAAGAATGACTGACAAATAAGCAGTGTGTGGAGGTAGTCCTCATAGGATGTGTTGGCCTCTCATGACTTCGAACTTCCAGAGAATGTTACTAAGATCAGTTGAAACAGGAATAAGTAAAGAGAGAAAGGCTAGCTTACTTGATTCCAGTGGGATTTTTACTTCTTTATTACTATCCTCTTGGCAGCTGTAGCTAGGACCCTCCTCATCTCTCTAGTCTGCCTTCTCTTCACACTATCATCTCTTATCCAAAGTCAGAGGGGACCTAGACAGGGTAGTAGGGTTTGTCTATGAATGATCCTGCTGTGCAAAGGAGAAAAGGTAGGGGAAAAAGGGGGAAAGGAGCAAAGGAGTCTGCAGGAGTTTCTGCTGATTCTTAACTTGGGTACAACAGGGCAGGAGATATACTTTGGAGAAGAGGGCAATTAAGCTCATTTCACTTTGGCTTTGGTCTACATTTAATTTGTTGACAGTTAAGGGTTCAGATCCAAAATTAAAATTGGTTTTACCGCTGAACAATGTTTCATTGTGTATGTAATCCACATTTTCTTTATTTATCTTCTGATAGACACTAAGTTTGATTCCATATCTTGGCTGTTGTGAATAGTGCTATAACAAACATGGGAGTACTGGTACCTCTTCAACATACTGATTTCATTTATATATATATATCTCTCTCCATCCAGCAGTGGGCTTGCTGGATCATATGGCAGTTCTGTTTTCAGTTTATTGAGGAACCTCCACACTGTTTTCTATGGTTACTGTACTACTGTAGAGTCCTACCATCAGTGTACTAGTGGCATTCTTCTATCTCCACATCCTCACTGGCATTTTTTAGTTTTTGTCTTTTTGATAATAGCCATTCTAACTGGGGTAGGTAATATCTCATAGTGAATTTCACCTGTATTTCCCTAAAGTTCAGTGATATAGAGTAGTTTTTCATATACTTGTTGGTGATTCGTATATCTTTTGAAAAATGTCCACTCAGTTCTTTTGCCCATTTTTTAATTGCATTGATTGTTTTTTTTTTTCTATTGATTTGTTAGTTTCTTACATATCCTGGTTATTAATCTCTTGTCAGATTGATAGATTGTAAGTATTTTCTCCCATTCTGTAGGTCGTCTTTTTCACTTTATTGATTGCTTTCTTTGCTGTGCAAAAGCTTTTATTTGTCTATTTTTGTTTTGTTGCCTGTGCTTTTGAGGTCTTACCCCCAGCCCCAAAATCTTGGCTCAGACCAACGTCCTGTAGCATTTTCCTACTGTTTTAGTAGTTTCATAGTTTCAAGTCTTTAATCCATTTTGAGTTGATTTTTTTCATGTGGTGGAAGATGAGAATCTAGTTACATTTTTCTCCATATGACTATCCAGTTTATCCAGCACCATTTATTAGAGACTGTCCTTTCACACAATGCATATTCTTAGTGTCATTGTCAAAAGCCAATTGAGTGTAAGTTCACGGATTTATTTCTGGATTCTCTATTCTGTTCCATTCCTCTAGGTATCTGTTTTTATGCCAATATCATGCTGTTTGGGTTATTATAGCTGTGTAATATAATTTGAAATCAGAGAGTGATGCTCCAGCTTTCTTCTTTTTGCTTAGGATTAGTTTAGCTATTAAGGGTCATTTGTGGTACCATATGTATTTTGTGATTATTTGTTCTATTTCTGCAAGGAATGTCATTGGAATCAAGCTTTGGCTTGTATAGAGATTTTAACAATATTAAGTCTCTCAACTCATGAGCATGAGATAACTTTCCACCCTATCATTTGCATCAGATGCGTGAAACTGGAGGCATTATATTAAGTGAAATAAGCCAGGCTCACAACAGATATCACATATTCTCATTCTTATGTGGGAGTGATAAAAGGGGTCTCATGGAGGTAGAGGGTAGACTGGGAAGGGAACAGGGGTGGGGAGATGAAAAGAATTTGGTTATGAAGTACAAAGTCATTGATAGAAGGAATATGTTCTAGTGTACAAGAGTACAGTAGGGAAATCATAGTTAACAATAATTTATTGTATATTTAAAAATAGCAGGAAGAGAAGAACTTTAATATTTCCAAAACAAAGAAAATATAAATGTTTGAGGTAAGAGATACCGAAATTGCCCTGATTTGATCATTATTCATTGTGTACAGTTTTCAAAATATCACATGTACCCCCAAAGTTTGTAAAACTGTTATGTAAAAATAAATAACAAAGATGAAAATAACTGCTATGCAAACATTTTTAAAAGGCTTTCTTTAAATGAGTTTAACATGAAAATGGGAAAGAACTTTCTAGAGTCCTTACTATCTTTATGTGAGAAGCACATTGGTCCCAGTGCTCTCTTTACCTTTCTTAGTCCATCCTTTCACTCTGTATCTCTTTCTGAACTCAATGAATTATACACTATTGCTGCTTAATTGCTTTCAGAGACGACCCCTGCACAGGTGGGAATGGATGTGCTCGCATAAGTCAGAGTGAGAATGGCATGGCCAGGTGTGCCTGCCACACAGGGTACCAGCTGTCTGAAGACAAAAACACTTGCAAAGGTAGGAAACTGAAACTGATGGCTTAATTGTGTAATTGTTTGAAATTTTGTGGTAATTCAGTTTTGAATAGTCAAAGCAGCTAGAAGAAAAGATGTTTTCATTTATTCTTAAATAGGAACATTTAAATTCTTATTTGATCATTTTGAAAGCTATATTTATGCCATAAAACTTCAGTGAAATTCTTAGTAACATTTTTAAAAACGGCAAAGTTTTGTTCCAAACCTAATACTTTTTGTTTTTTTGTTTCTCATTCTGGAGTGAATTCCAGAATTAATATTTTCAAAATCTTCTATAAACACACAGGAAGTTTTTTTATTATAGGCTACAGAAAGTGAGGATAACCTTTGAAAAGCAAGTATATGCAAATGAGTGTTTTCAGAAGTTAGGAATAATTAAAACAAAAAAGAAGGAAACTCTATAAATATGAAATTACACATTTCTCTTTTCTAGAAATAGCAAAACAGACATACTTTAAGTCAAAGATGAAAGTGATAAATTCTTCCCAGAACTGATAAATTAAGTCATTTCTCTGGGACAGTCTTTGTTTTAATAACTTTTGAGAAATTACAGAATCCTTCATTTTTATGATGATATATTCATGAAATGAGAAGCCATTTATTTGGAGCAATTACAAAAGTACCAAAGTGTTTCCTGACTTATCAGACTGATAAAAACTTTGGAAAATAATTAGTAATGTTAATTAGTGTTTTCATTTTTTTCTTTATGTCAAAATTAAGATGATATTTTTTGTGGAATTTTTCAACACACTTTTCTAACAGAGAACATGTCTGCTTTGGTCCTCTGTTTCCACAGCACCTATCTAGCTCAGCACCTGGCACAGAATAGGATCATTTTAAACAAATATTTGAGGAAAATTGATAAATGTTTGCATATATAGATATAGATATGTATGTTTATCTGTCTACTGCCTTTCAAACTTCTATTTTAACATCTGATACATTATTTATAGAAAATCGATCCTGAGAATTACAGCCTCCCTATTCTATTACAAATACATTAGAAGAATGAGTATTTCTCTTAAACACCCTGGTGGGGATGATAGGCAGGACAATATAGAGGAAAAACTCGTTTTTTAAAAATGGTGAGACCTATCCCTTTAAAGGGAGAAAGAAGAGATTACCTGAGCCACACAACTGAAGTTACACTGGATAGAATTGACTATTGGTATCAGGAGAGAGAAAAGATATCAGTGTCTAAGTGGCATTGCCTTGTGACAGTCATATGTACAACACAAACCATGAAGCAATTTAGTGGACTGCTAAACATGAAGACCCCGAATCTGCCTTGCCCATGACCACACATGCTAATGTAAATCAGGGAGATAGTCCTAAAGACAAATTACATTGACTTCTTCCCTGTATTATTAAGGAATAGATTCCTTAATAATACAGGGAAGGAATAGAGCATAAGATCAACACTAGCAGTGATGTCATAAGCAGTCAGCCTATTTACAAATGCTTCTTTATATAAATAATATGGAACATATGTGGTATTTACCATTACAGTGGATGTTGGGGGAGGTCAAGTGGGAGGAAGTGCATTCAGCCATTATTGTAGTTTGTAAATAAGGCATTATTACAGCTCCTTAGAGCTGTTCTATCTGTCTTCCTGCAGATATAAATGAGTGTGCTGAAGGTCTTGCTCGCTGTGGCCACTGCTGTGTAAACTCTATGAGATCTTTCACTTGTGCCTGCCACACTGGCTTTAAGCTGGAAGCTGATAGAAAACAGTTTTACAGAAGTGGCAATAGTCACAGCCCAGGGAATGTGTGGCATTTTGCAGGTATTAAACATGAGTAATAAACAAAATAATTACATTGTGTGTCTTGCTAAAGCTGGGGCTCCTGAGAAGGATGTGGATGGAGGCTTAGAAGTCCAACCCCTTTATTTTATAGATGAGTAAACAGAGGCCCAGAGTCAATGGAAAATGGTTTGCATCATCATCTGTAGTGTCATTAGCAAGGATCTTCTGATTTGGGGCTCTGTTGAGTTCATTGATCTTTGTGAAGATGCCACCTTCCTTTATCACTTCTGTCATGCAATATTTATCAAACACTAATAACTCCCATGTAAAACTCAAGAAAAAGGAATGAACAGGAGTGAAGGAACCATCAGTGCAAGGAGCAGCTCTGAGCTGCAATACCATGCCTCCGGCATTGTATGTTCTAATGACAATCTTCCATATTGGCTCTTGGCCTCCCTCCTTCATTGCCCTTCATAATGCCTCTTGTGCAGCTCCTTCCTGCTTTGTCTTCTCTTACACTGATTCATTTCCCTATCGTTTCTCTTCAAAAAATTTATGATCCGTATCATCTAACCTTAGCATCTTCCTCCCTAGGCTCAGTTATAGAACTAAATATATCCCTTTTTAGGAACATATTAAAATGTTAATATGCTGAGCTGTTAGCTATAGTTGCTATTACAGCTATGTTCTCCTCACACGTCATCCCCACTGGTCCACTACTTAATCTGTAGATGAACATGCTTTCTACTTCACTAAGCCTTAATCTATCTCATACAAATTTCCTCAAGTTCAGAGTTTTCTACCTCGACATTTCCCATCCTCACCCATCTCTACTTCTGTCCTTCTTTAAATGAAAGATTTTTTTTTCTTATTTTTATGGCTGATTTCTCCGTCTCTGTCTCTTGGTATATGAAGAGCCAGAGGTCTTGGTCCCTCAGTAATTCATTTTTCTTCATCATCTTCTTCTTCTTTAGACTCTATCTTTCTCTCAGTGACTTCTTACCTTCTTTCTGCAGTTCACAACTATACCTTACTAGGTGAATTTTACTATGTTGAAATCATAACGATGCCAACTGGTTTTGCTTTAAATTCAGGACCATAAATCTTAAATTATTAAGCAGGATAGCTGGACAAACATACTGTAAAAATACGTCAACTTTTACCCTCATCAAAATAAGTGTTTAACATCTCTTTCCCTTCCAAAGTTTGATATCACCCTTTTTTGACCTTTGTCCTCATCTCGCCTCTTATGTCATCAAATAATAAAGGCAAACTACCATCCAAGTTGACAATTAAACCAAAGTCTCCTATGAAGTCACATGGAAAGGCTTCAGTCCTATTAATATGAAGCAGGTAGCCCTATTACTGTCAAAGGTCGTCTTCTCTATGGAACTTTGGGCTCCATTCACTCTTCACATCTGAAGATCTTTGCTTTTCCAATTATCTCCCTCTTTTATGAATTATCGGTTCTTTCTTCTGCATCGTTTTCATCAGCATAACAATGTGGCCAAGTATCTTCTGTCTTTAAAGTACTTTCACATGAGTCCATATTTCACAAAAGCTAATGTCTGACTATAGCCATTGTCTCCTCTTTCTCATCTTGCATTCTCTCATCAGCACATATAACCAAGTTTTCATCTCTAGTCTGCCACTTCTCTCATCCGTGACCTCTATGCTACGAGATTGGATGATAGCTTCTTTGATTTCATCTTAATTGGCCTCTCAGTAGATTTCAACACCTGACTACCCTCATTCTTGAAACATATTCTTCTCTTCTGAGTTACTATACTTTTCTCGTATTTCTTTCTATATCTGGCTCTTCTCTCAATGTAAAATTTATACAACTCCTCTCCTTTTAGATACATATACCAAACTAACTATTCCGCATCTCTACCTGCATGACTGGTAGGCATTTCCCACTTGGTAGAGCCAAAGCAGAAATGATTATTTTGAGTCTCAGTCCCAAAGAGCCTCTTGTCAGTTCTTCACATATTCATCAATCATCTATTGGTGCCAAAGTCAAGAACTCAATGACAGGGAAATTAATAAATGACTGAACTAGGATTTGAATGACAAAAAATTATTAAGTGACTGAACTAGGATTTGAACTAGCCTCCTTCTTCAGATATAATATCCTTTCAGCTTTATCATGTGTTTATATATGTTATGTCTCCGTATTCAGTGTTAATGAAGGAACAAATAAGATG
The DNA here is from genome assembly GCF_048565385.1 of Saimiri boliviensis. NCBI lineage: Eukaryota > Metazoa > Chordata > Mammalia > Primates > Cebidae > Saimiri > Saimiri boliviensis. Next base: position 29,427,056 of record NC_133457.1, read on the forward strand.
GTGATAAATAAAATAAATATTTTAGCTTTCTTACCTGAGCTCTTTCATGAAGGGATATTATTAAAGCAATTAAATTCTTCATTCTTCTCTCCAACATAAAATTCTGTGTATCTACACTCCTTAAGATGTAGGTATATTTTTATTGCTTAAAGAATGCATATTTGCTACAGTAGTATTTGCCTTTTAAAGAGCAAACTAAATAGGATGGGGGAGAAATTTGACTACTAATTAAGATACAACTTCTTCTGAAGTCAGTCTTAATGCCCTAAGGAGTCCTTTCAGGCCAAGTAAAGTATGGATGGATTTTTCTTTGGCTTAAATCTTTTGGCTTTTTAATGTGACCAGAGGTTTAGGGGATGAGTATGTTTTACACATGTATGAAATTAAACCTCTTGCAATTTGACTGGTGCTTCCTCCGTTATCATGAAAAAGGGGTCATCATTGATAACAAGTTACGAGATACATACAGGCTTTTTGTAGAATTTGCTTGGGAAAGAAATTTGCTCTAGAGTTGAATACATTTGGTAGAAGTTTATTTTTACATTTATTTCCCTTCTGTGAATATTTAGCTAAGCTCTTTCTGCAGTCCTCACCAGACCTCAATATTTACTGACATACAAAGCCTTCCTAGTGAAAACTTGACTTTTGAGTTGTTTCAAAACCTGAAGATGGAATAAGTCTGTTTAGAGAATGGTGATATTTAACAATGAATTATGTGCCCATCATCTAAAGTACCTTTTGGAATAATACTTTTTTTTTTCCAGAGGACAGTGTTTTATATTTATGTAATTTCTTCTCAGCAGGTTTCAAAACACTTTGCAGTATAACCGTTGAATCCTCACAGTGTACTATGAATTAGCTATCATTGTCTTATAATTAGAAATTGGAAAATTACACATACAGCACACTTCCTCCAAATTACTAAGCAATATGTAATATGGTTTAACATATTTCACACATATTTAATGCACAACTTATGTAAAAATATAGTTGCTACTTATGAGAATGTTTTAAGTATGATTTTTAAAGTACAACAATAAAAACATTTTTTTATCATCTGATTCAAGGAATCAGAATCTCAGCTTGCATCTAGTAGGAAGTTATAGATCCAAATTTGCACTTTTTTTAGTCCCATATATCTTTAATGAAGTTACCATGGTATCATTTATATTTAAATCAAATTACCACCAGCAGTCTAAAAGCTGTATTGATGCCATATCACTGGAAAATCACAAGAATAAGAGAAGCCTATATAAAATTTGTCAGATAGATACTTTTACCTCTTTTGCCCTCTAAAAAATAAATTAATATTACAGATTTATTATAGTTTCCATTATTTTAAATATAATCTAATCCAGGGACCAAAACTCTTTAACACCAACACAAGACAGGCAATGAATATAAATGTGTAAGGCAGACCAAGCATAAAAGATAGGAAGTTGTAGGGACTTTTTTGAACTGGAGAGGGAGTTTGGGGCCTAAAGAGGACAGCTATTGTTTGCCTTCAGCTAACTGTCACCTAGAGGGAGTGAGATGCCTGTGTACTAGACCCACTGATTTATTCGACAAATGCTTACTAAATACCTACCACATGCCAGGTGCTATTTCTAGCACTAAAGATATAATGATGAATGAGTCAGGCAAAGCCCCTGCCTTTATGGAACATAAGTTCCTACAGAGGAGATAGCAAATAGGAAATTAACCAAAGAAATGTGTACTATCATCTATAAGATGATAGTGTTAATATAGAATGAGAAGATCTAAGAAAAAGGAGTAGTAATAACTAAGACCCTAAGATAGGACTGAGTTTGATATTTTAAGAAACAGACAATCAGTGTGGGTTGGAAAAAAATGAACAAGGCATAGAGATAGTCAGTGAGAGCAGTAGGCAGGGAAAGGGAAGAATCAGATTGTACAAGACTTATTGGCCATCACAAGGGGTTTGGATTCTTATTCTAAATGTAATGAGAAAGCATTTGATGGTTTTGAATACATAGTAATGTGATATGATTTTCTTTGTTTAAAAACTTCTGTGGCTATTCTATAGGGAATGGACAGCAGGGAGTGTCTGTGAGAGCAAGATTAGAGTCATTCAGGTGAGCTGTGGTGGTGGCTTCAATTAAGCTAGTAGCAGTAGAGTTGAGATTCGAAATTTATTTTGCAGAGACAGCTGAGATAAATTGCTAATGTGGATGTGAGGAAAAGAAAAATAAATAATAATTTTTGGGTTGGGGTGTTAGAAAACAGGTGAATCAGAATGCCTTTACTAAAATGTGGAGTCCAATAGAACCAGTTCTGAGGTGAAATACAGGGTATATTTAGAAATCATGAGTTCTGGCCGGGCGCGGTGGCTCAAGCTTGTAATCCCAGCACTTTGGGAGGCCGAGGCGGGTGGATCACAAGGTCGAGAGATTGAGACCATCCTGGTCAACATGGTGAAACCCCGTCTCTACTATAAATACAAAAAATTAGCTGGGCATGGTGGCACGTGCCTGTAATCCCAGCTACTCAGGAGGCTGAGGCAGGAGAATTGCCTGAACCCAGGACGCGGAGGTTGCGGTGAGCCAAGATCGCGCCATTGCACTCCAGCCTGGGTAACAAGAGCGAAACTCTGTCTCAAAAAAAAAAAAAAAAAAAAAAAAAGAAATCATGAGTTCTATTTCTGCTGTTTGAAGTTTGGGGAGCCAAGTAGAAATAACATGTAGGTAGTTTCTATCTATTTTCTAAGTAAATAGAAAAGTCTGGAAGTTTATGGTGGTCAGAGTTTGAGTGAGCCACTGGTCAACTTGGAAATGCCAGTATTTAAGCCATGAGCAAGAATGGGGTGCCCTACAAAGGGAGGGTGTCTGGACGAGTAAGCAGGAGAGAACTGAGACTGGAGATGTCAACATTTAGTAACCAGAATGTGACACAGAGACAGGAAAGACTGAAAAAGAATGTCCAGTAAGGTTTAAGGACAAGTTGGATACTGTGATTTTCTGAAGAACAAAATTTTAAAAGTTGGGAGAAGTACATGGTCAATGGTATCAAGTGCTGCTAAGGATTAGGCAATGTGGCAGTAACTGTAGAAAATGTGGAAACTAGGGAGGGTTTTCTTTCTTCTTCATTTATTTTTTACTTAGACAGTAAAATTAACATTTTCAGTATATAATCATGTCAATTTTAACACATACAGATTTCTGTAATGATTAAGAACAGTTCTGTCAACCCCAGAAAACCCCCTTGTGCTACCCTTGGCTTGTCACTTATTCCTCATCTCTAGCCTTTGACATCTACCTGATTGTTCTCCCTCATTGGAATATTGTTTTCTCAGGAATGTCATATAAACGAAATCAAACTGTGTGTAACCTTTTATTCAACATAATGCCATTAAGATTCAGCCAAGTCGTTGCTCATATGAAGAGCAACAGTAGAATACTTCTCATTGATGGGAAGTGTTCTACTGTATGGATATACTATTGTTGGTTTATTATTCACCCATTTAAGGACATTTGAGTTGTTTCCAGGTTTTGGTAATCATGAAGAGAGCTTCTATAAACATTTTTACAGGTTTTTATATGAACATACTTTAAAAAAATCATTTTTTTCTTCAGTAAATACCTAGGGCTGGAATCACAAGGTCATAGCATAAATGTATATTTAAGTTTATAAGACTGCCAAGCTATCTTTCATAATGAATGTAACATAGGTTATTAGCTTTTAAAAAAAATAGGAGATCTTTAATTTTTGATGAAATTTTCATTCTGTCACCCAGGCTATAGTGCAAAGGCAAGATCACAGCTCATGACCTCCCCAGCTCAAGCAACCCTCCCACCTCTCAGCCTTCTGAGTATCTGAGACCATGGAAATGTGCCACCATGCCCAGCTAATTTTTTGTATTTTTTCATAGAAGCAGGATTTCACTATATTACCCCAAGCTTGTCTCATACTCCTGGGCTCAAGTGATCTGCACACCTTCGCCTCCCAGAGTGCTGGGATAGAGGTGTGAGCTACCACGCCTAGTTATTTTCTCTTTACAAATGATATTATATAGGAAAACATCTCTGAATTAGAAAGCTTTGGTTCTTACCAGCTCTGCTATCTTAGGCAAGTATTTTATCCTTTCTGAACCTCAATTTTCTGATTGATCCTAAGAAAAAAATCATTTAATACTTATATTATTTAGATTAATAAGAACATATGATACCTTGCATAATTTAGACATTCAAATAAGTGTATTTACAATAACTTCATTTAGTTGGAATAATATTTTTAAAAAATAAATTTAAAAATGAATGTGTATCTGAACTTTAATATGAAAGCTATCTGAGAGAGTAAATGTCATATAGTAGGGGGAAAAATGACTGTGGTAGACCTGGCTTTTACAACCAACAGTCCATAAATGTTACTGAAGTGATTTCGTATCAACTGACCTTACTTTTCTAAGAAATGACGGAGGTTACTTTGATAGACTCTAAGATACCAAATATGGTTCATAGTTTAAAATGCCTCTTTTTTTAAGTATTTATGAACCATATTTGGCAATATCAAGCATATGTAAGAAAAAACTTCAATTCTGTATCAGAAAGATCTGTGTGTCTCTATCACTACAACCAGAGACATCATTTGAAATAGGTTTCCCTGAAGAGTATGTTAATATTTCATGAAAAATATCAATTTCCTTCACTAATCTTTCCTTTAGCTTTCTAATTTTGCTTAGTCCTAAACTAGCTGTTTCTAAACCCAAAGGGATTCTTATTTTTAACAATAAATTGATTAGCATAATCCTTCTTTTGTTTATTCAATCATTTAAAACCTATTTTAAACATCTGTTACAAGCTGGGTGGTGTAAGATGATGGTGGCACAATGGGATGGGCACAATGACAGGGATGTGCTCTGGGTGCTTGGGAGCATCTGAGGGGCCTGTGTGCCCTGGACTGGATGCCAGGGATTAGGTAGAATGGTTTCTGGAACTGTAGCGGATGTCTAGGCATCCACTATATGGTGATACATGCTTTCAAGGAGTGTCACAATCCCAAATACTCTTGTTTCCCCGCCCCCCAGCTTTTTTCTTCTAAATGATTCATGAGTTGAGACTCAGAGGAAATAAATCAATATAGGCACTCAGTAAGAAGAGGTGTGTTCATATAACATAAAGACCCATAGACCTTCAGTGGTAAAAATGGCAGAGTATCTAAATTGCATATTTTAACACAGATTCTGAACATTTTTGTAATTCTCATTTTGTGACTTAGAAAATGAGAGACTATAATGCTTGTGTGCTCAGGACAATTGGCATTCATCTGCTGAGGCTCATGCCCACCAGTATGCCTGAAATTAGTAGCATGTACCAGCCAAATTTATTTTCACAGTAATAATTTGTTTATGTAATAAGTGATTCTCATGTAAATCAAAGCTGATTACGCATCAATATGACCCTAGTTAGTTACATGTGATCAACTAAATCATTGGGTTTGCATTTACACTTTTAATCCAAGAATATTTTTAACAGTATTTTCATGTGCTCATAGCCCCTAAGAAGGACAAATAGTAACGTACTATTACCTCAAGAACAGAAATGTCAGCTGGCAAACAACCTATTTGATTTTTGATCATTGATTCAATATATGTATGTGTATATATATTATATTTATTATATCCCGAAAATACCGAGAATTCCCAAAACATGTTTCCTTAAAGGAAGTGTTTAATAATCAGTGGTGGCGTCATCATTATCTTTCTGTATCACTTACTCAATATTATTTATATGTTTATTAGTATTTAATATGGTATAGGCATTTACAATGCTTAATAGACTTTTATATGTAGAGTGTTGATGGATTTCTAATAAAGTTTGTCATCCTCTCAATAGAGAGAATGTGTCCATTATTGACATATATTCAGGTTTCTCTATTATTATGCTAATAATCCTCTTTTGCTGGTTTTGGAAAGGAATTGAGTTGGAAATTGTCAATAGCTGTGAAAAGAACAATGGTGGTTGTTCCCATCACTGTGAACACGCAATTGGTGCTCCCTGTTGTTCCTGTAACCATGGATACCAGCTTGATTCAGATGAGAAAACATGCATAGGTAATGTTTGGTAAATGCCATCTTCATTCAAAAGTTGCTCTGGATTAATCTAGCTTTTTAATCTGTAGTACTTACTGCTGTAACATGAACCATATCTCTCAAACTGTAAGAACAAATAAATTGAAGAGAAAGAGTGTCTTTCGCTACTGAATAAATGTAAAGGAAGGAGTACCTGGCAGAAGATACCATTACATTTAGATATTTACCTTGAAGTTAAAGGAGATTTCAAACACTTCCATGAAATAGATCCCCTTAATAGATTTATTTCGGGAAAATATTACATGATCTAGCCAACTATTTAACATAATTTGTAATTTCAATATCAAATGCTGTCACGTACCCCAATGTTCTCTACCTCAAGCAGAAACTAAATTATTTGCATTGGTTTTCAACTTGGCAATGTTTGGGGTGTATGTTTAACTTTGGATGGCAGATAGCTGTATTCTAAAAGACAACTTTAAAAAATTCATTCTTTGGACTTCCCAGCTCAAATTCATTTTTAAATGCTAACTTTCTCAACATATTATTAGAATTTATATCATTTGAGAAAATGAAGAAAATAAAATTCTACCTTAACCTTGTTTCATAATGAAACATTTCTGAGAAAAAGGAATATCGACTATAAATAGGAATAGCAAGTATCAAACTATATTACTATGTGCCCTGGTTCTGAGAACACTTCCAAATTTCTAAAGCAGTGACTTGTTATCATTCAGGAATTATGATACCTTATTTGTTTGTTTTCTTTTGTTATGCTTAATATTTTCTCTTTTAAAAATGACAATAAAAATATTTTGACCATTTGATGCTACTCAGTATGGTTAGATAGAGACAACTTGAAGTCTAAGAAAAAAAAATCAATGGTTTAAGTATTTAAGACATTTTACTTCAGCAGGATGATGACACAGAATGAAACTCAGGAAATTCTGCAGTATTCTGGTTTTATACATTCAAAACAATGTAATTGTATTTCTTGATCCGACATTGCTTTCAGTATTGTTCTCAGAGTCTACAGTGGTTAACATATTGAAGCCAATTGCTTTCCTCACATCTTATTATTTAATGAAAAACATGCTTACTTTTTTTCCTACCATAATAAGATTTGCATCCATAGAAAAAAATTAAGGCCTTTCTTCCTTGCTTGCTTCTTTTTTCCCTCCATCTTCTCCTTTCTTCCTTATAGCTCTCCATGTTTATTCCTCTTTTGAGTATTGGATAAGAGAAACTGAAATTTTGCCGGGCCTTTGCTTTGCAACCTAAATTTAGTGTTTTCTTTATTCTTTGAAAACTACAACTCAGTAATGTTCTTATTTATAGCTAGAAAACAATAGCATCTGCCAGGGTTAAAATGTAGAAAATTGCCTATTTGTGAAATTTCAGCTGTCAATATGACAATGTTATATTGTTTATGGCTCAAGTTAATTTCATTTTTCCAGCAATGAAAAGAAAACCAAAGCCAAGCGCTGAGTCTCATGCCTGTAATCCTAACACTTTTGGAGGCTGAGGTGGGAAGATTGCTTGGTCCAGGAATTTGGCAGCCTGGAGCAACATGGGGAAACTCCACCTCTACAAAAAATTTAAAAGTTAACCAGCATGGTGGTACACTCCCAGCTACTTGGGAGGCTGAATTGAGAGGATCACTCAAGCCCAGGATATTGAGGTTGCAGTGAGCTGTGATTGCACTACTGCACTACAGCCTGGGTAACAGGGCAAGACCCTGTCTCAAAAATAAATAAATAAATAAATAAATAAATAAATGTTTTATTTCATCTATAACATTATTCCTTAGGCTTTTAAAAAACTTTTCAAGTTTTTAAAAAAGTCTTCTCAGATACCACCAGAGCCTTCAGACCTACAGGTCTCAGGATTCCCTGTTCTCAAATAGCAAGGAGCAACACTGCATCACACACAGTTGGAAAATAAGTCCCTCAGTCTATCATTTTATGATCCATTTTGGATTCTTCTTCTATTAACGTTCCTCCGGGGCTATTCTAGCTTGTCTCATATATAGAATTCTCATTTGGAACTCATCTGAAACCCCATTCTTCCTACATCACAAGTTTTTATTAAAATGTCTTGCCACTCAATTATTACATCACCTGTTTTCTAAATTTTTTCAAATTTTATTTTGTTAGATGTTTGCTTGCGACTAAACATAGGAATGGCAAGTATTAAACTACATTACTATGTGTCCTGATTCTGAAAATACTTCCAAGTTCTGAAAGCAGTGATTTGTCATCATTCAGGAATAATGATACCCTGTTTGTTTTCTTTTGTTATGCTTAATATTTCCTCAATATTATTTAATATTTCCTTTTCTTTTGTTATGCTTAATTTTCCCTTTTAATTATCCTCCTCTCTGATGATCATACTTTTCCTAAATTGGCCATTATGCCAAACATTTTAGCATTGTACCGAAATTAATCCATACGTAAAACTTTAGCTCTAATGAAAAGTAGAGGACCAATTGCAGCCAGGCAAAACAATGAAACATTTCAGCTTTGATTTTAGAAAAGCATCAAAAGTGAAAAACTTGATCTTCTGTATCTCTTCCCCATATATAGTTACTGAATAAGATTAGAAATAATAAATATTTTCTAATAACTGGCCAGTTGTTAAATTTAGTGACTTATTGCTTGTCAGACATTTGTATTTTATATGCCTGTCTTTCAAATTCTGTTAACACATCTCAGGTTTAAGCCCTCATAAGTTTTTGCCTTTGGATAGTTCTAATTAACTATGTGCTGACTGGCTGACTTTTTTTTCAGATTTTTTGTACATTTTCATATATATTTTTTCAAAGTTGATACTAATATAAAATAAAAAGAAAATTTCTTGATTTCCTATATACATGACTGTTTTTTATAAAGCGTCTGTGACATTAGTCTGTTCTCAAATAAGTAAAATATGTATGTGTACATTTGAAATGAATAATTACCTTTTTACCAGTGAATAAATGGTCTTTAGAAATGAGTATTTATTTATTTATTTATTTGAGACAGGGTGTCACCCTGTCACCCAGGCTGGAGTGCAGGTGGTACAATCATGGCTCACTGCAACCTCAAACTTCTTGGCTCAAGCGATTCTCTCACCTCAGTCTCCCAAGGTTATGGGATTATATATGAGCCTCTATGCCCAGCCTTGAAAATTAATATTTTATAAGTTTTTTATTTTCTACATCATACTATTTAATCAAAAGGATTAATAAAAGAAAGATTTAGTACTAGAAAGAAAAATAATATCATTTAGAATTTTATGAGTAGCTCTGCTTTTGACACTTTTGGGGAAAAAGAATGTTTTATGTCTAAATGACCTTCATTGAGATATTTTATGGTGACCCTTCACCTTGATTGACTGATTGCATTTTCTTTCCTTTCTTTTTCTTGTCTTCATTTTGTTGAGTTGATACCCTTTCCAGGGTTAATTGAGACACTGACCTTTTTTATCTGTAGCTGCTTATGTAGTTATGGAATAATAGGATTTTGTAAACTCAGCACTGACTGGCCACCCACCTTAACAACTCAACAAACAGAGGGTCTCAAATTGAACCAAGGCCTAGAGTGGGAAAAAAAAAAAAAAACAACCCTGACCAAATAATTCCCAGGTGTTCAGCCTAAGGAAAGCAGGGACAAATTATATGTTGCTACTTCCTGGACCAATTATGTTAGAAATGATCTCGCCTCAAAACTCAGGTTAAATAGGTTATCCTTTGACCGAAAACTTACAATTTGACATCTTCTGGTGCATTTCTATTTTCCCCAGGGCAGTTATATCTTAATAGAAAGCACTCAGGATTGTAGAATTCTGAAATAATTGTGCTAAAAGAGGCTTAAAGATCCTTACTTAGAAAATTGCTTATCTGACAAGGCATTTCAGGATAATGATGTCACAGATGGAAGAAAAAAACCCCAGACCTCACTCATCTCAGTCACAGTATAATCTAAATATTCAAACAAATGTTCTGAAATGTTCTATAATTTAAAACATAATTCTTAAAATAAGTCTTCTGCCCTCTCTCAGAACTGTAGTTACCACTTGTCTTCCCAGTCAGGCAGTTGGGATCACTTGCCTGGAAACACTCTTTGATCTAAAGTTCTAGAAGGACAAACATGTTACGGTGTCTAAGACTGTCTCCTCTTTGCAGCTGTCAAATGTTCACTAAATGGAATTTTTTGTCTCCTTTTTCTTAGGCTGTTTTTTTGTTCTTCAGCTTCTCTGTTTATTCAGTCCAATTACCGTTTACACTGGAAAAATAGCAGAGAGATATTTTCCTATGCTTATAAATGCATTTGGAGATTATTTACATTCTTTTAAAATAAATAACAGGCATAGAAGAAGCATGAAGAAACGTAAACCAAAAGTGGGTCTCCTTATTTTTGTGTTAAGGTTTCTCCGCTGTTTGTATTACATGGCCTGATAAATAGAAAATGATCAGTAAAACAGCTTTAATTTAGAAGTGAATCTTATCAGTGCTTCTATAGAATCATCAAACCTGTCTCTGCACTAACAGCAGTGCTATTTCTCCCTTCAGATCTTGATAAATGTGAGAATGGAGAAACCTGCTGTGCCCAGCTCTGCATCAGCTATTTAGGAGGCTACTAATGCAGTTGTCAGGAAGGCTTTCAGGTCAGTTCAGATGGTTGTGGATGTGATGGTAAATTCCTGAGTTTTAACATGAAATAATTGACGTGATGGAGTAATAAAGGAGGAGAAATGTCTGAGGCAGAGGGCCAGGGCGGGCAAGGGAAGGCTTTCACACTAAAGATAGTTAGTCATATTTCTATGTGATTCTACCATTTACTATCATTTAAACTTGGGCGACTTCAACTGCTATGAGCCTTAGCTCCTCTTCAGTAAAGTGATGACAATAATAGGATTAGTGGGGAAATTAAGAAAAGTAATAAATGTAAAGTGCCTAGTGCAGTGGCTGACATAGAAAAATTACTCAACTTAAAGGAGCTATTATTATTATCATATTCATTGGCCCGTAATCCCTTTCGCACAGTTCAATATATATTAAAGGCGAATGAGAGATTCTGGAAGGCACACTGCCAAAGAAACCACCCATGGCAAACTTGACTGGAATTAGAAAGTTGGTTACTGAAAGGCATTTTAACTGAGTTCTTTTAGTTAGAGAGCAAAAGGACTGTCAGTTCACAAGCCACAGTCCAAATCTGTACCAGAATCCCTTACATATCTGCTCTTAATATAGCTAATACAAGTTTTAAAATGAGTCATTTACAGTTTCCTTACTTGTTAAAATTAGTTCACTTGACTTTCAGGTGATTTTTTGGCTTGTGTATTTTCTTTTTAATATAGAAGAGTTTGAATTTAGTGAGTAGAGTTTGTTGACTTTGTTTATACAATTAAGAATAGCTCATATAGTCATTACTGTAATTTAAAAGTTTTCCTTAAATGTTTAATCTTAACATTTTCATTTTATTATTATTATTATTATTATTATTATTATTTTGAACTGATTTTTCTTAAAGTCAAAGTAAAGGTTAGAAGATTGATATCTATTCCAATAATAATCAAATTATATAAGACTGTAATGCCTCAGAGAAATTAGTTTTTCTTTGCTTAAAGAAACAAATCTCAGAATTCTGTCAAAGATGACAGATAGCCAAGCTCCCCCAGCCTTGCAATGAAGATAACAGCAATGAACACGCAACTATGATATCTATATATACTAAACACAGTAGAGTATATTGCCACTTACCACATTACCTCCGATTAACAGAGCCAAAAACATTTTTAAAATTTATGTACCATCTGCTCTTAAGCAGAATGAGCCAAGAGATGATTGTATGGTATGAACATACATACTTGTATACAGGCATGCAAATGGAAAAGGCATCAACAAGCTGAGGTAAAGCTTAGAAGCTCACAGATGAACTTTTAGTATTGTGAAGGTATTGACCAAAGTCTGGACCCAAATTTGGTCATAAACCAGTAACTCACATGCAGTCAAGGCCTAAAATTCTTTCATCTCTGAAATTCTCTACAAACCTTGTACTGACTTATACACAGAGTATGTTTTCTATCATATATATTGAGTAATTCAAGAGTGAATGAACATTCCACAAAGGGTACACAGCCTGAGACTATTGAATTTATTCTAAGTTCTTCATCTAAACCTCACAAACAAAGCCTCAGAAATGCCTTTTCTGTGTAGATGATGTTCGGTAAACTTGAAAATCAGTGAGAGAGAAATCATTGGCAGAGTGTACTTGAGAAAAAAATGGGGGGCTATGCTTGCTTTCTATGTGGCAGTACATTGTTATGGATTAATAAAGATCACAAGAGAGACACAAATTTGCCCATTATTTTCGAAGATCTATCTTCTCTCTCAATGCCTAAAAGCAGAAATTGTTTAAATTTTCTTAGATGTGGATGAGTGTCTGGATGTCAGTATAGTCATGACCAGCTACATTAATTCTGTGGGAACATAACGAATGTAGTGTGAAGAAGCCTACAGAATTGGAAATGACAGAAAAACTTCCACCTGTAAGTCACTGAAGAATTTTACTGTGTTAATGTATTTTCTAAACTGCTTCCATCCTTATCTTGTTCTTTTTTTTTTTTTTTTTTTTTTTTTGAGACGGAGTTTCACTCTTGTTACCCAGGCTGGAGTGCAATGGCGCGATCTCGGCTCACTGCAACCTCCGCCTCCCAGGTTCAGGCACTTCTCCTGCCTCAGCCTCCTGAGTAGCTGGGATTACAGGCACGTGCCACCATGCCCAGCTAATGTTTTGTATTTTTAGTAGAGACGGGGTTTCACTATGTTGACCAAGATGGTCTCGATCTCTTGACCTCGTGATCCACCCGCCTCAGCCTCCCAAAGTGCTGGGATTACAGGCTTGAGCCACCGCGCCCGGCTTTGTTCTTGAGGAGCAATGGAGGCCACATATTTCTTAAATCAACCTGCCTTTCCCTTTCTCTTGTCACAGACTAAGATCTTTCCTTATCTTCTTTTGTTCTCTCTGCTACAGTTTTAACTTTGTGCTGGCAGCTTCTCACCTTCATTTACAATAGACTTTTGAAATGGCCATCTCAAAGCATTTTACCTTTCTGTCACCCCCTGCTTTGGCTGTCTAGTTCAAAATCTCTCATTTCTCTATCAACCTTTGCACAGTTTTCCTTCTTTTAACCAAGTTGAAACCTCGCATTTTCCTCTATGGCCTTAGCTTTAGATGATGATGAGCTAGAGGAAGAAGAGGAATTAGAAGTTGTGAGGTTTCCAGGTCTTCTATTCAAGAGTCCACCTCAACAGCTTCATTATGTTATTACCTTTCTGCCTCCCACCTACAAAGATGAAGAAGATGAGGAGGAAGAAGAAAAAGATATTCGTAGAGAACTGACTGCTTTGCACAAATGTGGTGTGTAAAAGCATTTATATTCACTTTTATTTTTAGACAATTTACTACATTTTTGTAGACAATTTTACTATCAATATTTAATGCCGTCATATGTTTTAACATAAAGTTTGCAAGAAAAGTAGGGCCAAAGTCACTTCTTCAGTTTCCTGTCAAATCCATCATCTTTTGTCTTTTTTTTTTTTTTCCTTTTGTACAATAAAGGAGTGCTGTGTAGGTACTTGTAGAAGTGGGAGTACAGGGTGGAGGGGTGCTCTTGAAGTTAATACAGGAAAATGGAGCTGAAAAATATCTTTAAATTAGCATAATGGGAGAAAGTTTGAGATCTTTTAATTCTTCTATTAAAATTCCACTAGAAATTACTTTATATAGTTAAAATTTACCTTAAATAGCCCTAAACTATAATTCCTTTCTAGGTTTTATAATGCAGACAACTAATTGTTTAATATGCTTAAGTGGACCAAAACTCTTTGAAATGTGAGCAGTTTTTCTTATGTATCTAAACAACAGAACTCAAGCATCGACTCAATTCTGATCAAAGTCAGTCTCTATCATAAGTAACAGTTTGCAGCCAGTCCACTGCTTTCTTTTCTTTTCTTTGTAAAACAGAGCTGTTCTTTTTGTTCTCTCCCTACTTGTTGTATTTTAATAATATCAAAGCTTGATGATTGCTTTAGAATGTATTCAGAAAAATAGGAAAAATATTTTTATGCAGTTCTTAAATCATAATATCAATAAATGTTTCTGTATAAAAACAGAAGTACTTTAATGTTTCTTTTTCTTTTATTTTGAGACAGAGTTTCGCTCTTGTTACCCAGCCTGGAGAGCAATGGCGCGATCTTGGCTCACTGCAACCTCTGCCTCCTGGGTTCAGGCAATTCTCCTGCCTCAGCCTCCTGAGTAGCTGGGATTACAGGCACGCGCCACCATGCCCAGCTAATTTTTTGTATTTTTAGTAGAGACGGGGTTTCACCATGTTGACCAGGATGGTCTCGATCTCTTGACCTCGTGATCCACCCGCCTTGGCCTCGCAAAGTGCTGGGATTACAGGCGTGAGCCACCGAGCCCGGCCCTGTTTCTTAATTAAACTCCTTATGCTTTGGCTAATCAAAGTCCGAAGAGAAATAGTTGGAGGCAACAAAGACAGTCATAATTTAAGTGGCCAATATCTGCAAAGAAGAGAAGACCAGACAAGCAGGATGGTCTCAAGTGCTTCTCTCCTCAAGCCGTTTGCCAGTTGATGGATAGCTGTGAAGAACTTGAAGAGTGAAGCACATTTATCAGCAGTTTCATGATGATGGGAGGCAGAAGCTGGAGCTCACAACCTGCCAAAGTACAGAGGCCTTGGTAAAAATGCCAGGGTTTCAATTATGGCATCATAAAGGCCCTACCCTAGAAACAGGGACAAAAGTTAAAATGGAATGAGCCTCAAACAACTGAATACAATTCTCTCCACCTTTATTTGATATGGTAATTTCCCTCAAAAACAGAATGGATAAATAAATACATTGTGGTACATTAATACAATGGAATACCATATAACCATAAAAAATAAACTTACACAATGTGGATGAATCTCACATACATTATATTGCATGAAAGAAGTTTGACAGCAAAGAGTACATACATTACAATTCTACCTATAAAAAGTTAAAAAAGAAGAGAGAAAACAGTCTGTAGTGATAGAGATCACAGTGCTTAATATATGAAATTAATGATTGAAAATTATCAAGTCACCTTGGAGGTTTTGAATTCCTAGTAATATTCTGTATCTGGATCAGGGTGACATTTACATAAGTTGTTTACAATGTGAAAAGAAGTTTAAAGCATACAGTTTAGATTTGTGTACTTCTCTGTGTGTGTATTAAATTTTAATAAAAAGATTTACTTAGAAAACAAAACCCTGCTTTAAAAATCCTGAAAGAAAAAGCATCAAAATTTCAGTAACATTGAACATTATATTTTTATTCTCAAATCAATAATTTCTTTTTTAAAAAAGAAATTCCTAAAGATTCTAAATATTCTTAGGGATACTATTCCAATGTAATAATTGGAAAAAGTAAAATAAGCTTTATTTTAAATGCCACAGCTTGCTGTTGTCTTGTTTAAAGTTTCCTTAAGAACTATGCTCAAGGATCATAGTTGTTTTTTTGTTTGTTTGTTTGTTTTGTTTTGTTTTTTTTAGGAAAATTAAGGGTTTTATTTTGATTTTTAGTTACATAGACAGTTACGGGCTAAGATGGCATCACATGACAGTCTGTTTAGATTACATCTTCAGACACAATTGCAGCTTGAGCTGCAAGGACCACATGAATGGAGGAAAGTGCCAGGAAAGAAAGAGTGATTGCTCCTGCCCAGCAGGTTGGGGTGGCATTCTTGTAATGAAAGTAAGTGATACCCTGCGAATTGGGTAAGCACCCCAAACTACCCCTTTATATATGTTCTCCCCAAAGCGTTTTATTAAAGTAAGCAATTGCTACCTACAAGACGCCAATTTATTTGTTGTACATAAATAATGCTTATGAAGCGCTGAGGTTTTAAACTGAATATGTGATTAAAAAAGGAGATTTTGTGTTCCCTAGGAAACTTGACATGCTGTCTCTTGTTTATCCACAGAACGTAAAAGTTAATAAAGGATCCTAATATTCTAGACCTATAAAAATCCCTCCATTTAAATAAATCATTAGGACCTGACAAGCTATTCCCAATGAAGAAAAAAGGAAAGGATTTGTACTACAAAGTGCAATTTAAATGAACTTGTTTGACTGTTTGCTGCTTGGTTTTGTATAGCTTTTTTTTCTTTTTCTTTTTAAAAATGTGTTAACACAGCCAATGACACTGGTTTAACTTTTTTATACAGAGCTCTCATGAGTAAGTTCAAAGATTTAAAAATGATATTTCCCCAAATTACTTTCTTTCATATTTTAAATGAAGGTATGCTTTCAGTAGTTAAAACTTCCAAGTGATAAAATACAATGTATTAACTATCTCTGTTTCTTCTTTCTCTTTTTAAATTCATCTTTTGAGTTCTACTTATTTAAATGTTTTGTCCTAGTCTTTGTGATTGGCTTGCAAGATGATGTGAACAGATGTTCTTTTGAACTCTCTAAATATGGGAAGAACACAATTGTTATTACTATTGAATGCTATAGATGCAAAACTTGAGTGATAACATAGAAAGTTTAACCAAGCTTACTTGTTAGGGTTTTGAGGATGTCCCTCATGTGTCCCTCTGATCATGTTTCTCTGCTGCTCAAAAATTTTGTATCTTTCCTTGCACATAAAGTGTACACAGCTTACCCAGTCACTAATGGCCATCAGACTCCCATATATCCTTTGGCTTTTTGTCCTAGTCATAACTCATTGCCCAACCTATGACTTCCGGCAAACTAAACCATTCACTTCTTAATGTGCTGCACTTTTCATCTTTGTACCTTTTGCTAAACTGTCACCTGGAAGGCCTATTGCCACCAATTACATGAAGCTTTATTTGATGGCCTCAGTCTAACACAGCTATTTATCTTTTGGGTGGATTTAAAAATTTCTCTCTATATATATTGGATTAGTTTACTATGTTCATTTTCTATCTTCTTTACTAGACTGAGAGTTCACTGGCCAGATCCTATTCATGCTTATTCATTGTGAATTTCTCCACATTGGAAGCATCCAGTGCATGAATACACACATGAATAAAACTTGGTGTTGAAACCCCCAGCTGCATTGACCTGCAACTTGACACACCCAAATATATAAAATTGGGATCAAAGAAATATTATTGCATGACTACTAATAAGTTAATATTTACCTTGTATTTTAAGTTTTATTGATAAACATGCATCTCCCAATACTTGATCCCTAACATAATTTTTAAAAAGCAAAAAATCTATCTCAAACAAATAAGAATAAAATAAACTAAATAAAAAACTAATATGAAAATATTTTACACAATAATAAATTTAAAAACAAAAAATAAAAAAATAAAAATCTATCTTTAACACATAAGAATAAAATATCTATGATATGAAATTAATATCAAAATATTGAAAATGAGCTTAATGATAAAATAAAGATGAGATGGCATCTTCTTTGGCTTTAGAAAACCTTGGAGATCTCTTAAATTTTTGCATGTTGCAATAAAGAGGAGTCTACCCCTGGAAGCAGACCTTCTATCTTCTTTGCATTTTCTCTCTATCCTTCTCTCATTCCTTTTACAAAAATGGAAACAGAACAATCCATTTAGGGAAAAATGCAAAATAATTGTTCATTATTTTTTTAACCAAAAGAGAGAGTGGTAATATTTTCTTTAAAATTTCTATTGGCCAGGGGTGCCAGCTCATGCCTATAATCCCAAGACTCTGAGAGGCTGAAGCAGGAAGATGACTTGAGGCCAGGAGTTTGAGACCAGCCTGAGCAACAAAGGAAGACCTAGTCTCTACAAAAAAATAAAATAAAAATAATAAAAACGAATTCCTTTAAACTACAATAAGTGGGAGAGAGCGGTTATTCATTGGCTATATTTTTAAGATTGCCAGCTTTTCAAATACAGCAAAAGAAGTGAAAAGGAGCTTTCAGTGGAGATCTAGGAAGTCAGATTTCCCATTGAGTAGATCTTCTAGCCCAATATAGTTATTAGTCTATAATGAAAATATTCACTTTGATTTCTTAGCAATTTCTTCAATCATTATACTGCAATAATTTTAAAATGACAATATGTTATTTAATTATAATAGCACATTTTTAGAACCCCGTTTCTTCTGAAAAGACTTCATGTTAAAATCATTTATTATTGTGAGACTCTATCCAGTGGAAAGGAAAGATAGGAATATTTTTTGTATGACAAATGAGTAGACTAAAACATGGGAGGAGAGATTTATGACCTTTTTTTACATCATCCAGCTATGGTTTAGGATATATTTGCTTTCTTCCCCAGGATCTTTGCACTATTCGGTCTATTGAAGTATTTGGCAAATCTATATACTATATGATAATCACAGTTTAGTTCATGAGGGAGTGTCAGGTTATAGTGTTGGTTTCTCTATACCAGGCGTCCCCAGACTACGGCCCGCGGGCCCCATGTAACCCCTGAGGCCATTTATCTGGCCCCCTGCTGCACTTCAGGAAGGGGCACCTCTTTCATTGGTGGTCAGTGAGAGGAGCACAGTATGTAGCGGCCCTCCAATGGTCTGAGGGACAGTGAACTGGCCCCTGTGTAAAAAATTTGGGGATGCCTGGTCTATACTGATGATATGCTATAATCCAGACACTGTGCAAGCTATTTAAACTTCCTTAACTTCATTTTACAGATTTTTTTTTAAATTGCCCTTTCTATAATTGCTATTAAAATTCAAACATTAACATGTAAATTACTCATATAGGCCCCAACAAATGTTTGTTGCCAGTCTCTCATTTTTTGTTTTATTCTTTTTTTCCCTTTCATGGTAGCCTATGACTTGAAATCAAAGGGTGACTAGGAAGCCAAGTTCCATATTAGCATCTGGAATGGGAGCAGGGGATGAACGGAGAAGATTATATAAATGGAATTTTATAACATTTAACCTATTATGATAAAATTTCAATTACAATGATTACTGAAATTATCTCAACAGCTATATTTGCTTACATTAAAATATAAAGTCACAGACATTGTCCCAATTTATTGTTTTTATAGAGCACTAAACACAAAAAATGCCAACAAACTGATGAAAACTGTTATATGCCTGACTTTATATTATTTTTAACAATGCAAACTGTATTGGGACCCCCATGAAAACCTTAGCTGCATTTATTCCTGATTAAAAGTATATGACATTTTTTTTTTTTTGAGACGGAGTTTTGCTCTTGTTACCCAGGCTGGAGTGCAATGGCGCGATCTCGGCTCACCGCAACCTCCGCCTCCTGGGTTCAGGCAATTCTCCTGCCTCAGCCTCCTGAGTAGCTGGGATTACAGGCACACGCCACCATGCCCAGCTGATTTTTTGTATTTTTAGTAGAGACGGGGTTTCACCATGTTGACCAGGATGGTCCCGAACTCTCGACCTCTTGATCCACCCGCCTCAGGCTCCCAAAGTGCTGGGATTACAGGCTTGAGCCACCGCGCCCGGCAACATTTTAAAAGCATTTTCCCTCAGTTTTCAAAATAGAAGATACAGTTTGTTTCTCATTAGGGTTGGTTAGAATTGTACAGCAAAAATGTCTGTCTGGGTAGCTTTGAAAGTGTGAGGGTTAGAGTTTAAGAATTAAAACAATTTTGCATTTGAAACTTGCTAGCAATTTTTTCAGTCATCATTATTTTAACTACCCCTATCAGTAATCCCCTCAGGAGTGATTATGCTATACAAACTAGGAACATGCCAGAAGTTTTTCCTGGGTCTGTAAGCTACTGAGTTTTTAATTAGTTGGTATCTATCTTGATAGAAAGACAAGCTATTTTTTCCCTCCATTTGTATCACAGAACATGTGTTCTATTACCTGTTCATCTTCTCTATTTTCTTCACAGCTTGTTCCCTGGAGACCAACGAGAAAGAATGTGGCAGCATCTGTAATTGTCAGAATGGAGGCACTTGTGATCTTCTGACTAGGTAATGCCAGAGCCCCCCAGGAGTTCATGGGAAAACTTGTGAAGATGGTAGGAATGCCTGGTGCCAGTCAGTGAGATGACTCTTTAAGTTCTTGGGGTTTCCAATGGGAAATTAAGTGAAAGTTGCATGTATCTTTTTCAAGATGATGGTCTTTTTCTGAAGAAGTAAAAGCCTGTGAAAGCGGTGTCTATACACACACACACACGAGTACAATTGTTTTGACTGATGACATGTGTAACAACAAAATAAGTGATACTTAAATCTCCAACTGTGATCTAAGCAGGATGAATCCTCTTACAGAGAAAGCCTTTTTCTTCTACAGAGGAAAAAGTTAATACAGGTTTAGATGTAGGAGTTTAGGAGAATTTGTGTTCTCTGCATAACAAAATGAAGAACAACAGATTTCCTTGGGGAAACCAGGGAGAATGACAGATGAAAATTAGAGAAGAAAAGGGGAGGAGGTAGAGAGAAAAAGAAAAAATGAGGAATAAAAATGTCACAAAATATCGATGTGCACAGAGTGTGTGTGTGTGTGTGTGTGTGTGTGTGTGTGTGTGTGTATGTGTGTGTCTGTGTAAACCAGTGAAGAGGCCACAATTCCTACATGGGTTAATAAAACACAAAAAAGGAACCGCTTGTACAGGCACAAAAGCTGAAGGCAGAGAGTCAATGAGGATGTAAGTCTCTAGGGATTGCCAGATCATGAAGAGTTTATTAGCTTCTCATAGATGATGGAATTGGGGAAACCAAGTTTACTTCACTTTCTGAGGTACAGTAAGGTCCCTGCTGGCATTTCGGTTACTCATCTTTTGTGAGCAATGTTCATTTATTTATTTAAAATATACATTAAGTAGTTGCAAGGAATGGCACCAGACATTATGGTAACAAAAAAGAAATAAAAAATATTCTGATGCTTCCATGTGGAACTTGCGATTTTGTTCAAAGCGACTGTATATTACAAATACTGGTAGGTATTACAAGTTAAATACTAACACCTGATTGAAGGTGAGACCATGAAGACAATGCAGACTGTATGAGCCTGGGAGAGAGACTTAGGGAGAAGGGATATTTAAGCAAAAGCCTGCAAAATGTGGAGAGATTAAAGAGGGGAAGTGTGAGGGAAGAGCATTCCTGATTGAGGGGCGGTGGGAAGGCATGGGATGCACTGTGAAACCTGCAGAGGCCAGCGGAGGGGAGCACAGGCAGACAGGGAGATGGCAGTGCAGCAGGAGGTCAGCAAGGGTAGGGGCTCCAGTCTTACTAAGTTAGGTGTTTTTGACCTGACAGCAATAACCAGTTATCGTAGGATTTTAAGCAGAGGATACAGAAGCATCTTTGTGGTTTTTAAAAGACCTCTGTAGTCTCAGTTCAACTAGATTGCAAACATTTCACCTTTCTCAATCTCCTGACTTCCTGTAACAATAACTCTAGCAAGTTGAGATGTGGGTTAATATTATTTTCTTCGTTTGTCCTCTCACCCTTCAGCATGCCCAAAAGGGTTCTTTGGGAAGAACTGTGAAAGGAAATGTAACTGTGCCAACAATGGCCATTGCCACAGGATGTATGGCCCCCATATGTGTGAGCCAGGGCGCTATGGGAGGTTTTATCATCTGAGTAACTTGCAGGCACTTAATTTGCTCTGTGTGTAAAGCACAAAAGCACAGAAAAGTACAGAGGCTACTATCAGACAAAAACGAAAGTAAAAAATGTTTGTTACAGTTTTATACACACACACACACACACACACACACACACACATATGTGACAAATATGTTCTAGCCTTTAGCCTCTTTATAGAATCTACATTTTGGTGAATGAAAGA
This sequence comes from Saimiri boliviensis, assembly GCF_048565385.1. Lineage (NCBI taxonomy): Eukaryota > Metazoa > Chordata > Mammalia > Primates > Cebidae > Saimiri > Saimiri boliviensis. Next base: position 29,448,905 of record NC_133457.1, read on the forward strand.
AAAATGTTTCTAATTTTGTTTACATTTGGTTAATGTTTACCTTAATTAATTGGAGTGGATTGTTACTAGTCTGTTTAAACGGGCATTTGTTACTTTACCAAAGTTCAATACCTCCGGCCAGAACAGGTTTCTTTTATTTCTCTGTTCCAAGGTGAAGCAGTCTCATTCTCTAAGATTTCTAATTATGCAGACTATTAATCATATTTTTCAAAGGATGCAAGAAAACACAATCACTAACAAATTCTCGAACCCACCAGTAACTTTTAAAATTTATCCCAGTGAAATAACTCTGAATGTTCTCCATCCCACCTTGACGCTATGTGCAAATATCTGTGAGCTTGCAACAATCTTCACCCTGCTCTTCTACCTATTTCATATCCTCTCCTCTTTTTATTGACAGACTAACACCTCTGAAAATCTTTCCTGATTGAACATCAGTGTTTTAGTCATTTGGGCTGTTACAACAGAATATCATAAGCCAAGTTGTACATAATTAACAAATATTTGTTTCTTACAGTTCTGAAGAGTGGGAACTCTAAGGTCAAGACACCAGATTTGGTATCTAAGGAGGGCCTACTTGTTGGTTCTTAAATGGCATCTTTTCACCGTGTTCTCATGCATGGTGGAAGGGGCAAGGCAGTTCTCTGGGGTCTCTTTTAAGGGCACTAATTTTGCTCACGAAAGCCCCACCCTTATGACTTAATCACTTAATCACTGCTAACACCATAGCCCTAGGAGTTAGGATTTTAATATACAAATTTTGGGAGGACAAAAACTTTCTAGCCATAGGACTACTTTATACTATACCATCTCTTAATAACAGACACCTTAGGGTCTTATGTTTTATTTTTAGTGAATGTCCACGATTCTCATCTATTTTATAAAAGTCATGTCCAGAGAAAAGATAAATTATAAAGATACCAGTAAGACAGCCAGTGAAGGCATAGAACACTGAACCTGGAACATGAGGAAACATTAGGCTTAGACAAGCAAGATAGAAGAGAAGGGGAAAGGTGTGAGAAACTGTGAGCAATAGAGGTGCAGATTGTATGTTCTGGAATATTATATACCTCCTAGAATATGCCAAAAGAAGGAGACTGACCGAGAAACAAAGATAATATTTGTATTACTGTGCTGTAGCATAACAAGACACATCCCACTTTTAGTATTAAACTTAGAATATCTTAAAAGGTTGTATCAGATGTTATGGCAAAAAAAAAAAAATTGTGTCATTATTGATCTGGCCAAAAATTTAAAGCGCTAACTTCTCAGAAATATCAAGCTGAAGTTTTTAGGGTTTAATAATACTGGCATAGCAGATGCTTATTCATTTGCATGCTGTGAGGAGTTGAGGCACAGGAAAAAAATCAGCAAATAGCTTTGTTGTTGGTGGCGGTGGTGGTTAGCATTCTGAATATAGCTATCTTTAGAGAAAACAGATACATTCTTATTATTTGTGACTCCCTTATTGCTTGGACTTGAAGATTTATTTATTTATGTTACTTTCTTGGTCTTGAGGAACTTGAATTTGCAACTCTATATTCATTTTTTAGACCCACCATAACAAAGTACCACAGACTGAATGGCTTAAACAACAGAAATGTATTCTCTTGTGGTTCTGTAAGCTAGAAGTCCAAGATCAAGGTGTCCACAACCCCCTGAAGGTGCTAGGAACAAATCTTTTGCAGGCCTGTCTCCTAGTTTCTGGTAGTTCTTTGACTTGTGGCAATATAACTTTAATCTTTGTGTGGTACACGTCTCTGCATACAAATATCCCCTATTTATAAGGACAGCAGTCATGTTGAATTAGAGGCCATCGTATTCCAGTATGACCTCATCTTAACTACTTATGTCTGCAATAATTCAGTTTCAAATAAATTTACATTCTGAAGTGCTAGAGGGTTAGAACTTCAACATATAAATTTTTGGTGTATACATTTCAATTCATTACAAATCCTGCATGGGCAATGTAGAGGTCACTTCTTTCACTTTTCCTTATTTCCAGATATATTCCTATAGCGATTTGTTCTTTATATACAGATGGTCATATTGAAGCATTTATTTGTGACTCTGTGTCTTCTGAACTGTTATTCTATGTGCTTAACCAGAAGGAATAGGGCATGAAGGCCAATTCAGAGTGAGGACTTAGTAATGAGCAAAAAGAGGCCTACATGAAGGCAGGCAGTAGCCTGAGATACCCTGGGACCTGGTGGGTTTAGGAAAGGATTCAAAACTTGGAAGCCATAGAAAAGGTAATAGAGGATCATATAATTTATTATCTACATTGGGAAACCTGAAAAGGATGCTGATAACTTTAGAGGTAACTCTGGGCTATCCCTGACAATTGGGACTAGCATGACCGTCCGTGATGGCATCATAACCACCACTTTGAATGATCTCTACTAATGTCTTTTTCCATCCACTGGAAAGTCAATTGTTCTCACTAAGCAGCTTCCTACAGCAAAGCCTATGTGGGCACACAATACTATCACCTTAAGCCTGGAGGCCACTTGAAGGATTTTTTTACTTGATATGTCACTTGGACATCTGTAATGTGGGAGAAAAAAAAAAATGTCAGAGGGACATTTTGAAAAGGGAACTGAATTACTGTTAACACTCATCAAAGAGAAAACTGGGTATGTTGTCCTGAATGCAAAGTGCGACTTTTTCATATTAAAATTTCTGTGCTAACTTCCATCCCTAATGCTCAATGCCATAGAGAAAATAATGAAAGGAAGGCAGGCACCATTTGCTAAAGATGTGGCCAAAATAACGCTGCCGTCACCATGAAAGCTTTGTGTTACCTTCACGATGTGAAATTATTTCCGATTACCATATAATGGAAGGGAATGAAAACCATGGCCAGCCTTCTCATAAATGCTTGTCCGTCATCTCCATGCTGCAGCAGGACAAATATGGGGCCTGGCAGACCTCAGCATTCTTTGGAGAATATTAACTATAAGCACCAATGGAGCACATTGAGAAGCAATTTCTCTCCCGGAAGCACCAAAGCCTTTTAAGTAGTTCAGGCTTCACTGCTCACATCCATTTGCCAAAAAACAAATGAATTGCCTGATTTAAAAGACATTTGTTTCCTTATTTTTTTGGCAGTCAGGATGATCTTCTTGTTTTCCCCATAATCAGGCCCCACAGAACTACATGCCTGTGCACTAACAATTTAAAATAAACAAAGCGTGGTTTTCAGGTGACCGGTTTGTCTCAATTTGCTTGCAGACTGTCCCAAGGGTACCTGCGGAGCTGGCTGCTCTTCAGAATGTCAGTGTGTGGAGGAGAACACCCTGGAATGCAGTGCCAAAAATGGTAGTTGCATCTGCAAATCTGGTTACCAAGGCAACAGATGCCAGAAAGGTAAGCTCTGATGATAGATTTTCTTTCTTCTCTAATAATAATCCTCAGCCTTTGTTCAGTATCATATGATTATTAATTAGTTAATCCACCAGTGCCCTCAGAAGATGGGTAAGCTCTATTAATCCTCTATTTGCAGGTGAGGAAACTGAGACATAGGGCAATAAAGTTATTTAATGCAATCTTCTTAGCCTCTGCTGCTTCCTGTCCCCTTGTTAGCTTGAGCAAGGGAAGAAAGATCACATTGCAGAGAATTATATCGAGAAAGATTAAAGCTAGGCAACTACTTCTTTGAGCTGAACTAATCAACCCAAGGCACTGCTAACTTCCAGAATTAAAGAATCATTTTCTTTAAGGATGGGTCATTCAAACAAATGTTATTCAAAGATGTTAATATTTAACCATAGAAAAACTTTGAAAATTTTAAATATGGTTATGTTTGTTTTTGTTTTTCAAATTTGTAGGTATTACTTTTTAAAATAAATCTTAAATATATAAGTTTATGAATAGTGTGATTATAATTACAAGTAACACATATAGGGGTGTGTTTGTGTGTGTGTGTGTGTAAGTCCATATACAGTTTGGAAAAAGGTATTTCAAGATGCCAGTGTTGACTATCTCTGACTTATGCACTCATGAAATGCTCTTTCCTAGGGACCTGTATAACTCTTTCATATTTCAAAAAGTCTCAAGTAACTTTTTTACTGAATCTTTTCAGTACTACCTTACTTAAAACTGCAGCTTGGGCTGGGCTTGGTGACTCATGCCTGTAATCCCAGTGCTTTGGGAGGCCAAAGTGGGTGGATCACAAGGTCTGGAGTTTGAGACCAGCCTGGCCAACATAGTGAAACCCCGTTTCTACTAAAGATACAAAAAATTAGCTGGGCATGGTAGCAGATGCCTGTAATTCCAGCTACTTGGGAGGCTGAGGCAGGGGAATCTCTTCAACCTGGGAGGCAGAGGTTGCAGTGAGCCGAGATCATGCCATTGCACTCTAGCCTGGGTGAAAGGGAGAGACTCTGTCTTAAACAAACAACAACAACAAACATGTAATTTGTGAGTTTCCCAACTTTTTTCTTTTTCTATAGTGCTTATTATTTTCTAATATAGTACATACTCTAATTATGATTATGTCAAATATTTCTTGCTTGTCTTTTCCTGTTATAATCAGAACCCCATGAGTGAAGGGTATCTAAAAATTTTGTTCAGCCAAGTATCCCCAAACTCCTAAAACAGTCCTGACATACAGATGTTGCTGAATATATATTTTCTTAAATCAATAGATAAATGTGCATTTTTTATTCTTTATATATTTTTCTTGTATTATCATGTATTTTGCATTAAGCACTTACTACTATATTTCAGAGGAAAATACCACAGCATTTTTTCTCTTAAAGCAATACTGAGCAAATAATAGTAATATTATCACAACTAATGGTAAGATGTGATACTTTTGCCTTAACATTGATCCAAAGGGCAACCTTGTTTAAAATCAGAAGGAGATCATAGGTTTGAAAAGAAACCATCATCTCACTGGGGCCACTTACAGAGGCAGGTACTAGGATTGGAAATGGTCTTTGACACTCACTCACGTATCCTCATTTTCTCCTTGCAATGCTGCCTTCAGAGGGTCTGCAGAGCTTCCCTGAAGCTGAATGGAAAGAGGAGTTCTCTGATCCAGGCTGTCTAGTGGTTTAGTACTGGAGAGGGTGAGCAGTGATGCCCATCTAGATTTCACAGACAGACGCTACTTAGGTAGCTGGATTGTGACTTTCTAGGCAATGGGGAAAGGAAGTTGGGGAAACAGAAGCCTAACATTACACTAACAAGTTTAATGTGGTATGAGAGTGGGTCTCATGCCAATTTCTAAACATCTTCCTGCTTCAACTGATTTTTAAGCCCAGAGTCAGCCCCTTATTCATTTTCCCCCTGGAAAAGTCATGTCCTGGAAGTCAATGTAGGAGGAGACGATGCCATATACACAAACCTGGGTAAACTTAATTTATTCTGGTAACATTTTCTTAAAGCAGCTGCTGAATATGCTTTGTTGGAAAATGCTTCTGAGATTCCCACTGTGAAGGAAAATGAGTTGAAAGTATATGTAAATCAGCAAAATAAAGAGGTAACCACAATCTCTGGAAAACATTATTTTTCAATCAGATAACTTTGTCCAATTCTGATATTTTTGTCTAGCCACAAAATGAAATTATGAATCAGACTGGAGCAGGTGAATGGGCTTGCTGTGATTGGCAGTTAAAATCAAGACAAAAAGAGCTCTCCAAGAGTTGTGCATGATGAAAATCAGGCCTGTTGTTTTTCTTTCTCCTTTTTAAGAGAGTAAAGTAGCCCAAGTGCTCCTAGAGACAGACATATCTTTAAAAATCTTAACTCCAAACCTGTGTCTAGATTGCAGTTGAATAGTTAATTAAAGACTGGAAATTGTTTCAATGGCACTAATGAACAATATTCTCCGCAATCAGCACCAGACCTTATTTAGCTTACCAGCAACGACTTCTAAGAACAAAAGAGCTGGTTTCTACAACTAACCTGTGAAATAGCAAAACAACAACCACAACAACAACAAAATTAAAGTAGCCAGTGTCTTTGCCTTGTTTTGATTAGTTTGTAGCCTGGAGTATTTTGCATGTCTACTGCAAGCAGACTTCAGAATGTAGAGGACTGTGTGGTCCAGCAGGCCCCTTGACACTATACAACCCTTAGATCATGGTGAGAAAGACAGATGGTTTTAGAAGAGTTCCACATCAGATGAACTTTGAATTTTGAACTCTGGTGAATCTCTAAGGGCAGATTAATTGGCCAGAAAGGTGCTGAGTACCTAGTATTGCAGAGTAAATTTGAATGTAGTGGCAGAGAGCACCAGTTTCAGAGGCCAGAAGATCTGGGTTCAAGTTTTGTGATGTAGAGTAAGTCTCTTAACTTCTAGGAGCCTCTGTTTCTTATATAAAATGGAAGTAAATTTGCTTATGCCATAGGGTTCTTTTTTGGAAATATGAGCTAATTTACATAAAGTGTTTAACAAAGTTAGTGATCAACAGATCGAAAATATTATAATTCTGTTATTCTGAGGCACTGTCAGGACAAGAAGATACTTCACAGCCCAGCTTGCTTTGATGTAACTTTCAGTAACTGTTAATTTTTAAGAAAGTTCCATCCTTTTCCTTGGATTAAAAAATGCTTTCCACCAGGTTTCTAATTCCAGTGGTTTCTATGGTAGAACACACACTGAAACCTCTCACCAAGCCCACAGTGGTCCCTGTACCGTCACTTGTCCTTTGCTAGTTCAAAGAACAGTCAACAAAGCAGATCCCTATGTCTCTTCGCCCACATTATGCATTGTGTACTCTTATAAAGTCCCTAATTCACAACACTCTGATGTGATTATTTTAGCTCACAAAAGAAGCAAAAGTCTGGGAGAACAGGATTTAGGCAACCATTTGGGGGCAACTTCCTGAGTGCCATGCCTCCTGAGCTTCCTTTACAAATTACATCTCATTTTCAGGTTTTGTTCTGTGCAACTGCCACTAAGGATATATATCAAAATTGCTTCCATTGTTCCTCTCTGAAAAACCACATTTTCAGCAAAAAGCCAACCTCTGTATCTGTGTTTTCAAAGTGACAAGATATAGCATCATGTTGATTTCTTTGGGGAATATTTTCGGAAGTGTTATAAATCCTTGGAGGCTACCAGGATGTTTCTTTCTTTGCAGCTCAGTCATACACACACACACACGCACACACACACACACACGCACACACACACTTTTCCAATTTGGTTAGGCAAGAGTAGAAATCTCAGACCATTTTGAGACTTCTTACAAGTCTGTTTCTTTCTTTCTCTCTCTTTTTATTTTATGTCTGCCCAGATGGCCTCTGGGGACCAGAGTGCTGGCTCTCCTATGTGCCCTGTGAAAATGGAGGTCAGCGCAACAGAAAAACTGGAAGTTGTGACTGCACTCCTGCTTACACAGGAAAATCAAGTACCATATGTAAGTCATGAAGCTAGACTAAATAACCAACAAAGTTGATAAAGTTGTTAGCTTTGTAAATACTTTTTTTTCCTGCTATAGAAAATATTGCTATGTTAGGATATATGTTCCCACTATTTAGTGTTGTGTAACAAACTACTCCAATACTTTGTGGCTTAAAACAATGATTTACCATTTCTCTTAATTCTACATACTGCTGGTATACCCTGGGTTCCCTCATGTGACTGCTTCAGCTGGTAGATATTTGAGAACAGATTGAGTGTGGCTGGGCTGCTCAAGCAGGGAACTTGGCCTTTCCTCTATAAAACATTTCCACAAGGCTAGCTTGGACGTCCCCACAGCATGACAGTTTTCAGACAATAAAGAAGGAGCATTCCGAAAGTACGTGAGCAAAAACTTTGTGAGGTGGAAAAGCCTTGCCTCAGAAGCCACACACTGTCACTTTCACCACATTCTATTGGTTAAAGCAAATCAGTGGAAGGAGAAATAGATTCTACCTACTGAAGAGAAGAGTAACAGAAGCTTATTGCAAAGCACTGCAAGTTGGGAGATACGGTTGCAGCTGTTTTTGGAAGCACTCTACCATAGTATGCTATTCAGATTTATACTGAAAGGCACCAACTAGATTAAAAGAACCAACTAGATTACTGTAGCCTTGTAGTAGAGTTTGAAGTTTGGCAGTGTGATGCCTCCAGCTTTGTTCTTTTTGCTTAGGATTGTCTTGGCTATGCGGGGTCTTTTGTGATTCCATATGAAGTTTAAAGTGATTTTTTCCAGTTCTGTGAAGAAGGTCATTGGTAGCTTGATGGGGATAGCATTGAATCTATAGATTACTTTGGGCAGTATGGCCGTTTTTATGATATTGATTCTTCCTAACCATGAACATTGAATGTTTTTTCATCTGTTTGTGTCCTCTCTTATTTCCTTGAGCAGTGGTTTGTAGTTCTCCTTGAAGAGGTCCTTCACATCCTTTGTTAGTTGTATTCCTAGATATTTCTTTTATTCTCTTTGTAGCAATTGTGAATGGCAGTTCATTTTTGATTTGGCTCTCTTTAAGTCTGTTATTGGTTTATAGGAATGCTTGTGATTTTTGCACATTGATTTTGCTAAGACTTTGCTGAAGTTGCTTATCAGTTTGAGAAGATTTTGGGCTGAGGTAGGTGTTGAACAACGAGAACACGTGGACTCAGGGAGAAGAGCATCACATGCTGGGGACAGTTGCCGGGGTAGGGGAGAGACAGTGGGGGTGGGGCGGGGAGGGAGGGTGGGGAGGGAGAACATGGGGAGAAATGCCACATATAGTATGCACCTAAAGTAAAATAAATAAATTTTTAAAAAAAGAACCCACTAGACTAGAATTATCATTCTTGTCAGATGGGAGCAGATTAGGGGCTGATAAAAAGTGATTAGCTACATGGAACTAGTTTCAAGGAGCTGGTAGAACAACTATCCTGTGGTGCCCTTTTCTGGTTGTGATTCTTTGTAAGCGGTGGTAACCCTGCCTTTTCACCTTCTCTACTCCATTGACAATGAAACACAGTGATTTGAGAACGTGAGGAAAGCTATGGGCTGGATAGTAATGATGCTGTTTTTTTACATTACTATTTCAAATTTGTCTAATAGAGATTAGCAAACATTTGTGATTATCATTTTATGAAGTGAAAACAGTGATTTGAATTAACTTTCAGTGCTTAGTTCTTTCCATTAACCAACAAATATATAAACCAGAAGCATCATATATAAAATGTAAGCAGATAGTAGTTAGCAGTGAGCTAATCGTATGATCACTTTGGGAAATGCTGCTGCCCCTAAGGAGAACCCTCAAGCTAAAGTTATAGGACTAGATCTTTGATGACTTTCTGTATATAGCAAGATAGTTTATTTTAGAACTGTCATTCTGGCACTTTTGACAAGCATTTCAAACAGCGGAATAGTTTACTGGAGAAGCAGTTGGCTGTCCCTAACCTACTTGTTTGCTTCAAAAAAAAAAAAAAACTGCTTAAAGGTAAAAATTTACATATTCAAAAGGTAGTTACTTGCTATTTCCACAGTGAAGTGACATTTTCTCTTGTCTAACTCAATTTTAATGGAATAATTATTAAGCAGATAGTGATAAAGTTTATACTGTTCCAATTGTCAAGTGATATAAATAGACCATTTAAAAACAAGTGAAGAAAAAGACAAACTCCTCATTCTTTAAAATATTAATTTTAATAGTTACGTTACACTTCTTTCCTTCTATGATTTCGAATCCCAGAAGAACATTTTATGATAGCCCTGAGAGAATTTTTAGTGATGAGTAATACTTTTTGCATTTTATTAGCAACTTGATAATGATACATGTGTTGAATTCAATACACAAAAATATTCCCTGGCTTCTAGTCCAGTCCAATTTTTGTATTACATGCTATTATTTGATTTTACACACAGAGACACAAACACAAATTATATAATCACCATAATAAGATATTTAGGAAAATGAATGAAACCAAATGATAGAATTCATTTAAAATGCTTCATGCATACTTCACAAAGAATGTGTGTGGCATTTTAAAAGTGGCTTGTATTTGAAGAAAAGCGTGCAACATTTCTCTAAATATTCTGTTATGGTGCTCACAGAATTTTAAAACCTAGTTACTCTGCATAATGAACTGTAAAAATACTTATAGGGTATGTAAGTAATATATTTTAGAGGCAGGAGAGACCAAAAAGCTGTTGTTAAATATTTTGGCTTTTTTATAAATCCTGTTGTTTGGAAGTTATAAATACAAATACTTGGGGAAAATATTTTTAAATATTTTATTTCACTGTATTAAAAAATCCTCTGGATTGTGGTAGATTTGTTTTTTGTTGCTGTTTTTTTGTTTTTGCTTCCTAAACAGCATCTGTATAGTGTGGCATGGCTGTGGGGGCGGATTCGCAGGCACTCTCACACCCTTGATAAGAATGTATCATCTCTGTGAATGGCAGTTAAGTCTTATATGTCCGACGTTTTAGCAAATAATCAGAAAAGTGCTCCCAGCCTTTTCTTTATCCCGGCATTATTTATAAAAACAAAAGCATAAAGTAGAAACAACCAATACCCACTAGAAGGAGAATGATTGAGCAAATTATCTAATACCACTGGACTCTTCTGAGGCCATTAAGGTTCATGTTTTAGAAGAATATGTAATGTCAAAAAAATTGACGTTGAATTGACATTAAAAGCTGTGTATAGAAAATGATTCAAATTTGTAAGAACACGTACCTATGTATGTATATGGGAAATTGTAGAAGAAAGGACAGCAGTTTTTAAACAGTGGCCATCTCTAGATGGTGGGACTATGGGTGAATATTTTTCTCCTTTATACATTGCTGTCTTTTTCATATTTACTAGTTTACCACTTTTTCCTTAGCAATTAGAGAAGGAAATGGCATCATCTTTAGACCAATAGTTGACCAAATATCCAAGAAAAATAGTTATCTATTCTTAAAGTACTCTCTGTTGGTTTAAACTGTTCCCATAATAATGAAGCCATTTTTTCCTTCAGTCTTATTGAACTTACTGCTATTTTAATTTAAGACAGTTTTCTCCTTTTTCTTCTATTGTGAATATTAACCATAGCTCATCAGCACTACCAAAACTCTTAAAAAGGAACATCTAAAAGAGCATAGTAACATTTCCTCTGAACATTTATTTTCCTTTCTTCAGAAACCTCATTTTCTATTCCTTAGTCATTTAGTTATTACTTCTCTGAATCTTGCCCTATTCTTCAGGAGCACTTACAAAACAGGCCCCTTCAGTACTAAAGGAGAAAAAAAAATTAGAGAGAGAATAAAGAAAAGGTACTAATTCCAAATACAGCCATGTGTCAAATATCATTTGATCAAACTTCATAAAAACCGTAATGAAAACAGGTGTAAGCCTTCTGCAGTGCTAAGCTGACAAATGTTTATCAGGCTCTATGAAAGATAAAAGCACTGAGTTTTAGTGTTTGCTGATTGCCAGGGTATGATACTCCTACCATGATGATTTCAAGCAATCAATGTGATTTCAAATGGCTTGCAAAATTCCTGAAAATGTAACAGTCGGCTTTCCGGAGCAGGTAGTTATGGCTCCAGCATACCATTGGCTGGCAAGTATTATTGTATTCTGAACACACCAAACCATTCCTTAACTTTTATGACTTTTCTGGTAGCAGTTTTATTTTGCTGTTTCTAAATGGATAACCTGTTTGACCTTTCTGGTTGAACTAACCAACAAATAGTTCCAACTAACAAAAATTTGGTATTTAGATAGCCTATTTTATTTTTAAGACAAAAATCAACTATTTGGCTAAATGGATTCATGATTCAAAAAACAGACAAAAGAAGGTATGAGTTTCTTTATGTGTAAACACAGTCTCCCTAGTCTTCTCCTCTAGAATTCATATAGCTGGGATATTGACTCAATCTAGAGAATCCTTTAACAACCTCTAAGCTGGTTTTCAAACTTCCTCTACCTCACACCCAGCACGAATGAGGTGTCTTTAATGACATACTTTTGTGTGTCATTAAAGAGAGAGAGAGAGAAGAGGAGGAAGAGGAAGAAGAAGAAGAGGAAGAAGGAGAAGAAGAAGGGGAAGAGGAGGAGGGGAAGAGGAGGAGGAGGAAGAAGAAAAGATAGTTATCAGTTATCTAAGGTAGAAGTAAAAGTATGTGTAAAGAAGGTAAAACAGCAACCAAATTTTAAAAATTAGAAAAGCAATTAAAGTCTTAAATATTACCAAATACAAATTGCTAAGGTACAACAAGACACTTATTCTCTGAAACAATTGTAAATCTAAATCTGATTTTCAAAGTTGCTATAAAATAAATTGTATTTAAATAATACATCTCCTATCCTCTCCCACAGAGAGATGCATTTCCCTTACCAATCTGGCTCTCAGCAGGCGGTCCAGCCTGATGAAGTACTAGCAAAATGTCAGCTCCCACAGAGAAGTGCGACAGAGTCGACAGTGCAGCAGTGACAGTCCTTTCAAAAAGCTATTTTGCAAATTCAGCTTTAAAATAGGGATGTGGTTGAGGACTGATGGGTATTTCATTATCAATGTGTTCATCTCCCCATCATCCAAAGGAATGGAAGGGAGTCATGGTGCAGCTGATAGAAAACCATTAAGTTGAGTAGTGGTGGATTTGGTCTTTAGAAGATTTGTTTTCCTATCTCTATTTTCAAAAATTAGTATTCAAATTAGCCGTCATTTTTAGCACATATCTGCTAAAGGTGGTGGGGGTGGGGGGCAAGAGTTGTTCTTTTTTTCTGCTTGATCACTTTCCAGTGTCTCAAATAGATCATTAAAAACAAAGTTAATCTTGTCATTACTTTATAAACTTCATTGAACTATGGATACTGTTTATAATGAAGTCTATAGCACTAAACACCTGTCTCTAGTTGGCTTTTGACCATGCTCACATACACCTCACATATTTTAGTCATTCTTTCAAGCATCATGTACATTGAAAACATGGTGTCATTGTTCATTGCTCTTTCCTGTAACACATGTTTTCTTCCTCTATTTTTATTACCCCTTAAAATTCCTCAAGCATTTTTATTTTCCAGTATATATAAACTAACAAAATACTAGAGCCTTTCCTTCCATAGCAGCACCAAGCATATTGTATTATAATTAGTCGCCTGCTAAGACTATTTATCATTAATTTTTAAGACTATTTTAAGACTATCATTAATTTTCGTACCCACCTCCCTCCACTTTTCAATATAGAAAGGGTACTCAACAAAGATTTGCTAGATTAAAGAACATTCTTGACAACTTAAAATTACATTGAAATAATTCAGAGTTTAAAAAAAAAAAAAGACGGAAAACACAGTGTTCATGATACTAAAAAATACCCAATGGTCAATATTTGTTAAACTGGATTGAATTACTCAGTCTTTAAAGATAGCAAGAGGAAATCAAGAAAGCATAGTACCGTAGCTTCACTGGTCTCTACTCCATTTCTGAAAACACTTTTCACAAGAAGCCTTTTCAACGGATTAGAAGATTAACATCAGACAATGATGATTCCTAAGCTTCATCTCAAGAGTCCAGATTTATTTCCTTCTATATTCATGTTCAACGCATGCAATCGTTTCTTTTAAATGCAACAGAGTTACCTTAGAAAAGTGAATAAATGTCGTCTGGGCACAGTGGCTCATACCTGTAATCCCAGCCTTTTGGGAGGCTGAGGTGGGTAGATTACTTGAGGTCAGGAGTTCAAAACCAGGCTGGCCAACATGGTGAAACCCATCTCTACTACAAATACAAATATTAGCCAGGTATAGTGGCACATGCCTGTAATCCTAGCTATTTGGAAGGCCGAGGCAGGAGAATCACTTAAACACAGGAGGTGGAGATTGAAGTGAGCTGAGATTACACCATTGCACTCCAGCCTGGGTGGCAGAGTAAGACTCCGTCTCAAAAAAAAAAAAAAAAAAAAAGAAAAAGAAAAAAAGAAAAAGAAAAGCAAATAACTGTTTCTGCCTTTTAGTGTCTCTATATAAAAGGAAAGAGTTCAACTATATAATAATAATGTATATAATATATAATTCAACATATAGGGAATAACGTTATGTAGTAAATATATACGTGCTATATAGTGACCTGTTACTCAAAGCTCGTATTAATTGAGTACCTGCTCTGTATTACACATTGTACTTTGTCTTTACCACCTGTACACTCACTTAAACCTCAACAACCATCTGAAATTGGTACTATTATCACCCCTATTTCCCGTATCTAGGAAGAATTAAGTTATTTGTCTGAAGTAATGTAATTAGTAATTGAGGACTAGATAATCAGTAAAGTACATACCAATATTACATATCTATCAGATGAGACAGTACTTGCTAATATTAATTTTGTAGCTGCCTGCTTATAAAATTGAGAGACAATAAAGGAATTTAAGATTCCATGGAGAAACCTAAATAGTCAAGAAATTTCATTAACGTTTTATTTTTGGCCTCATTTTTGCAGAATGCCAAAGTCGTTGGTGACATAGCCAAAAACATTGTTGAAATGTCACATGCCATAATAGTCTACACTCAATTTAATGGTGGAGGGATAGTGTTTATCTTTTTTTTTTTTTTTTTTTTGGTCCTTATATAGCAGTATAGCATATTCAACCTATTTCTACAGCCTAAGTTGCCTGGTACACCACAGCAGTAATGGCATTTCCCAGTGGAACCTTTATATCAGTCAGCATCCCTACTTATCCAACTGGACCAAGCCTAATGACAGATGTTGTACATCAGAAGTTGATTATAGGACAAGGCATGGTGGCTCATGCCTGTAATTCCAATTCTTTGGGGACTGAGGGGGTTGAATTACCTGAGGTCAGGAATTTGAGACTAGCGTAGCCAACATGGTGAAACTCTGTTTCTACTAAAAATATCAAAAATTAGGTGAGCATGGTGGCAGGCACCTGTAATCCCAGCTACTCTGGCAACTAAGGGATGAGAATTGCTTGAACCTAGAAGGCAGAGGTTGCAGTGCGCTGAGATCATAGCACTGCACTCCAGCCTGGATGACAAGGTGAGACTCTGTCTCAAGAAAAAAGAAACAAACGTTGATTATATATCCAGTTCTTCATCTAACATAATGACCTAACCAGTTTTCTCTACATTCTGCAGATGCGGAATTGTCTGTCTTTTTTTCGTTTTTAGAGGACTGCTTAATCTTGACTGTGTTTAAAAGTCTCTGTGTGTTGGAGTAAATATAGCTGGCTAGCTGCCTACAGTAATCTGTGATTACTCTTCCTGCTTGCTTCCAGAGTCCTGAATTGAATATCTGGCAAAGCGCAAAATAAATTCTTATTTCTACAAAGTGCGTCATCCAAAATGACCCTCCAAAACATGTATCTCTCATATGGATATAGACACAGACTTTTTGTGTGTTATTAGTTGGACTATTAGTCCACTGTGTTCTGCAATTTTTATTCTACTTATGATTAAATTTTATCTACTTATGATTTATATTTACTTGTTTGGTATCTATTCATTCTAGTACTATAATTTCTTAATATTCAAATGTAAGGACCAGTCTGACATATAGAACTCTTTCCTCTCTAATTTTTTTTTAATGACACTGTGTATAAATATCATTGTGTCTTTTGCAAGCAAACATCCTAAAAAGGTCCATATGGTGTCAGTATTCCTGAGAAGTTTTTAGAGTACATTGAAGGTGAGAAAGGCCTCAGGTCATAGTACCCATTAAGTTTTAATTTTGTTATTATCTTTTGAGATTTTTGTATACCTATTATCTGTTTGGTGGCATATGGGGGTTCCTCAACCCCTGGGCCACAGACTGGTACTGGTCTGTGGCCTGTTAGAACAGGCCTACACAGCAAGAGGTGAGTGGCGGGCAAGGGAGTGGAGCTTCATCTTTATTTACAGTTACTCCCCGTTGCTCGTATTACTGCCTGAGCGCCGCCTCCTGGTAGATCAATAGCGGCATTAGATTCTCATAGGAATGTGAATCCTATTGCAAAACTGTGCATGTGAGGGATCCAGGTTGCATGCTCTTTATGAGAATCTAATGCCTAATGATCTGTCACTGTCTCCCATCACTCCCAGATGGGACCATCTAGTTGCAGGAAACAAGCTCATGGCTCCCACTAATTCTACATTATGGTGACTTGTGTAATTATTTTGTTATATATTACAATGTAATAACAATAGAAATAAAGTGCACAATAAATGTAACGTGCTTGGATTATCCCAAAACCATCTTCCCCAGCCCGCCCCAGACCATGGAAGAATTATCTTCCAAAAAACTGGTTCCTGGTGCCAAAAAGGTTGGGAACCACTGCTATGTGAAATACTAAAAAAGGTAAGACAATATCTTGCCCTCAAGGAATTCATGCCCAATTTAATGAATGAGAAAGTATATAAATCACTTATTTTAATTATATTTTAAAAGATATTGAGATAATAGATGTTTGATAGCAGACTGTGGTTAACCCTACTAGAGAGAATTCCTAACGCTTTCTTCAAGAGGTGGGATATTAACCAAACCCTAAAGGAAGAGTGGGCTGGTATAGAGTTCATCCCAGGTAGAGGTACTAGCATGAACAAAGATCTAATGGTATGAAAAAAATACATATATAAGATATAAATGGAGTGGTTTGTATGTGATGGGAAATGAAGATAAAAGGCATAGAATAATGTCAAATGATGAAAAGCCCTGGATGACACATTAACAGATTTAGGCTTTGTTTTTGATTTGGAAGTAATAAGAAGGATCTAAGTATGTTTGAGGGATGAATGAACTCAGTCATATTGTACAGCATGTCATTGTATCTCTGCTCTGTTCAGCATCTCTGTTGATGCATGCTTCTCTGGTTCTGGATAAAGTTCCAGAAAACTCACAAAAGCTTTCTAGTCACTCTTACTTTTTGTTGTGTAATTCAATTAAAAACTATCAAAACTTCAATTTCTAATCAAATATAAAGCTTGTTCCCTTGGCTATCCCAGGCCTAGAGCAAGCTCAGAAGTAGGGAAGAAAGAAATGGCGGACTTCTTCACTCTAGCCTCACCCTGCTCTTTTCTTCCACCCCCTTCTCGGGGCATCCTCTTCAAGGATAACGTCTGCAGGGCCGGCATCCAACTTGTAGGAAATGTGCTCTTTTACTTTGCAGGTTGTTGAAGTGTCATTCTGTAGTCTCTTATCTTCAGAAACAGGTCAGATACCAGCTCATGAAACTTCCATTTTCCAGGAGGCTCATTTTAAGCTCTCAAAGTGATGCTCTCAAAGCCCTATACCTTGGTTTAAGGCAAGAGGAAAGTACTGTGTGGAGAGGGGAGGAGGAAAGCAGCGGTCCTCCGACAACTCCAAAGACGTCATCCAGCATGGTAATGAAAACCTGCAGCTGGGGGTCCGATCACTTGCCCTCTTATCCTGGCTTCTTCACGTAGGCTCTCTTGTTAAATTAGACAGGTACTTAACCTGCCTTAGTCTCCTCCTCTGTAAAATGGGACTAATAAAGGACTTCTCATGAGATTTTTATGAGGATTAAATAGGTTCATATATGTTGTAATCTTTGAAGGGCATTCAGCACATAGTATTGCACACTGAGCTATAGGCTAATAAGAAACTCTCTCCTTAGTGAAATCTCTACCAATCTTTAAAAATTAATCCGTAGCATTTTTATATATCCTCAAAGTGGCCGAAAAGCTAAGAATCACAAAACTAGACTAACAGTCCTTAGCGAGACCTGAATAAATGATCTGGCACACATTGATTTTAGGTTTGTTTTGCAAATCTGAGGCAACAAAATCATCCATTTTGTATCGTACTATCTAGTCAATACTTTTTTAATCCTCATAATTTTATGAGGTATGTAGTGTCAATATCCCAATTTCCGGGTAAGGTAAGCGAAGCACAGAGAGATAAAGTAACTTGCTCAAGGCCGCATGGTAAGTGAGTGAGGAAATTAGGATTGGAACACAAGCGGTCTGATTCCCATAACTGATCTTAAACACTGCGTAGTGCCCTTGTATACTCTCAAAACAGTGTGCACATATACACACACACTTTGTACAGGTTTTAGTGAATAGAAGATGAAAGTTGACTGGCATTTTAAGCTGTACAAGAAACAGGGTGATGCTATAAACAAAAAAGTTACTTGGTAGTATAGTTTGAGTTATGTTGAGCAGAACATGCATGAACAATAATATATTAGAAAATCAGTTCCCACGAACTCCAAAAAGAAGGTTAAAACTAGGGTTGTAGACGTGGAAACTGTGTAATAGATATGGGTTTGTGAGATGACTAAGTAGAAGACTCTAAAAGGGAAAGCTGAGAGTGAGTAAGCAGGAACTCAATAAATTCCTGGCATTTAGGGGGATATATAGGAAGAGAAACCAGTGAATGAAACCAAGATTTACTTACAAACACACAGCCTTAAAGCTAAATTTGACTTGCAGATGTGTTTTGAATGGCAGGCAAATTTGTTTTAAAATAGTTGATTCAATATTTAAAAAAAAAAAAAAACAGAAAACGTAGGAACACTGGACCCGCGCACCTGCGCTCCTGTGTGGGAACAAATGGCCACAATGAATGAGCTCTTGCTTCTTTAGGTGGGACAGGCGCTTTCTGGTTGGTCATGCTCTCTACCACTCCCTCATATTTCACCTGCAGAGACTTCCCCTGCTTACTCCTATGTGTTGCCTGCTTGGTCCTTAGGGACTTGCATTTGTGACTCCTGCTTTAGAAAGGTGGAAAAGAAAAGAGAACTCAGATATAAAATTCCAAGAAGAAAAGATAATCACTGTTTCACCTGCTGCTTAAACAAAGAAAAAAATGGAGGATATGTGAAGGAATTGAGTTTTAGAACTTCGTAGTTTTGGGAAAAAGTAGAAAACACATCAAAAGAAAGAGAATGGAATGTATGTTAGAGGTAAGAAACAAATGGAAAGTAAGGAAATTTTTTTTTTAAAGTTTGATATTGAAGCAAACAAAACGGCTAATCAATTTATTTCTCTATCAATGGAATGTTTATAAAGTCTTTAACTCTGCCAAATATGTTATCTCTCCTGGGCATCAACCTGTGTCATTTATCTATTAATGAATCTTATTCAATCTCAATCTCTCTCATTTTAGAAGGTCAGGTCCAATATAATCATGGCCGGAAGGATTCTAATCCATGAGAGTTATTAATATTGAAATGAAATCAAATATCTGGAAATTTGCTTTCACGTAAAACTTGCAAAGACTATTTAAATAATTGTGCTGATAGATACTTCCGAAAGTAACTTTTATAACTCACTGATTATTTTCTATTGTCAAGTCTTCTCTCTCTCCCTCTTTCCCTCTCTCTCCCTCCCTCTCTCTCACACACTCTTACATACATATGTCATATTTATATTACGTATTCTTTGTCATAATTTTTTGACATTTTAACATCTCAGAAATTAGGGAGTGTCTTACAAGTGGTGACACAGAATTACATAACTATATTTATAGCTTTCTTATATAGTTCATTTTCTAGAAATATATTGAAGGAAAGTATCTGTGACTATATTATGAATAATTTCCCTCTCCTGGGCCCAGAGGGAGACAGAATATGAAGGGAAAATCCGATGAAATATGTGTATTTAATCAATTTTCAAAGTTTGAAGTGGCTCAATTTTAAATGCCTGATTGATAATAGTAGTTATTTCCAAGTTGGAATAAATAACTGCCTGTTGGCTTCAGAGACAATAGTGATGCTCAGTCTGAGAGACTGTATTTGCTTTTTTTCTATTATAAAAATGACAGCCAGAGAAACTGGGGGGGAAAATTCCTCTGCTATTTTAAGATACTGTTGCTCTCACTGTTTTTGTGCCATCATTAATCAACTGTCTGAATATGAAGAAGAATGGAAAGAAAGCCTATAGACCACTTAATGTGCTTTACCTGAGCACAGCAGCAAATAATTCAGACTTCCTGTATGTCTACCTTTGTGAGAGTATCCACATAATTAATGTGTCTTGGAAACTCAACCTGAAACTTTTCAAATCTTGAAAAATCATTGAAATTCCCTATATATTCCCATAAGGATAATGTATGTTAGCTATTATGAGGAAAATATGTTTTATTACACACTAGAATCTGAAAATATCCACTGTATATTTCAAGTGTATGTTACTAAATTTTAATTTAAATTTAACAGAATGAAAAATGATGTTGCTAGAATGTTCATATATAGTGTATATAGAAGTTTGCATTTCAAAGACAATGTCTATAATTTAAGCTATGTGATCAGTAGTTTGATTTACATCTTTAATAATGATATTATTTAAAAATTATTCAATACTTTATGCTTTACAAAATAATTTTACATTTATTATCTTGTTCAAACTTGGAAAATTATGCAGAAATCAAGGGTGTCCACTTAAATATTACAGTATTGTTGAAATAGTAAAGATGCCAACTCCAGTTATATTTGTCTCTTAAATTACTATTGCCATCAAACTTGAACTATATGTTCCCTATAAAGAGTAATGTGCAGTTGTATTGTTGCACTTTTTTGAATTTTATATATTTTTTCTCCTCTGTTGTAGATTTTTGAAAATTAAAAGTAAAACAAATCTGGTTGAAGACATAAAAAAATTATGCATTAGATGATAAATGGTTTTAAGAGTTTCATGCAAATGTTTGCAAATGCATGCTTTGCAAAATAGCACAGTCCCACAGCTTAGGATGCAGGTACATTATCTACCTGACAAGATAGTAAAATATCCTGCTAATTTGTTCAGGGCTAATTTTTCAAATATTTGTAATTTTATTAGTCCCTGGCAAGGCCTTTTAAAACTTTGCAAAGAGTATTAATAACTCTTTCAAGATTAATTATATGTCAGGTTTGAGGTCAAAGAGTTGGAGTGCTATTCAGTTATCTGAATTAACATGCATCTACTCTGTAAAATAATGCATAGTGCAAGACTCTGCCCTTCCTAAAAACACTGAATTCTTTTTTATGAAAACACATACACATAAACATTAACTTGAGTGTCTTTAACAATTAAATGAGACAGTGATGACAAAATGCATGCAGAGAAAGAGATTTGTTACAGATGAATGTCCTTAAGGAAAGACTAGCTAACTCCTTAACCTTATGTAAGGTTAACTCCTTAACCATATGTAACTCTTTAACCTTATGTAGTTTGATGACTGGAGGACCAAGCAGAGGCCCTGTCAGTTATGAAGTCTTCACCGTCTAAAATCTGTATGTTGTTCTCATTGAACGTAACCAAGAATTTGAGACTATGAAGATAAATAAGAAATAGATTTCTAAATAAACAATAGAGGAATTTGGAGAATTAGGAAGTATTAGAAAAGAGAGATGAGGATGAAAAGAAAGAGCTAAAGGAATCTATTTTGGTTCTTAGATAATTCTGACATTGATGTGTTCAAAGAGCCAGCAAAAAATAAAAAACAAAACAAATAATAATAAATGTGAAAGGAGACTTAGAAAGCATTAAAATTGCTTAAATAAAAACTATTTAAGTCATTAATATATTTCAAATGTGACCTCTGGTGAATTATGTATTATTTTCCTTATCTTTTTAATGAGAATAACAATAATGCCTATGTTGACAAATTGTTGTGCAGACCAGGGTTATAATATTAAAAAAGTCTTCTCAGGGTACATCTTCCACAACTAGTAACTTTTATTATGCCAATTAATTTTTAAATTATCCAGATATCATTTTTCCAAAAACTTTAAGAAAAAGTTAATTCAGTGAACTATGGTATATTACTTAGCATGATTATGCAAATTCTTTTAGTTATTTTTATTACCAATTTTAGGTGAAATGATAATTTCTCTGTCTTTCAAAGGGTATTTCTCTTGTTGTACCTGCTTGAAAATCTATTCCCAAAGGTTTCCTGGATTTCTTTTTTTGTAATACATGCTTTAGGGGGGAAATTATCATTTCTTCTTGGAATTCTGGAACCTGAATTAAAGAGTCTGCCAGTCAGCATTGCCTGTTTTCCCTTGGTCCTGGCATGCAGCACATGAATTGGTTTCCAAGGCAAAGCATTCAATAATCTGTATGCAAAGTAGTATTTTTACATAGCTCTGAATGTCATATCCAAATGTAAAGCTGCCTGTTGCCTCAAGTGTGAAATTTATTCTCATTTAAATTTTATGTTTCTTTGCAACTAGTGATGCTGGTATTTGGGGACTGGGCTATAGAAACACATGTGACAGTGGTTAAAAGTAGTAATAGCTGTGACTGCACCTCCCCTGCCTTTCCTCCACTATTGCCTTTGTCTTCATAGAAAGGTGAAGAGGGTTTCATGTGGAAGCTACCCCTCGGCCAAAGCAGTAAATCTGCAGAATTTAAAGGTCCTAGTCATTTTTCTGAATGCATTTCATTTTAAGCTTTTGAGGTTGATTTCAGTTCAAAGTGCCAATTGAGGATGAACAGGTTACTAGAGAGTTTGCCTATTCATGATGCAACCGAGTTTTCATCCAAATCCCATGTCTGGATCACTTTTAATCTTCCCACTGCCTTCTATAATGGCTGCTTGCTGCTCCTTTGAGGTACCTTTTTTAATGCAAAGGGTCAATGGCAGGAAACTAGTGTCTCCATCCAGACCTCCTATTTAGGTAAAGTGCTATACCAGAAATATGGATTCCTGAAGCCATTAGTTATAGTAATTGTATGGAGTACTAAGAACTGTACCTCACATGAGATAGCAAAAGTGATAATGGTAGCTGTACTCTAACACCCAAAAATGTCCTTTTCTTAGATAGGTAACTTACTCACTGTAATGCTGAGCAAATTGTGGAGCTATTGCTGTGCCACATATTGTCCCCAAATTTAATGACATAAAATGAAAATTATTTATTATTTTTCATGAATCCATGAATAAACCGGACAGCTATGCTGGTCTAGGCCAGACTGTGGACTCTCATATGTCTGTGGTCAGCTGGCAGGTCAGGTGGATCTGGCTGGTCCAAGATGCGGCTGGCCTGTCTTAAGGCCTAGTTTCAGAAGTGGCACATCATCACTTCTTGCTTCAGTCTTTTGGCTAAAGCAAGTCACATTCCTAACCCAGATTCAAGAGGTAAGGAAATAAACTCCACCACGTCAAGGAAGGAGTTGAAAGTCACATTCTAAAGCGAAAAGATACATGGCTGAGTACAGAATTGGGGCCAGTTTTACAATCAAACCCAATTGCTTTTCCAGATTAGGAGGGGCAATACTGAGGTCCCCTCATATACCAGATCACCTCAACTCGCTCATGGTAAGCACCACAGGTCAAAAGCAAATTGTGAGGTTTTGAATAAGCTCTAACCCTCTTTGAAGTTATCTATTACGATAGCATTTAAGAAAAATAACTAGACAGACCAGATATGGTGGCTCACGCCTGTAATCCCAGCACTTTTTGAGGCCAAGGTGGGTGGATCACCTGAGGTCAGGAGTTCGAAACCAGCCTGGCCAACGTGGTGAAACCCGTCTCTACTAAAAATACAAAAATTAGCCTGGCATGGTGGTGGGCACCTGTAATTCCAGCTGTTCTGGAGGCTGAGGCAGGAAACTCCCTTGTACCTCGGAGGCAGAGGTTGCACTGAGCCAAGATTGTGCCATTGCCCTCTAGCCAGGGCAACAAGAGTGAAACTCTGTCTCAAAAGAAAAAAAAGAAAGAAAGAAAAAGAAAAATAACTAGACAGCTCCACATTGATGTTCTGTACTGGTTAATACATTTCTGCAACATTTGGCTTAATATCGATATATTTTCCCTATGTAATAGAGTCTTGATTTCTTAAATAGAATGTTCTTCAGGTGTATCTTCTTGTTTTCTTTCATGTGTGTGTTTACAAATGTATGTATATGTATGTATCTATGGATATATATGTATTTGTATGTATATACATATGTGTATATATATATATATTCACATATGTGTGTGTATACACATTTCCTACTTCACTTCTGCTAGCATGTTAGCATCCCTGTTATTCTTAAGAACTCTGAGGCACCACCTTATGGTTGTTTTCTGAGGTTGTTGATTATTCCAAAGGTCACTATCCAGAGGAGTTGTTACCTGGCTTACTGGGGCCAAGTAGTTATATGATGGAGGGGAAATCTAGGTTAAGATGTTAATAAGCGTATTTATGCATCTTTTTATGTGGTTGTTCTGATAAAAATTCCATAGACTCAGCAATAGGGGGCTCAAAATCTGGCCTGTAATTTTGCACCTGGGGTAGCTGCATTTATAATCCTCCATCAGTTGTGGTATTGTCATCTTCATTAAGAATTTAATGAGCACCAACTGGCCCAGCTAATGGATGGAAAGCAGAGGTAGCCGCATCCTCTACCCAGCAAGCTGTTGCATGATTACAGAGCTGCTGGTATATATGAAGAGCTGGGACCTCCCCATTTTTACTTACTTCATAAATCTAGATACAGACTTCACTTTGGGGCTCATATTATTAAGAGGAGACTACAGAGAAAAAATAAATCCCATTTGGTAAAGTAAATGGCATGCCTGCTTTTGTAGCTACCCATGGTTTATTACTGCTGTATGTTATTTCCAGCAGTACTTACAACAGTAATCATAAGGGACCTTTAAATACTTGCTGATGCCTCTTGGGCAGTTTCAGAATAATACAGTTTATAAATTATTCTGCCTACGTATCTTATGTCTTCAGGATTCCTTTTGCCTTGCTTTGTATGTTATGTGTATATTTGCATGAAAACAAGTTATTTGGTACTTTGTCCTTTGAGAGCTATTGTTTATTCTTCCCTCCAACTCAGAATCGTGCCTTCTATCCCATGATCACTTCCATAACCAAATAGATTTGAGAACTATAGTGAGAGACACAACATAGGAACATACAAAATCCTAAGAAACCAATGTGATCTTACTGAGATTTTGTTGTTGTTGTTACTTTGTTTAACTTGTTTATTGTTTCTGATCCAAAATCTTCTATTTGGACTGAAATTTAAGTGTGTGCATGTGTAGAGATGTTCACATTAGAGTGACATTTGGTTGTACAACTTTTTTTTTTTTTTTTTTTTTTTTTTGAGATGAAATCTTGCTCTGTTGCACAGGCTGGAATCCAATGGTGTGGCCTCAGCTCACAGCAACCTCCATCTCCTGAGTTCAAGTGATTCTCCTGCCTCAGCCTCCTGAGTAGCTGGGATTACAGGCACCTGTCACCATGCCCGGCTAATTTTTGCATTTTTAATAGAGATAGGGGTTCACCATGTTGGGCAGGCTAGTCTTGAACTCCTGACCTCGTGATCCACCTGCCATGGCCTCCTAAAGTGCTGGGATTATAGGTGTAAGCCACCATGCCCAGCCAAATTATACAACTTTTATAGATGTGTCAGAGGCATGTGAACCAGAGTAACTTCATCTTAAATAGGAGCTGGGTAAAAAAAAAAGTGTAAAGCCTACTGGGCTGCATTCCCAGATGGTTTAGGCATTCTAAGACACAGGATGAGATAGAAAGTCAGCACAAAATACAGGTCATAAAGACCTTGCTAATAAAACAAGTTGCAGTAAAGGAGCTGGCCACCAGAACCAAAATGGTGACCAGAGTAACCTCTGGTCGTTCTCACTGCTACATTCCCACCAGGGCCATAACAGTTTAGAAATGCCATGGCAACATCAGGAAGTTACACTATATGGTCTAAAAAGAGGAGGCATGAATAATCCACCGCTTGTTTAGCATATCATCAAAAGACAACCATAAAAATGGGCAACCAGCAGCCTTTGCCTGCTCTGTCTATGGAGTAGCCATTCTTTTATTCCTTTACTTTCTTAATAAACTTGCTTTTACTTTGCGCTGTGGACTCGCCCTGATTTCTTTCTTACATGAGACCGAAGAATCTTATCTTGGGATCTCAATCAGGACCCCTTTACTGTAACAGATGTAGCCTAACCCTCCGCTTGCAAAAGAAGTTTTATCTTAGAATCAGTAAACTATATGTGATTCTTTTTAGTTCATGCCTTTTTTATTTTCCAAAGATTTTAAAATATGAATGTCTATATTCAAGCTTTATTTGTTGTTTACTCCCATTTTGACAGAAGTTAAAAAAGAAAATACCAAATATCCTACGTATGTACAGTTAAACTTCTATTTTGAGTTGAGAAACATGTGTATGTACTAAGAATTGAAAAAAAATCTGTTCAGTTTTATTTCAGTATTTTATAAAGTGTTGTCACTGGAATACCTGTTAAAAATACAAATCCCTGGCCCTTTGTCAGTCGTGCTGAATTAGGTTCTTTGGGAGTAGAGGCAATGTATTTCTATTTTAAGTCAATCTCCTAGACAGTTCTGCACATGTTAAAATTAGAGACACACTGCTAATCCTATCTCAGAGTTAAATTTGATTATCAGAAAACTATATATTGAGACCTCATTAATTTCCTGGAGAATTGTCTTCACGACACAGTGATTCATTATTTTGTACTTAATTTTTAAAATTAAAAATCAGTATAAGAAATAACAACACAAAATCAATCTGTACTTTTAAGAAGCTATCATCAAACAACAACAAACATCAGTTCTTGGCTAATATACACAAAGCTGCTTTGAACATTTCTTTACAAAGATTTTGTAGGTACATTATTTATTTCTGTGAGTTATATACCTAATAGTAAAATTACTACATCATATAGCATTCAGACATTTACATTTAGTAAGATACTGTGAATTTTCCACAAATGTTTGCATAAATGTGTACTTTTATAAGCAATACTCCAGTCCTTCTGTCCTTGAAAACATTTGGTTTTTGTATGTACTCTTTATTTTAGCTGTTGTAGGTGTGTGTGTGTGTGTGTGTGTGTGTGTGTGTGTGTATGTATGTTAACTCATTGTGATTTTAATTTGTACTCATCTGAAAATTAATGACATCTATTTCATTTTCATATATTTATTATCATTTGGATTTTCCCTTTTGTGAAATTCTTATTCCAGTATTGTGCCCATTTTTAATGTATGTTTTCTGCCTTTTATTGTTTGTTTATAGAACTTTTTTCTATGCTCTGAATATGGTCCTTTGTAAGATATATGTATTACAAATATTTTCTCCCACACCGTGACATACAGTTACACTCTGTTAGTAATGTCTTTCAGTGAAGAGGTTCTTAATTTTAATATGGTAGAATTTATTTTTTTTTAATTTTTGTGTTTAATCTTTTTGAGCCCTGTTAAGAATCCTTTGCCTATTCAAGGCCAATAATTTATTCATTTATTTTTTTTCTAAAACCTTTTTTGTCTTACCTTTGACATTTAATTCTACAATCTATCTAGCAATACATATAAAGGATAGCATGCCTTGCCCAAGAGGATTTATAACAGGAATTTAAACACAATTTCACAACTGAAAACTAATCATTGTTGTGCACCATATTACTAGAGAAGAAATAGGACAAAACCATGCGATCATATTAATTGGCCCAAAAAAAGTGTGTGATAAAATTCAACACTCATTACAATAAAACACACCCACACATATACACTCTTTATTTTAGCTAATGAAGAAATAAGAGAACTTCTCAAATCTGATTTTTTTTTTTTTTTTTTTTTTTTTTTTGAGACGGAGTCTCGCTCTCTTTCCAGGCTGGAGTGCAGTGGCGCGATCTTGGCTTACTGCCACCTTCATTTCCCAGGTTCCAGCAATTCTCCTGCCTCAGTCTCCCAAGTAGTGTGTGCCACCACGCCCAGCTAATTTTTGTATTTTCAGCAGAGACAGGGTTTTACCTTGTTGGCCAGGTTGGTCTCCATATCTTGACCTGGTGATCCACACACCTTGGCCTCCCAAAGTGCTGGGATTACAGGTGTGAGCCACCGCGTCCAACCAAATCTGATTTCTTAAAAGACAATTATAAACTTACATACATAGTAAAGATTATACTTGGTGACAAAATGTTGAAAGCATCCCCAGAGATCAGGAAAACAAGACAAGGATGCTGCTTTTACTGCTTCGTTTCAATTATTTCACTGGAGGTCGTGTCTGGCCTAATAATTTAAGAAAAAGACATTGAAAATAAAGATATTAAACTGCCATTATTCCTAGATGACATGATTATTTGTCTAGGAAATCTAAAAGAAGCTGCACACTATGAGAACTGATAAGTAACTTTAGCAAGGTCACTAGACTAATTGTATTTCTGTATATCAAAAACAAACAAAAATGAACTTTTAAAAGATATTTATAATCATATTAGAGACCTATAAAATATAAAAAAGCAATTAGATGCAAGATGTATAATGCCTCTAATTAAAACCTCGAAATATTATTGAGAGAAATTACTGAAGACCTAAATAAAAATTGAGGCCTATATCATGACCATGGATTTGAAATGATGTATAGTTGTAACTCAGTCATAATTAAGATTTCTTCAGCATTTTGAATCAGTAAACTTATTCTAAAATGTATGAAAAAGAAAATATCCAAGAAGATCCAAGAAATCTTGAAGAATAAGAACAGAGCTGACGAACTTTCAATGCTAGATAACACTATAGTAATTAAGATAATACATTATTGGTTCAAATATGAATAAAGAGAACACAGAAACATATTAAAAAGTTCAGAAAGTGACCTACTTATATAGATCAATTGGTTTATGACAGGGAGAACCCTGCAGTGCCATGAGTATATTAAGTGGACATAGTCTACAAGTGGTATTGGGTTCATTGAATATTCATAAAGAAAAAATGTTAATCTTGACTTCTACCTCTTACCACATTCAAGTCAAAACATTTTAAATTTAACTGTACAAAGATATGTGTCTTTTCTAAAAAAACAATTAGTGTTCTTTTTATTTTAGGGCACTATATTTTTATTTGTTCATTTGTTTTTGTTTTGATATCTAGGAACTCACAGGTAAGCATGCCTGATCACAGTTATTTTCTTTAATCTAAGGTTTCTGGCATAATTTTCTTGTCCCTTTTATTGCATGACAATTGTTCTTTCATCCTTGCTTTAATGATTCTATTTTGTGGGTCTCTTTTGTTGTGTGTGAGTTATTTTAAATCTTTTTTTAAAAATAGACAAGGTATAAATAATGAATAAATCAATCAGTGAGGCAAGTTAAACTTCTTTTGAAATTTTGAAGCCTGATTGAATTGTCAGAAAGAATTATAGTTCGTATAGTAATCCTAGTAATTACACTTTGATAAAATCATAACTGTCTACCATCATATTGCTAATACATATTATGCATATAAATATTACATGGAATATTCTTTAAATGTTAACATATGTGTCAGTATTAAAAATAAGTAGCATTTACATGGAGAGAGAATTTACCTTTTATAGACTGCCTGTTATATATACTGGAACAAAAAATATATATCATTTGTTTCTCTTTAGGAAAAGTTTCCTGAATATTGAAATAACTTTCTTAAAAAGATTAATTATTTGGAAGGTGGGAAGTGTAGCAGCTGAGAAGTGTTTCAAATCCTGTTAGTGATTAAGAACACGAGATTTAAAGTTATTAGACATACCTACATGGGAATCGAGCTCTGCCACTTAGTAACTGTGTAATCCTGGAAAAGTTACTTGACTTTTCTTAAGACTCAGTTTCTTTACATCCAAAATGAGAATAGTAATACCTATCTCATATAGGTTTGACTCTGTATATGGCTGAATGTATGCATGACATTAATTTTTTGCAGTGTAATATTTGCATATTTTAATATCCATCCTTTAAAATATTTAATTTTGAGATTTGGAAGAAAATGAAATTTGAGCACCTATATACAGACTGAGTATGGAATAACTCAACCAGGAGAGCAGGTGAAAAACCTGAATGATGTGGGACAAATAAGAAATTCTGAACACTGTGTGCAGCCCATCAATTGCAATGAGGACCTGGGGAGTTGTAACCTATGAAACTATAGATGCTGTTGCTGTACTGTGAAGCACTGCTGCTCTGACAGGCTCTCTGAGCTCCCATTCCACCTAACACACGTGGCAATAAAGTGCAGCATGTGGTATCCATATTAGAGCAATAGCTACATCTTAAAAAAAACATTTTAGTGACTTCTTTAGTCTGCATTTAGAAGGATGATTTTAGATCTTAAGTCTTATCTTTTCCTAGGTTAATACACCTTCCCCCTCAGATCCCTGCATTTGGGGAAATTCCTGTCACACTGTATTCCCAGAGAGTATTTTGTCTCATTCAAAATACCCAAGGGAAATCTTTGATCTAAAATGTAAGTTCAGCAGCCAGAATGAGAATTCAGTGCTTGTGGTGGTGTGAGAACTCTGCGTATCTTCAGAAGGTTGTATAGGGACATTTTCTGTCCCTTATTCTTCCACTTCTTCCTCCTCCTCCTCCTTTTCCTTTTTCTCCTTCTCCTCCTCCTTCTCCTTCTCTAATTCTCCTCCTTCTCCTCCTCCTACTGCTTCTCTCCATCTTTTCACTCTCTTCCTCCTCCTTTTCTTCTTCCACGTCCTCCTCCTCTTTCTCTTCCTACTCTCCTCCTTTTTCTCCTCCTCCTCCACCTCCACCTCCTGCTACTTCTTCTCCTCCTCCTCCTCCTACTCCTTTTCCTTCTTCTTCTTTTAAAGTCTGGTTCCTGGTGTCTTTAAGAACCCTCACCTTTAGCAAAGGTAGATGTTGTCAGCAAAGTGGAACTGAGAAACCTTGTATTGCAACGGAGGTTTCTAGGTTAATTGTTCCCTTCTGTTGACACCCATAGCTATTGGCATTTGCAAAGGTCTTAGTTGGTGGTTTCTATTGCTTGGGCGACCAAAAGCACTATATCAAGATGAAAATAATGGAGGATTTTAAATATTTAATATTAAACCAGCTCTCCTCCATCCGGGAAACTGTCACTTCTGCAAATAGTATGGAATATTTTGCTATAGAGCAGGGAATGGGAGAACTAAATATGCCCTGCACTTGAGCAGCAGTCTGTTCTTCTAAGAATTCTGTAGCCTTTATATTACATTGGAACTATATGGATTACGGCGTATAGACTAATAGTCAACCAGCCAAAATAAAATAAATCAAAGACTGAATGCCATCTTTAAAATCTCACTTTAGTAAAGGAAGGACCCACGTAGATACTTTAGCAAACAAATCTAAGGAAGTTCAGTTTTACTCAGTTGCGAGAAACATGGAGTACGCAAATACCTAAAATTAAGCAACACTTAAAGAAAAAAATGCATTCACTTTTCAAAAATGATTAAAGTATAGATGTGAATCTGCTATCACACAGTAATTTGCTGAACTGAAGCATGAGTTATTTTGGATTGAATTTGTTACATAGCTCATGCATGAAATGATCTGTTGCTTGTTCTCGTGAAGTTGTTTTCACACTGTAGAACAGCAAAGGGGAAAAAATGTATTCTGTCTGAGGCATTGTAAAAATATTGAAAGCTTTGACTGAGGCTTTTGTAGAGGTATATGACTACAACCTGTCATTTATACTTTATAGGCCAATAATTGTTATGCCAAAATTGCAGATGCTTGGCTTTCAGAATTCTCTCTTAATTTACAACCGGTTCAGAAACTCCACTCTGGCACCATGAGACTGTCACTCGTGTGATTACACTGCCACCATGTGGTTTCAAAGGTCCTTTTCAATTAAAAAAAAAAAAATCAAAGAAATGGCCTCTTACAAAAAAGAAAATGGTTATTCAAATATTTTCTCTATTTTTGTTGGTCATTTGTTCTGTTATAGTATTACAGATAGTGTATGGATTCTCACGAGACATATGAATTGGGCAGAAACGTAGAGGTAGCAATATAGGCTAATACTTATGTGTAATTCTTCATGAATTCAGTTTATGCCCAGTGAATACCATCAAGAACTTTGCTAGAAGGTGCTACCTTCATTGACCTTTTCTGAATAAATATAGCATTTACAGTATCTGAAAGAATCTTAAAAATTTCTTATACCTGTCAATAGGTAAGTGGTTCTCAAACTCAGCTCTAGACCAGCAGCATGAGCAACCTTGGGAGACGTATTAGAAATGCCAGTTATTCATCTCCACCCCATGTACTGAATAAGGCATTCTGGAAATGGGGCTCAGCAATCTGTATTTTAAAAAGCCCTCCCAGATAATTCTGATGCTTGTTACAATTTGAGAACCACTGTTACAGACATTCACATTTCTCTTGGGATAGTTAACACATATTTTCCTAGATAGTGCTAAATATAACCACCTGCATCTGGCCCCTAAAAAAAAAATCACAGAGAAGTGAAAGACAAAGGTGCCAGGGCTTCCTATCAGTTTGGTTGACCAGCAACCTGAAGTCTTCCCTGGGAAGGAAGAAGAAGATTATCTGTGCAGGTTCCCGTTCCCATCAACTGCTTTATCAGCTCTCTTTCTTCCCTACTTTACTGCACCTAAAAGAGTTGCTACAGCCAATTAGGAATAAATCTTTCAACCTTTTGGGATTATTGGAGCACAGTCAGTTATGATGAAGGGATATTATTATATATAAGAACACTCTTCAGATGTTAAAAATACACTTTTTATATATAAATTAAATATATGCTTAAAATATCATTTTTATATAATGCTAAATGTAAGATAAAAATGGGAAAGCCTCCCAGGCTCTAAGAATGTTACAGAAAGGCGGGATGGTGTGAATTGGAGACTCCGTGCCCTGTCATTAGAGCCAGACGCTAAACTGGTTCCCAACTCAGTTGTCTGTGGCCATGCAGACAGGTGGGCCCCGTGCTACAGGGAATTCTGATATTTATAATATGAAAAGTCAGGGCCAGCTGTGGTGACTCACACCTGTAATCCCAGCACTTTGGGAGGTTGAGGCAGACAGATCATGAGTTCAGGAGATGGAGACCACCCTGGCCTGGCCAACGTGGTGAAACCCCACCTCTACTAAAAATACAAAACTAACCTGGCGTGGTGGTGGGAGCCTGTAGTCCCAGGTACTCGGGAGGCTGAGGCAGGAGAATCACTTGAACTTGGGAGGCAGAGGTTACAGTGAGCCGAGATTGCCAAGGCACTCCAGCCTGGTGACAGAGTGAGACTCCATCTCAAATAATAAGAAGAAGAATGAGAAGAAAAGTTCAAAAGAATAGTTTTATGTAAAATATTAAATTTTAAAGCATGAATTCAAGTTTAAGTGCAGGTATAAATAAATGAATAAATAACATATCTGCCAGTTTGATTCCATCTACTGACCCCCAGAATCTTGTTTCTGGGGTAAACAGTTAAGGGAAATTGTGGTTATCAATCTCAGCACATATTTTTGAACATGTGCATGTCCGGCATTGAAGTGATTTGTGTCCACGCTTTTTCATCTTTGTATATATAAATACATATATACAAAGCATAGAAACCTAACATCTCAACACCTGGGGAAAATATTTTATTTGGTAATGAAGTAGCTTCAAACAGAGTAAAGGTAAAAAGTCTGAAAGGTGCCTAAATTCAAAAAGCACATCTCTAAAGTGACATGCTTTATAGAAGAGAATGTATAATATTTCTACTAATGTGAAACATGTTTTCATAGCACTTAAAAATCTTTCAAGATCTTACAAATTTCACAGCACACATAGAATAAAAATATTGAGAATATATAAATTACTTTTAGTGTAGGTTATTCTTAGGGACATAGAAAATACTGAAAAATATCAAGATGAGGAACAAAATCCGGCACTCAATTGAAACAAAAAATCAGATTTTAATTTTTTTTTTTATCCCTGGCATTGGAAGGAGTGCTTCATAAATAACAGCTGAATTAATAGAAGAATAAGTATTGGTCAGGTGTTACTGAGAGAAGTTTCTGTATAAGGCATGGTCTCTGCAGCTTAACCCTCGGTGTCCTCACTGCATCCAAGATTCAAAAGTGCTATCTAATATCATTGCAAGTTGGAGGTTTCCTGGAAAGACTTTAAAAACAACTTTAGATAGAATCTTGGTTTTTCTCTGTGGTTTCTTTCCAAATCTAGTAAAATTTCAGTGGTTGTGCTGATGATAGTATATTTAAGATTGTTAGGATAAATAATTCTGGGTTAAATTACAATGTACACACTGAGCTAAAGATTATTCTGGTCACTTGGGGCCATGTCTGACTACATCCCCATTCCTTGGCACAACAGAAGCTAGTTTTTCAAACTGTTTCAGATTTAATGGGTAGCTTCTAACCAAACTATCTTGCCCTATAGAATATTATTGCGCTTAGGATTCTGAACATGGGGATTGTTTACTTTTCTTCCTCATGGATTTTAGAGTTTCAAGAGTATCTCATAAAAATGCATATTCAGGGCCGGGCGCGGTGGCTCAAGCCTGTAATCCCAGCACTTTGGGAGGCCGAGGCGGGTGGATCACGAGGTCAAGAGATCAAGACCATCATGGTCAACATGGTGAAACCCCGTCTCTACTAAAAAAAAAAAAAAAAAAAAAAAAAAAAAAAAAAAAATTAGCTGGGCATGGTGGCGCGTGCCTGTAATCCCAGCTACTCAGGAAGCTGAGGCAGGAGAATTGCCTGAACCCAGGAGGCAGAGGTTGCGGTGAGCCGAGATCGCGCCATTGCACTCCAGCCTGGGTAAAAAAAGCGAAACTCCGTCTCAAAAAAAATGCATATTTAGAAGTTCCTACTTATCCTCAGTGTGTGTGTTTCAAAATACCTAGTGGATGCCTGAAACCACAGACAGTACCAAACCCTATATATACTGTTTTTCCTATCTATACATATGTATGATAAAGCTTAATTTATAAACAGGCACAGTAAGATATTAACAACAATGATAATAAAATAGAACAATTATAATAATATGCCAACATAACTCCTCTTGTGCTTTGGAGTCATTATGAAGTAAAGTAAGGGTTACTTGAACACAAGCGTTGTGATACTGCCACAGTTAACTGAGAAGGCTACTAAGTGACTGGCAAGCAGGTAGTGTCCACGGGGTTAGTACTCTGAACAAAGGGGTAATTCAAGTTCCAGGTGGCACAGCACAGAAAAATAAGGGAGAGTGTCAGATTTCATCACACTAAGAATGGCACGGAATTTAATTTATGAACTGCTTACTTCTAGAATTTTTCGTTTAATTGCTTTCACTTTAGAATTTTGAAATTTTCTTAAATGTTTGTACATAAGTAGTACATAATTTGGGGTCATATGTGGCATCTTGATACATTCATATAATATATAGGTAAGATCAGAGTAAGTGGGATGTCTCCTTATTTATCTTTCCTTTATAATGGAAATATTTTAATTATTATTATCCTCTAGATATTTTGAAATATGCAATAGATCATTGCTTACTATAGTCAGCTTACTGATTTATCAAACACCAGGTCTTATTTCCATAATCTAACTATATTTTTGTTCATATAAATCAGCCTCACTTTATTCCCTCTCCTCCACCCCTGGCCCTTCATGCCCTCTGGTAACCACCAATCTACTCTTTATCTTCATAAGATCACCTTTATTAGCTCCAGCATATGAGAGAGAACATGTGATATTTGTCTTTCTGTGCCTCGCTTATTTACTTAACATAATGGCCTCCAGTTCTATCCACTTATATTGCTGCAAATGACAGGATTTCACTCTTTTTATGGCTGAATAATATTCCATCATATAATTATACCACATGTTCTATATCCATTGATGGCCTCATAGGTTGATTCCATATTTTGGCTATTGTGAATAGTGCTGCAACAAATGTGGGACTGTATATATCTCTCTGATATATTGATCTCCTTTTTTGTGATATATACTCAGTAGTGTGATTGCTGGATTATATAGTAGTTCTATATTTTATAATTTTAAGAATTCTCATATGATTTTTCAGAATAGCTAAATTAACTCACCTTTCTATCAAGTGTGTACAAGAGTTCCTCTTTCTCCAAAACCTTGCCAACATCTACTATTCCTTGTCTTTCAGATAAAACCAATGTAGCTGAGGTGAGATGACACCTCATTGTGGTTTCCTTTTGCATTTCTCTGATTGTTAATGATGTGTAATTTTATATACCTGTGGACCATTTTTATGTCTTCTTTTGAGAAATTACTATTCAGAACTATTGTCCATTTTTAATTGTATTATTTGTTTTGGGGTTTTTTTTTTGTTTGTTTTTTTGAGATTCATGTATATTCTGGTTATTTATCTCTTGGCAGATGGATAGTTCACAAACATTTTCTCCTATGCTGTGCATTGTCTCTTCCCTTTGTTGGTTGATGACTTTGCTATACAGAAGCTTTTTCCTTGATATAATTTCATTTGTCCATTTTTGCTTTTGTTGTCTATAGTTTTGAAATCCTACCCCCCCCCCCCCCCCAAATCTTGCTTAGCTCGATGTCCTGTAGCTTCTCTTCAGTGTTTTCCTGTAATAGTTTCAGAGTGTCAGGTCTTATTACATTTAAGTTCTTTAATCCACTTTGAGTTGACTTTTGTATTGGCAAAAGATAGGGATATAGTTCCATTCTTCTGCATATGATTATCTAGTTTTCCCACCACAATATATTGAAGAGACTGTCTTTTTTCCAAAGTGCATTCTTTGTGTGTTTGACAAAAATGAATTGACTGTAAATATGTGGATTTATATCTGGATTTTCTATTCTATTCCATTGGTCTGTATCACTGTTTTTATGCCACCACCATGCTGTTTTGGTTACTACGTCTTTGTAAAGCCTCCAACTTTGTTCCTTTTGCTCAGGATTGCTGTAGCAATTTGAAGTTTTTGTGCTTTCATAGACATTTTAGGATTGTTTTTCTATCTCTTGAAAAATGTCACTGGTATTTTGGTAAGGATTGCATTGAATCTGTAGATCGCTTTGGATAGTATTGACATTTAAGCAACTTAAGTTTTTCAATCCATGAACACAGGATGCCTTTCCATTTGTTGTGACCTCTTCAATTGTTCTTCATCAATGTTGTATTATTTTCCTTGGAGAGATCTTTCACTTTTTTGGTTAAATTTGTTTCTTTGTATTTTATAGTTTTTATAGTCATTGTAAATTTCTTAAATTATTTTTCGAATTGTCTGCTGATGTATATAATAGTAAAGATTTTTATATACTGTTTTTGTATCCTGCAAATTTACTGAATTTGTTTATCAGTTCTAAGAGTTTTTTGGTGGGGTCTTTAGGCTTTTCTAAATATGAAATCACATTGTCTGCAAACCAGGATAATCTGGCTTCTTCCTTTCCAATATGAATGTCCTTTATTTTTTTCCCTTGCCCGATTACTCTGCTTAGAATTTCCAATATTATGTTAAACAAAAATGGTGAAAGTGGGCATCTTGTCTTGTTTCAGATTTTAGAGAAAAGGATTTCAATTTATCTTTATTCAGTATGATGTTACTTGGAGTTTGTCATATGTGGCCTTTATTGTTTTGAGATATATTTCTTCTATCCCTGGTTTGTTAAGTGTTTTTATCACAAAAGAATGTCAAATTTTTATAGAATGTTTTCTCAGAAGCCACTGAATGATCATATGGTTTTTGTTTTTGGTTCTATTAATGTTATGTACAACATTTATAATTTGTATATGTTGAACCATCCTGGCATCCCTGAGATGAATTCCATTTGATGATGATGGTGAATAGTATTTTAAATGTGTTGTTGAATTCAGTTTGCTTATGTTTTGTTGAGGATTTTTGCATTTATGTTAATCAGATATATTGGCCTATAATATTTTTTTGTTGTATTCTTGTCTGGTTTTGGTACCAGGGTAATGATGGTCTTGCAGAATGAACTTCTCCCTTGTTCACTTTTTTGAAGACGTTTTTGTCTTGTTTTGTTTGTTTGTTTGTTTGACAGAGTCTTGCTCTGTCGCTCAGGCTGGAGTGCAGTGGTGTGATCTCGCCTCACTGGTTCACTGCAGCCTCTGTGGGTTCAAGCAATTCTCCTGCCTCAGCCTCCTGAGTAGCTGGGATTACAGGTGCACGTTCCCACATCCAGCTAATTTTTGTATTTTTAGTAGAGACAGGGTTTTGCTCTGTTGGCCAGGCTGGTCTCAAACTCCTGACCTCAGGTGATCCACCCACCTTGGCCTCCCAAAGTGCTGGAGGTACAGGCATGAGCCACAGCACATAGCCAAAGAGTTTTAATAGAATTGGTATTAGGTCTTTAAATGTTTGGAATAATTCAGCAGAGAGACTATCAGCTCCTGAACTTTTCTTTGATGGGAGACTTTTATTGTGTCTTTGATCTCATTATTTACTATTGGTTTGTTCAGATTTTCTATTTCTTCATGGCTCATTCTTGGTAGGTTATGTATTTCCAGTAATTTATCTGTTTTCCCCAGATTTTCCAATTTGTTGCCATGTACTTGTTTGTAAGAGTCTCTAATGCTTCTTTGAATTTCTGTAGAATCAGTTATATCTCCTCCCATATTTCTGATTTTATTTGCATCTTCTCTCTTTTTTCTTAGTCTATATAAAAGTTTGTTCATTTTGTTTATCTTTTCAAAAAATCAACTTTTCATTTTGCTGATATTTTGTATTTAAGTCCCAATTTCATTTATTTCCTTTCTTTCTACTAACTATGAGTTTAGTTTGTTCTTGCTTTTCTAGTTCCTGAAGGTACATCATTAGGTTCTTTATCTGAAGTCTTTCTACTTTCATTTGTTCCTATAAACTTTCCTCTTAGCACTGCTTTTACTGTATCTTGTATATTATTGTATGCTGTAGTTCTTTTTCAATTGTTTAAAAATATTTTAAAATTTTCTTCTTACTTTATTCATTGCCCATTGATCATTCTGGAGTACATTGTTTAATTAACATGTGTTTGAATAGTTTCCAAGGTTTCTCTTGTTATTGGCTTCTAGTTTTATTCCATTGTAGTCAGAAAAGATAATTAAGATAATTATCCTTTTTTGAAATTGTTTAGATTTGTGTCCTGAGATATGGGCCTTTTCTGGAGAATGTTCCATGTGCTCATGAAAAGAATGTATATTCTGCAGCAACTGGATGAATGTTTCTGTATATGTCAGCTACACCCATTTGGTCTAGTGTGTAGTTTAACTCTTACACTGCTTTGTTGATTTTCTGCCTAGATTATCTGTCCATTACTGAGAGTGGGGTGGTAAAGTCCCTTCCTGTTATGATAATGTAGTCTTTTTCTATTGCTTGTTTTATATACTTGGGTGCTGCTGTGCTGGGTGCATAGATGTTATAATTGTTATGTCTTCTTACTGAATTGACTCTTTTGATCTTCTTTGTCTTTTTTTAGAGTCTTTGGCTTGTAATGCATTTTATCTGATATAAGTATAGCTTTACTCCTGCTCCTTTTTGGTTTCAATTCTTATGAAACATCTTTTTGTATCCCTTCACTTTAAGTGTATTTGTGTCTTTTTGAGTGAGGCTTGTTTTTTTGTAAGCAATATATATTTGAGTCTTATTTTTTTGTGCAGCTACTCCATGTCTTTTAATTGGATAATTGAGTCTTTACATTTATGGTTATTATTAATAAGTAAGAACTTACTAGTGTCATATTGTTACTTGTTTCCTGGTGGTTTTGTAGCTTCTCTATTTTTTTCATTCTCTTTTTTATTTTGTGGTGTACTGATCTTCTCTGAAAGTATATTTTAATTCATTGCTTTTTATTTTTAGGGTACTTCTTATAGGTTTTTTCTTTGTGAGTACCATAAGACTTACAACAAATATCTTCTAGATACAGCAAGTTATTTTAAACAGATGACAACTTGTCTTTGATCACCAAGAAAAAAATTAAAAGAGGAAATAGTAAAAAAAAAAAATTATATACTTTAGCTCTATTTCCCCCTCATTTTGACATTTTGTTCTATCAGTTGACATATTTTTATATTACCTATCTCTTAATAGGTTGCTGTAACTATTACTGTTTCTGACCTATTTGTCTGTTAGTCTTCATACTAGAGTTATGAGTTAATTGAATGCCACAATTACAGTATTAGAATATTCCAAGGTTGTGTACTTACTTTTATCAGTGGGTTTTATATCTTCAAATGTTTTCTTTTTGTACATTATTGTTTTTCTTTCATATTGAAGAGCCCCCTTTAACATTTCTTGTAAGATAAGTCTCGTGATGATAAATTCCTTTAGCTTTTATTTGAAAGACTATCTCTCCTTCTTATTTGAAAAATAGCTTTGCTGGATGCAGTATTCTTGGATAGTCTTTCTTTCTTTCTTTCTTTCTTTCTTTCTTTCTTTCTTTCTTTCTTTCTTTCTTTCTTTCCAGTACTTCAAATATATCCTCCCTCTTCCTCCTAGCCTGTATGGCTTTCATTGAGAAATTTGTTGCTAGACAAATTGGAGCTTCTTTATATGTTATTTGCTTTATTTCTCTTGCTACTTTAGGATGCTTTCTTTGTCCTTGAGTTTTGAGAGTTTGATTACTATATACCTTGGGATGGTCTTAACTGGGTCAAACCTGTTTGATGTTCTCTAATATTCCGATACTTGGATATTTATATCTTTCTCAAGTTTTGGACAGTTTCATGCTATTATCTGAGTAAGCTTTTTACCCCCTTGCTCTTGCTCAACTCCTTCTTGAACACAAACAATTCCTAAGTTTGCTCTTTTGATGTATTTTTCTACATCTTATAGGTGTTCTTCATTTCTTTTTATTTTTCCCTTTATTTTTTGCATCATTTCTAATAGGATATCTTCGAGTGCACTGATTCTTTCCTTAGCCTGATCCATTCTACTGCTGAGAGCCTCTAGTGAATTTTTCAGTTTGGCAAATATATTTCTCAGTTCCACAATTTCTATTTGATTTTTAGTAATTATTTCAAACTCTTTGTTAAATTTCTCCGAAAACTGCTAAATTATTTTTCTGTATTATTTTAGATATCACTGAGATTTCTTAAAACCACTATTTTGAAATCTTGGGAGCTCACTTGTTACCATCTTATTAGGAGCAGCCACTGGCTTCTTCCTTTAGCCATTTGGGAAGGTCATAATTTCTCCCCAACAATTTGCTGTTGTTACTTGTGGATATACATCTTTGTCTTTGTCTTAAAGGGGAAGTTATTTATTTCAGTCTTTTCTTTCTGGCTTGGTTGGATTTTTACTGGATATATTTGCTAAGGGATTTGTTTGCAATTTAACTATTGAATATCTTTTTTGCTAGGTCACTGCCTCCTTTTCAGCAATAGATGATGCCTTAAGGCCAGATTTGCTTTGGCTCTACCAAACATTTAGGGTGGTACCCATTCCAGATTTGGGAGGTCCCAAAGGGGATATCCTAGAAGTATGGGAAGGCTGGCTGGAGTTTTATGCCCAGGGGACCCTTGGAATGTACCCTCTAAGGTCTGGTGCTACTGAATAGCCACTCTGATTTACTATCTCTTTTGGACAAGACACAGAGCAGATTCCAGGGCTGGGGGTGGTAGTACTGCCTCTCATCTTTGTTTCTGGCTGTCTTCAGGGATATTTTTCACTTCAGGCCCTTCAAATACTCCCTGTAGGTTGAGGCAGGAACAGGTCTCCTGCTAGGGAACACAAGATTGTGAGAAAAACTGGTTGCCCACCTCAATCTCATTTTTTCTAGTATAGTAACCCTGAGTG
This sequence comes from Saimiri boliviensis, assembly GCF_048565385.1. NCBI lineage: Eukaryota > Metazoa > Chordata > Mammalia > Primates > Cebidae > Saimiri > Saimiri boliviensis. Next base: position 29,490,227 of record NC_133457.1, read on the forward strand.
GGGTAGGGGAGTTTTCCACAGGCTTGGTGACTGACAGATTAGGAAAAGGGTCTATGAGATATAAAAGTCCAATTATTTGCCATTTGAACAAAGACGTTGATTCTCCGTAGTCCCAGGAGACATTTATTTATTTATTTGTTTGTTTGTTTGTTTGTTTGTTTGTTTGAGACAGGATCTCACTCTGTCACCCATACTGGAGTGCAATGGCACAAACTTGGCTCACTGCAACCTTTGCCTCCAGGGCTCAAGCAATTCTCCCACCTCAGCCTCTCAAGTAGCTGGGACTACAGGTGTGTGCCACCACACCTGGCTAATTTTTTATATTTTCAGTAGAGACAAGGTTTCACCACATTGCCCAGGCTTGTCTCAAACTCCTGGGTTCAAATGATCTTCCTGCCTTGGCCTCCCACAGTGCTGGTATTATTAAAGGCAAGACCACACCTGGCCTCCCCATCACATTTAAATTCTGAAATGTTGCTAGTGGTCATCTCAGTATTGTATATTTGTTTTTTGTTTTTTGTTTTTTGGTTTTTTTTTTTTTGTAGTGAAAGGTGAAACCAGCTTGCTTCTGCTCCACCACTTTGGTGACATCTCCATTTTGTATTTTAGACCATAGTTGACCATAGGTAGCTGAAATCATAGAAAGCAAAACTACAAATAAGGAGAGACTACTGTACTCTTGGTAGGGATTAAATATAATGTTTTTCTCATCTACTCAGCAAATATTATTAGGAATTTGATCTTTTTAACTGGAGAGAACCAGACAGATACAATGAAGATATTTGTGAGTCTTTTGAACAGGAAGAGTCCAGGCACCAGCACCCAAAAGAACTGATTGCATGACAATGTAATTAAGGACAAGATACAGAGCAGAGTTTCCAGGGCTGATGATGGTAGTCCTGCCCCTTCCTTTTGTTTCTGGCTGTCCTTAGGGGTATTTCTATCTTCAGACACTTTTTAAAAAAGTTTTTGGTGAATTATTTTATTTCTTCCATGGTGATTTAGAGGGACTATCTTCAAACCAGTATAAATATTTCATGAATAATATCTGGCCATTTTCTAAGCAGTTGAGTAATTTGTTGGACAATAAGCCACTTCACATCTTTTTGCAAGATATACATTGAATTTGAATAGTAAAACCATTACACAATAAATTATGACACAATTTAAATTTGCTTTAAATACTTGTTTGGGGAAGAAGACACTACACTTCTACTCAATGAAGAGAAACATTTTTGCAGTCCAGAGCTCCTTTAATTTTCTACACCTATTTGCCATGAATCCATAGGGAATAGATTCCAGCAGCTCAAGACTCCTTCCCACTGGTTCTCACAAAGGGCACTTCTCTGGATGGAGCAGGCTGACACTTCCGCTGAACCCAGGTGCCTTTCTCTCTGACTTTCTTCTTTTTCTGATCGTTTTCCTTCACATGTTTCAGGAAGCTATCTCAGCCCTAAAAGGGCTTAATGTGCTCAATATAGACAGTAATTCTTCTGGCAATAATCTTGCCCATAACTTCTTTGTATAAAACAATGCCAACAGCATGCTGTGTGTCTTGCAGACCCTTCCAGTTTCTCCATTGTAGCACTGATGGGGCATTCCTTTTTAAACAGTATTCATTCCCTGGATGCTTACAATATTGCCTTTCTTATAGATTTGCATGTACGTGTCCAAAGGAACAACTCCATGTTTTCTAAAAGGCCTGGAGAACGTGTATCAAGTGCCTCTCCTCTTTCACTTTGTGTTCATTTTGGCAAATTACTAGAAAATGGCAGTTCTGGCCCAAAGGAAGCCAGGCATTTTCAATGCTTCATGTTGGTTAAAACAGAGACAACACTGAAAGGGAGCCCTGCCAGGGAATGCAAGATGGTGGGCTGTTCACCTCGATCTCACTTTTTTTCAGTGTAAAAACCCTGAGCGAGGGGAAATTTTCCATGGACTCAGGGAAAAAAGCTCTTTACACTGTGGGAAAAGTAAACAAGTAATCTGTCCCAACAGATCTAGAATAACTACACAGAGTAGTTAATATTTGAACTGGCTCTTCTAGAACTAATAGGCACTTACCTGGTGCAGGAAGAGGAGATAAGATATGAACACATCGAAACCTGATGTTTTCTTGTGGCTAGAGTATCTGCCAACCATTGTACCTTTGAAGCCTGGCACAGAACCCCTATAATGAATTCAATAACTATTATTTGAATTCAGGAATAAATGAGAGAAATAATGACTTGAATGTATGTAGGGCAGCATGAGCAATAGAAGAAATGAGATAAGACAAGAAAGATGAGTTAAGAGAAGAGACTTTGAAGACAACACTATGAAAATAGAATTTTATTCTGTAGATTAGTGTGATCTCTTGCATCAGGATGTATTGAAGTACTTTTTCAAAATGCAGATGCCTGAATTTTACCACAGACTAACAGAATCAGATCTCTTGAGGACTGAGTCAAGGCATGAGCAAATTCTGTACTCTGTGAAAGCCACTTCTGGAAGCAGTACCCAATTTTTAAAATGTTAATTTTTAATTTCAGGGAGGGCTAAGTATCTTAAGGGATCTGCTGAAAGCTAGGGAAATTCTTCCTATAAAATCATATATACACAGTCATATTTACTAACAATTTCAAAGAGATCATGAAACCCCTCAGGTTAACCCATGGACTCTGGTTAATAGACCCAGAAACCAAGCTGGCTAACATTTGGTTAGGAAAGTCAGACAAGAACCATTGTAACTAAGAGTTATAGTTAGAAAGACCTTTAGCTGAAGTTGAAGAATATAGACAGTTTCCTCTAAACAACTGGTCTTCTTTTGCAGAAGACCAACCTAATCTCATTCTGTCAATGTTTACTATAAAAGGGACATGCACATGTGAGAAGGGAAGAATTTATGCTGGAAGCCAGGAAGCTTTTAGGTCATTTCCATCCTAAGTAAAGCATTTCATGAAAAATTGGAATGTTTCAAACAGAAAAGAAAGTACTTATAGAGCATTTAGAAACTAATATTTTTTTTGCTCTGTTTCAAATAACCCAAGTTGTTGCAATTCTAGAAAATGTCCAAGTGAACTGTATATGTAATTAACGCTTCAAAAATTTAGATTATGTCTAGAAATCTTGGTCTCTTTCTGATAATCTAGCATTTGGGAACCATAATGTGGTTCTATTTCCACAAAAATTGAGACCTATATCAGCAAATAACAACTAAAATAGTCACTTGCTAAAGATATATCACATGGAACAGGATAAAGTCTATAAAAACAGCCGTTTTCAAAAGTCATGGCTGAACTCTAATGACCTAAATTATTTAATGCAAACATTGTGTGTAACTGGAAATTTAGGGCAGCTCTCTCCCCGTCATAGTCAACTAAAACAAGCCTGTTTATGTGAAACCAACGTGAAAACAGAGTTCAGAGGCACAACGTGCTATTCGTTGTACCTGGGGCAGAATCACTGAACTTCATCTAAACTTGGAGCAGATTCAAAAACTGGGTGAGAAGGAGAGTGCTTGACACCAAGAGACAGAGAGTGTGCAGGAATATGTGAGAGGGCTTCATAACCTGCAGAGCATTATACAGTTAAGATAGCAACGTATTCAGTTCACAACCTATATCTTGTTCTGTTGGCTTTTAATCACTGATGAATAAACAGCATCATATTATAATTCTCAACCCAAAACTTGTTTTTTTCACTTAGCATTGCTTTGGAATTTAGTTTGTACTTAACTATGTTGACAATATCCATTTCTTTTAAATGTGTAAATGCCCTGTTTTATGAATGAGCCAAAACTTTGTTTTCGATTCTAAAGGGAGATATAGGTTGTTTTTAATTGTCTGATATGGCCAATAGCTTTTCAACAAACAGCTCTCTGCATATCTCCTTGTGCACATGTGGTAGGGTTTATTTAGGGTTTCTACCAGGAAGAATTTGCTGGCTTGTAGGATACTGCATTGTAAACTTTGTTAAATAATTTCAAATTGCTCTCCAAAGTAAGCAAATCAGTTATGTGAAAGCTGTAGTTGCATTACTTTGTTGCCTACCGTATGTCAGCCTTCTCTGATTGCCAGTGAGGTTTTGCATCTTTTTGTACATTGTCTCTTCAAGTGTACTCTTCCATGAATTGCTGTTTACTATCCTGTGCCCATTTTTCTATGTGCTAAATGCTAATCTTAGGATCAGTTGGGATATATCTAACACAATATAAGGAACATTACTTTCTTAGAGTTTACATTCTACCAAGAGGAAATGTATAATGAAGAATAAACATAATAAGTAAGTACATTTTATAGCACAACAGAAGGTGATAAATACTACTGGAAAAAGACATAGTAGGACAGGGCAATGTCAGGGGATTGGGAGCACAGAGTAGGAAAACATTTTATACTATTAGAGTGTTCAAGGTGGGCCTCCTTGAGAAGGCAGGATTTGAGTCAAGATGAGGAAGTTAAGAACATCAAGAGGCCACAAGCGGAGATGCAGAAGAGAAGAGGTATAGAGATGAAGTCAGAAAATAGAGGGGAAGGGTTGCTATAAAGCGTCTTGGGGGCCGTGGTAGGACTCGGCTTTTAGCTGAATGAATTGGGGGAACCGCTGAAGGGCTCTGAGCAGAGAAGTAACATGATCTGACTTACGTTATAAAAGGACCACTCACATTAAATGCTGATATGCTGTAGTTTCTACATAATGAGAAACTTGGCTAAGTAATTTCTTCCTTTTGGAAAATCTATCTATCCATTAACAGAACATCAATAAAGTCTGGGAACATTGTGGTTGAATTAACAATTAAAGTTTAGAACTTGCATGAGAAGGATGAGTTCTAACAGTGTCTTTTATACTTTTTCTTCTGGCAGCTCTAGGTTCTTGTCTTTGACCCGTGTGCTTTAGCTTACTTGTGCTTGTTAGGAATAAAGCTACTTATTGCTCTTGTTGCCAGCTTTATGCCAGGGCCTGGGCCAGCCGTCATTTAAACATTATCTCCAATGCCTGACAGCACAATGCGTGGTAAATATTGTCATCTTCATTTTGCAGAGCTAAGATAGAAGCCAAAACTCACCAAGTCCCCTAATTTTCCATTATACTGTGGTACACACCATGTATCGTAAGGCTGTTATAGAATGTCTTTAACTAGATAGCACAGAGGTTTTAAATAATATGCTTAAAATAGTTGGTACTGAATAATGCTTAAGACCACCTTACAAAAATTTTTTAAGAGTAACTATCTTAATTTATATGATTCACTAAAGTATCCAGCTTTTATCTTTTTTGAAGCTGGCGTCTAACAAGAGCTGCTTTACCCCTTTTTTGTTTGTTTTGATACATTTATGGAATGAATTTTGGGTATACAAAAATTTGTCCTAGTTCTTCAGAAAAGTGTATCAATAGAGTATTCTAATATGCGAACCTATTATCAAAACCAATTTTAAGTGACTGGTTTCAAGTTTTTAATAAACTTATAAGTGTAAAGAAAAATAAATTTCTCCCCAATGTACAGTGAATAACAAACTATGTTTTATTTTCTTCTACCTGAGTTGAGAATATGCCACATGTTGATAGATCTAGTCTCTTCACATATATTTGAACACACATAGTTCAAGACCCAAGTGGATTCTATCAGTTTTCAAATGAAGGCAAAAATTTATGTCTCCAAATTCAGAACTGTTCAAAGGCAATCTTAGCCAAGAGACACCTCTGTTATTTTTTCCATAACTATTTAAAGTTCAAATAATAAGACTATATTGTTTCTGAGCCTGGAAGTCTATGATAATTATACATTGTCTTTGGTACAGTTTATCTTTAAATAAACTTCAGACAGTGCAGAAAACATTGTTTTAATGCTAGATTGTAATAAATTGCTAGGCATATCATCATTTACTGCCAACAAATATACATGTCTGAATAGGAAAAATTGGGCAGAGGTGAATTCAGCCACCCAGCCATTTACGTGAAATAGCATTACCCAAGGCCAGTTTTAACTTCCAGCTTGATCTAGATGAGCTCATTCAAGTTCACCTCAGTTGGGTGAACTGAGGAATCTGGAGATTAAGATGCCATGCATGTGTGTGACTGTGTCCAGTTAGAATAACATTTTCTTCTTGCAGATTGTTAGAATTTTTTAAAAGGCAAAACAAAGCACACAAATCAGTTTACTGAAAATACCAGTTTATTTACTTTGAAAAATCTACTTCCATAAATTCATATATTAAAAAAGGAACTAAAAGATAAAAATGCTATCCTAATACATTTCCTGTTGAGAAAGCAAAGTAATTGGCAACCTTCTTTAGTTTTACAGGAAAGTAATTGCCTGTTTAAGAAAGCTGCCTCTATTTGCTAAGCTGTTCTAACCAAATTTCCCTTTATCACACATGAAATTTAACTGGAAATACCAGTGGCCTGATCTCACTTGATTTTTCTGCATAAGAGTTTAAAGGGCAGGTTTTTTTTTTTATTGCATTTTAGATTTTGGGGTACATGTGAAGGACATGCAAGATTGTTGCATAGGTACACATATGGCAGTGTGGTTTGCTGCCTTCCTTCCCCTCACCTGTATCTGTCATTTCTCCCCATGCTATCTCTTCCCACCTCCCCACCACCGTCCCTCCCCCATTTCCCCCCAACGGACCCCAGTGTGTAGTGCTCTCCTCCCTGTGTCCATGTGTTCTCATTGTTCAACACCCGCCTATGAGTGAGAACATGTGGTGTTTGATTTTCTGCTCTTGTGTCAGTTTGCTGAGAATGATGGTTTCCAGGTTCATCCATGTCCCTACAAAGGACACGAACTCATCGTTTTTGATGGTCGCATAATATTCCATGGTGTATATGTACCACATTTTCCCTATCCAGTCTATCATTGATGGACATTTGGGTTGGTTCCAGGTCTTTGCTATTGTAAACAGTGCTGCAATGAACATTCGTGTGTATGTGTCCTTATAGTAGAATGATTTATAATCCTTTGGATATATACCCAATAATGGGATTGCTGGGTCAAATGGGATTTCTATTTTTAGGTCATTGAGGAATCGCCACACTGTCTTCCACAATGGTGGAACTAATTTACACTCCCACCAGCAGTGTAAAAGTGTTCCTATTTCTCCACATCCTCTCCAGCATCTGTTGTCTCCAGATTTTTTAATGATTGCCATTCTAACTGGTGTGAGATGGTATCTCAATGTGGTTTTGATTTGCATTTCTCTAATGACCAGTGATGATGAGCATTTTTTCATATGTTTGTTGGCCTCCTGTATGTCTTCTTTTGTAAAGTGTCTGTTCATATCCTTCATCCATTTTTGAATGGGCTTGTTTGTTTTTTTTCTTGTAGATCTGTTTTAGTTCTTTGTAAATTCTGGATATCAGCCCTAAAGGGCAGGGTTATTATGTAATTTAGTCTCATAAATTCTTTTTTGTCTAGGAAAAAAAAAAAACCACTAGTTTACTTGTTGAAGATGATAAAGAGTTAAGTCCAGAGTTCATATCATGATCTTATCCCATGACACTCCCTCCCCCTTTCACTTGATGAAAATATGCTCATGTGACGTGAATTCTGAAACTGAATCCGCTGAACATGCTCAGCATTTGGTACCAGAGTTGTGCTGTGACATTCAAACTTCTGCCATGGCTATTGCAATGTAAATAGGAAATTCTAAATGTGATTTGAATTGCCCTTTGGGGAGTTTTACAATGAGAGACGGTACATTTCCAAGGTAGCCAATAGTTAATATGGAGCAATCCACAGTGGTCGGGTTGGAGACTGTTCTGCTTCGGAGCACAAGTTGACAGGAAACTCTGCACGCCTTCAGCCGGACTGAGGGAATTCGGTGGTTGCATAGCCATATATAGTTTTGAAATATTTTCTCTTGTTAGAAATGTTTTAGATTAGCTCATGAAAATAAGCACCTTCATTACTCATATATAGTGATCCAGTTTCGAGGTGACAGCTGTCTACATAGATCGTAGTGTAAAGATTGGCATAAGCAACGACTATTTTTTAATTAGCAACAAGCTTTTGTAATTATTAGAGGTCAGCCTTTCCTGTAATTGAATCACCCATGCTAGCAAATAAACTCTCATAGCGAGCAGACGTGCTCAGACCTTTCCCATGAAATGGAACTATGTAGGTACCAGCACGTTGCACACAGAAAATGCATCGTAAGTTTGAATTGTACAAAGATGTTTCCAAGATTTTGAAAGAACTAAATTTAATGGCATTGGATTTTATATATTTTGCGATATTAAATGATATAAAATTCTAGTTGTTTCTACCTATAAATTACGTTGACTTTTAAGAAAAGTGCATTGCTGAAGTTCTCCACAAGAGGGCCATAGCTCCCTCATTCTTTTAAGTTTGGATTCAGTCTCAAAAAAAAAAAAAAGTAAATGCTATTATTTTCTCCTCAAACTTGTTTCATATACCTCATACATATCATAAATATATGATAATAAAAATAATTTTTAAAAATGATGGATGCAGAAGTGTTTTCAGTGAAAGATTCCCTGCTGGTTTCCCTTCTTCCTCCTCAAACATAACCACCTTTAAAATGTGCTGGGTTTCTTTCCACATTTAAGCTTATCATATTTGTTTTTACACAATGTGATTGCACTTAAGATTTATTTTGTGTTTTGCTTCTTTGTCTATTCACTATATCATATACTGTAGGCATCTTTCCTTAATCAGTCTCTACATACCTGCCTTTTCTTGCATATGGTTTCGGAGTATTATTTTGTATGTCCTTAAAATGCATTAATAAATCCCCTATAGATAAACATTTAGATTGTTTTTAGTCTTTTGCTATTAAAAACAATGCTGCAGTAAAAAAAAAATCTTGCATTTATTTCTTTGCACAGATATAATTTCTCTATGTGTTAAATTCCCTAGCTGCATAATTATAGAGCTTATTTATTTAAAACTGTGTCTATCCCCCTCAGAAAAGAAGGCTGCACTGAATTACACTCACACCGTATAGGTGTGAAACTAGCTTTTAGCTCTGACCCTGACAAATACTGTGTATGTCAAACCTTGTAATCTTTGCCGGTCTATAAAAGGAAAAAAAATATTAATAATAAATTATGCTAATAATAAATTATGCTAATAATTATGCCAATAATAAATTAGCAGTAGCTCAAAAAAATTCTAGGTCTGTAATAACTTACTGCAATTAATTATTTAACTATCCCAATTAATTTTATTTTACTTTTAAAAATGTGTTTCACAAATTTTATCAGAAAATGGAAGCAGAGTGACCAGAAAAGACATCATTGGGCAAACTGACCTGGCTTCCATAAACTAGGGAGAATAAAACCAGTGTTACATCTAAATAAGTGCTTAGTAGTTTCTACAATAATTTTCTTTTTTTTTTTTTTTTTTTTTTTTTTTTTTTTGAGACGGAGTTTCGCTCTTGTTACCCAGGCTGGAGTGCAATGGCGCGATCTCGGCTCACCGCAACCTCCGCCTCCTGGGTTCAGGCAATTCTCCTGCCTCAGCCTCCTGAGTAGCTGTGATTACAGGCATGTGCCACCATGCCCAGCTAATTTTTTTTGTATTTTTAGTAGAGACGGGGTTTCACCATGTTGACCAGGATGGTCTCGATCTCTCGACCTCGTGATCCACCCGCCTCGGCCTCCCAAAGTGCTGGGATTACAGGCTTGAGCCACCGCGCCCGGCCAATAATTTTCTTAAAAAGATATTTCTGTTTCAACCCGCACTTTTGACAGCAGCTTGATAAGTTCAGGTAAGAGGTAGGTGAATGTATGGTCATTCTTAGTTGTGTCTGTATCCTGCTAGCATCCTCAGGTGCACTTGAATGCCACTTTCATTCGAAAATTTTTGTCTATTATAAAAACTCTATAAAATAAAGTAGTCATACATTAGTATTTCTGTCATTAGACTGAATCTTTGGACAACATTCTTTTTACTTCTTTGTTATTATTATCAGTTTAAAGAACTTCAATAAAGAAACTTCAAGTTTCTTATCTGAATTTTACTTAAACTTCCAACCTCATTTCTTCCTTTCACCTTAGAGATTGTCTATCACGATTTGCCCATTCTTTTCTTTTCGTTCTAAACTACAACACCCACCCTTTCCTCTCAGTTTTTAGCAAAGAACAAAATGCCCAGAATTGAAATGTCAAGTATTTTTTTCCTAACAAAATATTTTTATTACTAGGTTAAATATACACCCAAAATAGCAGATTGAAAATGATTACAACAGAAGCTGGCTAGTTTACTGTACCAGCTTTGTTCACTCTCCTTTGAGGAAAAACTGGTTATTTTAGTGATCGCCATATATATTGTACATGACCTGCAACTAACCATCCCATCAAGTGACAACAAGCTCATTTTGGAAAAGTGCAAGGCATGTCTACTGCCACTGCAACCATCCCATAATTTTCCCATCTGAGTGCCTCTTTCTTCCTTTCACCTGCCACCTAACTATATTTAGCTTCATCCCAGAAATCTCTACAGGGAGAGAAATATTCTGAATGTTCATGTTAGTTGAATATATCTACTGAGGTGTGGAAAGTGCATCAAAGGAGAGCTTCTCTTAAGGTGATATTTTAAGGAGTGGTGAGCAGTAGATGTATTTTCAAGCACTGAATATTTCATAGGTGGTTTCTATGCCTGTTTGCATGGTCCATCTCAGGCTCTATGTAAATGCAAAATTCCAGATGTAGAAAAATAAGATGGTAAAGAAGTATTAGAGGTACTGGAGTAGCACTGTTTTTTGTTTTTGTTTTTTAATGTAATGGCTTGTGTTTTCTCTGGGTGTTTTGTTTGATGGTTTTTGTTTTATTTTGTTTTTGTCACTTATACTTCAAGCTTTAGAATAGAATGCTTTAAATCCATATTCCAGCTTTTGTGGATATGTAGATTTTGTTAGACTTTCGCTGGTGCTAACTAAGGAAGCAGCTCCCACCTTTCTGTCCCCAACCATAGAAGAATTAGTGTAACTTACATGCCTCAATTATTTCTTATTTTGAGATCTCTGAATTTTTATGTTGTCCTATTTCCATTTTTAGTTATTAACTAAATTATTTGAGGAAAAAGAGATGAAGTGGGATTGTTATTGTTAGCTGTTAATTTCTTAACTTAAAAAATATGGCATTGCTACAAAAAGAAAATACCTATGAACTGAGAAAAATGAGTTTTTTATATATATATATATATGTAAGTTTTATATATATATATATATATATATATATATATATATATATGGGTATAGTTTTTGTTTGTGAGAAATGAGTTATGTATATGGGATGAATTCCTGAATGTGAATGTCATTGTAAAAAATAATAATTTAATAAAAATGTATGTATACAAACCAGAAAGGAAACTTATGTAGATAAACTTGAATTTATTTCATCCTTGTGCTATGATTTTTGTGTTGAAAAATGTGATTTTTTTATTAAAAAGTTCAGCTGTGCAGTAATGTCTTATCAGGTGTGTAAAATAACCTTTGGACTGAATATTTTTTAATTGTTCTATATTCTCCATAATAGACATTGTACATAAAATTCTCCATGCTTCATGTTAGAGATGTAATGAATAATTTGACAGAGGGTCAAATGCTTTTAAATATGGTTGAGGAAACTATTTTTTAAAATTAAAGGTTTCCAAGTGGTTGAAAAGTGTATGCCCAGAAGCCTAGAAACAGTCGTTTCATTTGCCAGATACTAGAGAAATACACAGAAACAGTATATTAAAGGAAAAAGAGAGAGAAAGAAGCTGATTTGTTATTTTCCATTTTCAACTTGTTCAGCTGGATTTTTGTGGCTGGAATTGTCATCAAGTGTGACTGTCAGTCCATCTGAGGGACTCCTCAATGCCTCCCTGACTGGGTTGGAGCCAAAGACAGCAATGGAGTAGATAGAGCACTTCCACTGCATGCACGTGGGGGTGTCATGCTGGCAGGTTTCAATTCCCCCATCTTACTCAATCAATTCCTGCAGTTTAAAATGAATAAAATTCTGGTTAATGAACATACATTGAAATAAGAAGTTTCTTCCATCCTATTCTAGTGTCAACTTGCAAAATATCTGATTTTAAAACCTCTCTACATTGATATTTTGGGAAAGGAGCGATATAGTTCCAGGCCTTTAAATGACAGGCTCTACCTCATACCATGGAGTAGCTAATCAGTTCAGTAGTTCAAAAGGAAAAAGTCAGACCAGTTAGGGCAGGCAAAATAATCCGATGAAAAATGGAAATTTTTATGTTTCAACCAGCACTTTTGACAGCAGCTTGATAAGGTCAGGTAAGAGGTACATGAATGTGTGGGCATCCTTAGTTGTGTTTGTATCCTGCTAGTATCCTTAGGTGCATGTGCGTGCTGCTAGCATCCTCGGGTGCACTTGAGTGCCACTTATTTATTAAGTTGCATTCTCCAGAGGCACAAAGAAATGCTGATGTGATTCTAAATAAGGACTTGTACCAATGTTTAAACACTTCAGATTTCACAAGGGCTTACACTTTGGCAAACTATTGAAAGGAGAAATATCTGTAGTGTTTCTGGGACATATCATCTTCGGTTGGAAACATCGGATTACAAAGTATTTAGGGAAGAACTTTCTGAAGGGCTTACTTGCTGTTTGTGTAGAAAAGTATTTTTCTTCTAGAATAATTTTCAACAATATTTAGTTTGACAAAACCATGACTCTTATAGAGACATCAAGAGTAATAATATTAAATCGTCATGCACATCCAACTCCCTCCCAGGCCTGAAGCAGAAAAGTAAATAACAAATAAAATCTTCTAAAATATTGGAATCAGTGTTATCTTTTTTTTTTGAGATGGAGTCTCACTCTGTTGTCTAGGCTGGAGTGCTGTGGCACGATCTCGGCTCAATGCAACCTTTGTCTCTCAGGTTCAAGTGATTCTTCTACCACAGCCCCCCAAGTAGCTGGAAGTACAGGCTCCTGCCACCACGCCTGGCTAATTTTTTGTATTTTTAGTAGAGATGGGGGTCTCACCATGTTGGCCAAGCTGGTCTCAATCTCCTGACATCAAATGATCCACCTGTCTTGGCCTCCCAACGTGCTGGGATTACAGGCGTGAGCCACCGTACCCAGCCCTTTTATCAATCTTAAACTTTTTCAACATTTAATTTTGATTTAGTTTGGTTTTAAAAACTGGATTTTTATTCCAAGGCTGGAAACTATGGTTTCATAATGTGATTTCTAAAGAATTTCCAGTGACAGTGAATGCCTACTGGAAGCACCTTCAATCTGAATGCTACGATCAAATAGATGCTTATGGAAATAAAGATTTTACAGCAGCATCATGAGCTGTACACATTTTGGACAGAGGCTTACAAACACTGGATTATCACGCCTGTAATCCCAGCACTTTGGGAGGCCAAGGTGGGCAGATCACCTAAAGTCGGGAGTTCCAGACCAGCCTGACCAACATAGAGAAACCCTGTCTCTACTAAAAATACAAAATTAGCCAGGCATGGTGGCTCATGCTTCTAACCACAGCTACTTGGGAGGCTGAGGCAGGAGAATCACTTGAACCCGGGAGGTGGAGGTTGCAGTGAGCCAAGACTCCACCTGGGTAACAAGAGTGAAACTCCATCTCAACAACTACAACAACAAACACTAGATTAATTACAAGAAGAATACAGGGACTTCTATGTATAACAAATGGTCTTACAAGTTCAAGACAAAGCCTACAGCAAGAACTTTGAGTATATAATGAAATGAGTGTGATAAATATAAACAACTTAATAAACTTTAGATCAAATATTGGAAAAGTAAAAAGAAACCCCAAAATTAGATTTTATAAGCATTTCAAAAAATCATACACGCATTTTAGTTTCTACCTCTAGTTTCTAGCTAAAGCTCAATGGAAAAAGTAGAGTTGGTATCTTACACCAAAAGCAATAATGACTCGTTATTATTGAAACTTCCAAGTCTTTCTTTTCCTCAGCTGTGGATCCACACTGCATCAATTCAGTTCAACCATCATTTAAGGAAATTGCAGTCTAACTCATGATAGGAAGAAATGTAACATACTTGTAAAATTTTTTTTTGATGATCATGTTTGGCCTGGTCTTAGCTCCCACCTAATCAGCTTCACTTTACCTTCTTCATTTACCAAAATTGCTTGTGTTTTCCAGACCAAATTCTTTCTCCTTGTCTCTCTGTTAGCGATCTTTTTACTCTCTCCCCTCTTATCTTGCTCTAAATCTTGCAAATAAACCCACTACAAAACATAAATAACTAATTTCATTTGGTTGCAGCAAGGAAATTGAAACAATATTACGTTTCTGGATAGTTACCCTTTTGTTGTTTCACTCATAATCAGAAAAACTTTGTTCCCAAGAACTATACAGTTAGCAAACTCAGAATGACCTTATTTATTCATCAGACTATTTGAACCTGTGGCAAAGTTTATTCCTTCATATTTTATTAAACTCAATTAAGTAATGGGGTCTTTTGTCATCAGTTTCAACTTCATCTTCCAAGGAAAACTCACTCCACTTTGCAGTTTATAAGATGCCAGCCATTCATTGCTTTGTGGTGTTGAAGGTAATTTGATTTACGTCTTGCTTCAGTTAAGATGCCCAGGTCTTTAAGTATTTCTGCCTCAGAGTTAGAGGCTAAGGTCAAGTTAACAATGGTAATCTGTCTCTCTGTTTGCAAACAATGAATCATCATTTGGATTTTAAGATTGTATGCTAAGATTTGACTTGGCAGCTTGGTTCAAGGGTTGTCAGCAAAATGTGTAACAGTGGCCTGTTTCTGGAACCCCTGATCAGAAACAGCAAGGATTTTCTAACAAGACCACCAATATAGTTGTGAATAATTAGTAAGAAGGGGGTGTGGTTAAAGAAACATTAGTCCTATGCCCAAGTTATACTGGATTGATTTGATCCAGGCTTAATAATATTAAAAGCTTCTCTAGTCATTCCCAGGACACAAACGATAATGCTTTCAAATTATTAAGAAAGAATGTGGCTTATTCGGGACAATATGTAAAAAGAGAGTGATAAAATGAAGTACATAGTTCACTTCAGTCTCTTACTTTAGACCAAGTAAACTGCCACTAGGAAGGGAGAAAGCTTCATTGAGAGTTATAATATTTTGTTACTAAATGAATTGGAGTTTATTTTGAAGAGGTGGCAGTTAAAGTAGCTGAAGGAAGTTGAGATGAACAATTCATAAAAGTTAGGGGCCAGTTTCCTCAAGTATCTTGTTCTTATTCATAAGGAATTCAGATAAAGTACTGACTGAAATAAACCCCTGAGATCTGGTCAACTTTGAGCTTTTCCCACATTACTTTAGTACCTGTGGCATATTAAGTATTAAATAAATATTTGCAAATTGAGTGAATGAATCTTTATTGGATGCGTATGTGTGAATCTTTATATCTTTCTTTAAAATACCAGTGTCAAGAAAAGGGCCTATGTTTTCACAAGCCATGACCTGAAAGAATGGTTCTATGATCTGAACTGACAAGAATCTATGTACTCTCCTATGGTTATTTGATCGCATTAATCATGCAAAGTAACATTAACTGTACTTTCACAGTTCTATTTTTTTCCATTTATTTATGCATAGTGATAAAGGGAGGATAGTACTCAAATGGCCAAACAGACCTGCTCAGGTCAGAATTTGAGCTAGTCACTGGTAAAGAAATTTCATTAGAATACTGAATTATCATTTGTTGACTTTCACTTAACCTTCATGATGATATGAAGAAATCTTTTTATTAAGGATTTCTTTTATATGGATACTCAAAATTAACATTCCAGGATCATAGTAAAAAGTAACTGCGTCTCTCTGGTAGCAATTCTGAAAAGAGGAGATAGTTACTAATAATTATGCTGCTTTTACCTCCCGTATTCTATAGACTTTATCTTGCATATGCATTTAAAGGAGTATTAAGATTCTTGAGTTGAATCACAGACGCTCAGATATTTTGGACTGGAGGACTTCTTTTCTACTAAGTAAGCACCTCCTCTACCTGGCCCCCCCTTGTCTAATTACCATATCGCTCATTACCCAGTCTGTTTGAGTTCTAAGTGGATATTGCTAACACTTTCATTACCATTTCAAAGACGAATTCTTGCATCAAGTATGATTGCTCCAACCCACTAACTCAGGGCACTGAACACGGGTGTTCTTTTTTTTGTGTACCACTCCTGTTCTTTAAATTCCACATATCTTAAAAGAAAGCCGTTATTGGTGACATAGTATTTCAAACTTAATGCCTAATTGATTCAGAGAGGAAAATAAAATAATAGGATCTAATCTAACTTGTCAGTTACTATGGTTTTGCATATATCAGGACCAACTTATAAACACATACTGAGTAGATTATACTGGATTCCTATTATTAGCAGTGCTTTACTGATCATTTTTATTTAAAACATTTTAATTTTAAATCTAAATGGAGCTATGGAAATTACAAAAGGCAATATGGTCCTTAGAGAGGAGGGAAATTTTTTAGGGTAACACAGGCAAGAATTAATAACTCTCAGCAGTCCTTCCAGACCTCTTCTCACTGAACTATACTGATTCTTTGAAATGAAGTGAGGACATGGGTCGTAGATTCTTCTACAAGTGCCCATAAATCAATATGGTGTGTTCATAGTCTCCTGTTAGTGTACTTGTAATCATTTTTGGAACACAGTATCTGATCATGATTAAAAATGCTGACTCTGACTGTACAAACTTTGGACCAAAGATTTCACATTAGTTTCCTTACTTTCCTCTGTAAAATGAAAATAATAATAGTTGTTTCCTCAAGGAGTTGTTTTGGTCATCAAATGCAGTAATACAGGCAGAGAGTTTAGAACAATGCCTGACACGGATTAGATACTCAGAAAATGTCAACTATTTTAATTGTGCTTCTTTCCTCTAGTCTCCATGGCATTCATTTGTTGAACTGATATCTGGTCATTTTTACCTCCTATTTCTGCACATTTCTTTCTTAGCCCTCCCTCCCTTGAGTTCCTGCATTCTGACAATTTGCTGAAGGTTAGTATCCTAACCACAGGTATTTTAACCATGCTACTTATTTTTCATCTTTCACCTGGACAAAATACAAGAAAAAAAAAACAGAAAAACATGCATGAATAATTTAACCCTTGGTTTTACTGGATGGGTATATGTCTTCCAGGAGTATTCATATAATCCATTAGCATTATATTGGAATTTTAATATTTCAAAATTTTGATTCGTTGTTCAGTTTGTGTCTGGAGCACTGATGGGCAGGAACTTTTGCTAGGTATTTATGGGCACTATCCACACATCTAGGGGATGGCAGCCACCAAATTTCATAAATGAGACAGCAGCTGTCATCAGTACCCTAGGGGATGCCATGCTAACAATAGTGTATAAGGTGCCCATTGCAAAAAGGAACACTGTCACTTTGGATTCAGCACTGAAACACTATGAACATTTCCTTAGTGATTGTTCTCTACATGAGCGCATACTCAGAAAGCAAGCATAAAATGAATGAACCAGGTAGAGCTTATTTCCAGGGCTTGTCCTAGAGCCGTTGCCTTAGGAGCTTTGCTCTTTTCTGATTCACATGCTCATGTTGCTTCCAACCTTCAGCCCCCAGAACATCCCCAATCTGTATCTCTTGCAATGCCTGTGTTCTGTCTTGTGCCTTTTCTCTCTCTCTCTCTCTCTCTCTCTCTCTTTGAGACAGAGTGTCATTCTGTTGTCCAGGCTGGAGTGCAATGGTGCAATCTCAGCTCACTGCAACCTCCACCTCTCTGGTTCAAGTGATTTTCCTGCCTCAGCCTCCCAAATAGCTGGAATTACAGTACCCACTACCGTGCCCAGCTAATTTTTGTATTTTTAGTAGAGACAGGGTTTCACAGTGTTGGCCAGGCTAGTCTCGAACTCCTGACCTTGTGATCCACCCACCTTGGCCTCCCAAAGTGCTGGGATTACAGGCGTGAGCCACCAAGCCCAGCCTATCTTGTGCCTTCTCTAGCCAGTGCTACTACTAAAAAGGCAAGCTGAAAAAGCCTGTTTTTATAAATAGGAGGAAGTCTGCATGCTGATTCAGATGTGCCTATTTGCTATAGCCTTCCAAAGTCAATGTCTTAATATTTTTTAATCTATTAATAACTAGAATGTGAGACTCATAGGCCATTTTGGAAGAGAGAGGTCATATTCCAAGAGTAAACAATGACAACAAACAATGGAATAAACATTTAGGAACAGATAGACCTCTCCTTTGCCTCTTACACAATCTGTCATCAGTACTTTCCATTACACCTCAAAAAGATCTTTTTGACACAGCTTCTGTCCCCATTCTTCTCCAGAGCTCTGGCTCTGCTTCATGTTATCTATTGCTGGAATGCCGGCAATGGCCCCCGTGGGGCTACCATCCTCCAATCCAATATGCATATTGTCATCAGTCTGATCATCGCATTCCTATGGCTACCTAGGTGCCTAAGATTAAGTCTTCAGCAAGGTGCTAAAAACCTGTCACTTTTAAGGAACCACACAACTCTCCAACATCAAACGTGTCCCTAAATCCTGTCCTGTAGCCATAAAGCAAATGTAATTATCAGTTTCAATAAAACACTTTACTTATTCACACTATTTCTTCTGACTGGTGAATTTCTACTCACTCTTCTAGCCCTAATTCTAATACTACTGTGTAAGGATAGCCTGATTCCCTCCTGATGGGATTGACTATTATTTAGGATGCTTTCATCCTTTTTATAAGTCTTTGTTAGTAGCACTTGTCAGATTGTTTTGCGTTAATTTTTCACATATCTTCCTGAATCAGTCTATTGGATACCTGAAAACAAACACTAATTTTGTTGTTGTTGTTGTTGTTTTTGACATGGAGTCTCTCTTGCTGAGACTGGAGTGCAGTGGCGCAATCTCGGCTCACTGCAACCTCTGCCTCTTGGGTTTCAGCAATTCTCCTGCCTCAGCCCCCCAAGTAGCTGGGATTACAGGTGCGCACCACCACCCCCAGCTAATCTTTGTATTTTTATTAGAGATACGGTTTCACCATGTTAGCCAGACTGGTCTCGAACTCCTGACCTCAGGCGATCCACCACCTCGGCCTCCCAAACTGCTGGGATTACAGGCATGAGCCACCACGCCCAACCACAGACACTAATCTTATTCGATTTTATGTCATCAGTGCCAAACACAGGACAGTGATCCATAGTAAATATTGAATAAATTTTAATAAGGAAGTGAATGTATAAACACACCATATAGGGAGCTAATGTTCTGCCTTTTTATAGGGCAAACTTTTCATACAATTATGTGTATTTTGTACTAGAGAAGTTTGCCTGCTTGCCTGCCTGCCTCTGTCCTTTCCTTTACTTCTACCTTCCTTTTTCTCTCCTCCAAACATTAACTGAGCATTCTGCATTTTAGGTTCTATGTGAGGTGTCAGATGCATTAAGAATACTAAAACATTGCGTCCTTCCTAGAAGTGTTCTCAATTTTAATGTGAAGGAAAGCAGTAAAATAATAATATAATCTAGGTGCCAGTAGTTTAACAGGAACCTTCTCCATGGTTGTAATTGAACTGTTGAGTTGTCCTCTGCTCTCTAAAGGCCAACCTTTGAAATGAGCTTGAAGAGCAAATGGAGACCTCCTTGATACATTAGCGCGTGCAAAAACCATTGGTAGAACCAGTGTCTCGTTGTTTTGGAGATTAGTATCTGATGTTGAGAATAAAAAAGTGCATTGACCTGAGGGTTCAGATGCCTGAGTTCCAGTTCTAACTCTGCTACTAATTAGCTATGTCCCTGATTCAGTGATTCAGTCTATCTTATCTGTAGATTGAGGGTGTTAGTCTAGACTCTGGATCAGTGGTTCTCAACTAACAGTTAAATATTAGGATTCAGAAATATGTATACATTAAATTTATATTTAACAGAAATACACACATCTTTATGGCTAATAAGCATAATTGTCTACTGGACATTATTTGATGACTGGGAAACATAATTTTTTATGTGTATGTGTGTATATATATATATATATATATATATAATTGTTTCCTAGTCATCCAATGTATAAGGTATACCCACACATACACACACAAACAGACACATATATATGTATAAACATAGAATTTCTACCAAAGAGTCACTAAATTAGAATCACCCTGGGGAGGCCAGGCCATGCGTTTTTAGGAAAAATCTTGCCAATGATTCTGAGAGACATTGGCCTGAGCTAAGTCTATTCTCCATGATATCATGATATGTGAGGTCTCTGGGCCTCTAATTCTATGACTGACTGGCAGGCCCCCACCCTCACTGAGCTGTGGAGACGCTATGCCCACTCCAGTCTTTCTCCTTTAATAGGCTGTGAGAACCAGGAACATTGTTTCAAAAAACAATCAGATCAGTAGCTGACATCATAGGTCTTCCTGAAAGAGAGGAAAGAGATGCAGAGCAGAGATAAGACCAAAAAATTCCCCAAATGCACTGGGCTGCTGGTAATCACAGCTAGCACTGAGGCTATCTCCAGCTTCCTGAACTTTAAGAGGGACCCAGTCATTCTGGTGTCCTGACTCCCATATATTTATTCTCTGACTGAGGCATAAAGATCCGGGTGAGCTAATGCATCAACCGATGAAAAATGAACAATTAAAACAATGAAGTTGTCAGTTCTTTTACCAGATTGCAAATAAATAACCTGCCTGTCAGACTGGCTGCTCTGCTGGACCATTAGTTTAATACAAAGACATTCTGAGGAACGGGTGGATGACAGCTGATCTATCACCCTGGTGGTTCCAGGCCTTTGATAAAGACCTGAGCAAAAAATGCTGTCATAAACCACAAAAGGTCAATCCCAATTTGTGAAAAGCAAAGTATTAAATGAAATTTGAATATACCCCTCTGCCCATCATGAAAGTCACAGGCTTAAAAAAAAAAAAAAAAAACACTGGCAGAGTGTTGGATAGGTCTTTTAACAAGCCAGAACACTTCTCTTTCTGTGTAGGCTTATTTAGCTTGTTAGGGACACTGTGCTGGTATATATGGCGATGGAGTTTGTAATTGTCACAATGGAGGGACTGTGATCTTGGACTGCACAATGTATCTTCTTGCCAGGCTGAACAGGGTCTGGCTACAAGGTGGTATTCCATGCCATGTCAAATACTAAAACAGTCCTAATTGGACAAAAAGTCAATTCATTGTATTCTCTTATATATACCTTTTCTATATGACATCTCATAAAATATTTGCCAACTAGAAATACTGTTCATGGGCAATAATTAGATAAAGCCATAGATAATTCAATAAGGATGTATTATTTAAGTCTCTAGCTAATATCTCATTTGCTTTAAATTTGATAGAAAAATAATTACCTTTCAGAAGTCACTGTGAAGAAAATAATTATTGTTTCTCAGAAGCATAAAGTCCAATTATAAAATTTACCCTACAGTTTATAACTAGGCGAGGTGCAATATTTATGAAGATCAACCAACTTCTTTTTCTAGTTGCCTTTGTCTCAACTTGAATCTTAGCAAAGCTGATCCTCAATTTTTGATGAAAACTAGTGAAATGACTGAGAAGTTAACAAATCAAAACAATAAATTTTCCCCTTCCAAATTTTTAGGGGTATTTACCTATATTTAGGTTATATCTTAATGGTCATACTGATTTATATTCTACCTAAGTCAAAATAGTCACTGTCAATTTATTCTTATTCTTTAGTATATTAACAGATTAATTCACAATAAAAGGTAGCGTTATATGGAGAAATTCCTTAAATCTATACAGATGCTATGAGTAGGAGTTTTGTGGTCATTTAGTTGCCCAGAATGATTTTAGCTAGGAAGAAGTATCAGCTACATGACTTCAAACTGGTTTGACAAGTTCTTCTGGATGGCTAATTAGTAATCAAGATGAACATGACAAAATTAATGTAAAGCTTTTCAGACTGATTTTCCTACCCATCAACTTAAACCACAACTTTCCCTGTGCTCTGCCTTTGTGATCTCTTCAAGGTTATATAATATTAGTACCTCTCACTTTCTAAGAAGAAGCCCTGAGAGCCTGGGGAAAAGCTTTGAGCTCATTCCTGAAAATAACCTGGTTCTGTTCCTGGTTTTGTCACTTATTGGCCAGGTCATTTGTGCAAGTGATTTGGTGTTTGCTTATCATTTTATATGCACAATAGCAACTGCTTAAAGAATACTTCATGCAAAAGGCACACGCTGTTATCTTGATAGTGGGGTTCCCTTAAAGTCTTTTTTTAAAAAACAAAACAAAACAAAACAAAACAAAAACCGGGCAGTAATGTTATATACACCACTAGAGGAGGCAAGCAGTTTCTGCTCTAGAGACTTTTACTGTGATCTCAAGTTGGCCCTTAATTTCTCTAAGTTTTACTTTGCGAAGTCTTTCTTTTTCATTCACAAATCCTCTTTCTCTGAAAGTCTCAAGCTGCTTTCAAAATTTTATTGGCTCCTGACCTTATCTCAAGAATCTTAAGTCTTTCTCAATGTGACATGGTATTAAAACTTCTCTTTTGGATCCATTAACTAAATAAAAATTTTTAAATAATTGGTCATAATTTGTCCATGTATTTTTATGTCACATAATTTTTTAAAATACCATATTTGTATTCATTTCTATAAAGAATTGTACATCAGGCTACTATAAAGAACTCTACCCTACATGATAACATGATCTCTAAGAGATGAATCAGAAGCTACTTAAAACAGTTCGGAATACAGAGATCATGGGGCCCCTCTAGATGCCCATGTCCTAATTCCTGGAATATGAATATTTTACCTTACTAATCAAAAGGGACTTTGCAGGTGCGATCAAGTTAAGCTTCAGCAATGAGAACACATGGACACAGGGAGGGGAGCACTACACACCGGGGTCTGTTGGGGGGAAATGGGGGAGGGACGGGGGAGTGGGGAGGTGGGAAGAGATAGCATGGGGAGAAATGACAGATACAGGTGAGGGGAAGGAAAGTGGCAAACCACACTGCCATGTGTGTACCTATGCAACAATCTTGCATGTTCTTCACATGTACCCCCAAACCTAAAATGCAAAAAAAAAAAAAAGTTAAGCTTCAGGAGCTGGGGAGATTTTCCTAGATTATCTGAGTAGGCCCAGTGTAATCATGAAAGTTTTTATCAGGAGATTAGAGAAGAGAGAATCTAAGCTGCTGGCTTCAAAGATGGAGGGAGATGTCACAAGCTGAGGAGGAAGATGTCACAACAATGTAGGCGGCTTCTAGACACTGGAAAAGAGGGAGAAAATAGATTCTCCCCCCAAGCCTCCAAAATGAACAATTTTCCCCAATACCTTGTATATTTCTGATCTTCAGTATTGTGAGATAATGGGTTTATATTGTTTAAAGCCACTAAATTATAAATGCATATTAGTGGTAATCGTTATAGCAGCCATAGGACACTGATACAGAAACGTTTATAAGAAATCACCACTGAAGAACTTATTCATGCAACCAACCACCACCTGTTCCCCAAAAACCAAAAACCTATTGAAATAAAAAACAAAATACAAAAAACAATATTGCCACTGTACACAGGAATTCTTGCAAGTGGATATCTGATAATATGCTAAAATATAATTATAATTATAATTCATTCTTCTTTCTGATAACCATCACTATAATTGGTGTGTATTCTATAGGGTTTTGCTTAATCTGAGCCTGCTGAAAAAATTATGTCATTTGATTAATAAAATTTTTTTTCTAATGTTGAGAAACTTAAAATAATTTAAGAAAACCAAAAAAAAGTTTATAACAATGTAAGTTGATCATTGTCTAACATGCATATACCTTTGCCAATGTATCCTTAACAATTATATCAGTAACTCATATATACCCAGTATTTTCTCTCTGGAACTGTTTTCTCATCTCTACTCTTTCTTCCTCCTCTTCCCCTTATCTCTGTATATACTTTTATACTACCTAGTGTTTTAGATGTCAGTGAAATAGTGATCTCCTTAGAGAGAATATCTGGAACTAAACACCTCCACCCCACCCATGCCAGTCTAAACTGGGGTCCCTGCTACTATTTCCTCACAGCACCCCTTACCCTGTCACTTGTTTAAATTTGGTATTTATTTGAATGATTATTTAATCATGTTTCTTTCTCTTCACTATTACAAGCTTAAAAGTACCAGAATCATGTCTGGTTTTGCTCACTGTTGTGAACCTGGCACATAGTAGGTATTCAGAGAATATTTCTTGGCTGAATGAAAAGATTCAGAATTCTGCATGGCTTGTAAGATGGACCGAAACTGTGCACTACAATGCAGTCCATCCAGAAGCATAAGACAGTAAACTAACAAGAGTGATTGTTTTTGTTACTTACCATCTCTTGCAGAAAACATGAAGCTATCAGGCTTTGATACCCTCTGAATTCTCAAAGTCATTATTATTTAGTTGGATAATAATTGATGGACAATTTTCATGATGACTATGTAATATAAGAAACACTATATCATCAAAAATTATTTTGGGGTAACATTCAGAATGTTTTTTTCTTGCTTTTATTTCTTTATTTTCATTTTCATTTTATTGTCTTGCAAAACGAGTTGTAAATTCCTTCAATAAGGTTTGAAAATCCACTTGAGAACTGACTATAAGAGCACTAAGAGGTCAATTGCTCAGGAGTATATTATTCCTATATTCTATAATTTTGATTTCTCTGTATTTCTTTTTTTCTGTTATTTGAGAGGGAATCTCATTCTGTCACCCAGGCTGGAGTGCAATGGCATGGTCTTGGCTCACTGCAACCTCTGACTCCCAGGTTCAAGTGATTCTCCCACCTCAGCCTCTTAAGTAGCTGGGACTACAGGTGTGTTCCACCATACCTGGCTAATTTTTGTATTTTTAGTAGAGACGGGGTTCCACCATGTTGGTCAGGCTGGTCTCCAACTCCTGACTTCCTGATCCACCCACCTCAGCCTCACAAAGTTCTGGGATTACAGGCATGAGCCACCGCACCTGGCTGATTCCTCTGTGTTTGCGAACCCAAAGTTAAAAGTGTGCCTGGGCTCCTTTTAGTATGGAAAAGTGGTTAACATGTGCGAATAGTTCCATATAATTTTCCATTGGAAATTAATAAGAATATGGATAAATTTTATTTATATGTGTTTCTGAAGGTTTACATCAAGTGATTTCAATGATTTTAAGAAATAATTTTCCATCAATAACAGATACATGTCAAGATGGTCTTTAAATGTTAAACAATTTTTCTCAATAATTTTGCTGAAGTCTTCTATGTTGTTTGTCCATATACAGCACCTTTGTTGAACAGTTGATTCTGATTTTAAATATAAGGGTTTGGATAGAAAGGAAATAAATTTTGTTTAGGCACTACGAGATTCCTATATGTTACTATTTCAACTGTATCACTCCTCACAAATATCTGTGAGATAGATTCTATTAATCTCATTTTATAGAAAAGAAGGCTGAAGATCTTAGAGCTCAAATAACTTTAATACCAGAGATCAGGCCAATGGCAGAGTTGGGTCCAAAGTTCCTACAATTTCCTTTGGACTACACTGCTTTCACTGGATACTTTCCAACCAGCGCAATTTGCATGACAGCTCTCTCTCTCTCAAAGAACACCAACCAAATCGTCCCTTCCTTCAAAGCCCTATGCCACTGGGCTCCATACCTCAAGTTGGGGAATGGCTGAATAGATTGGAATACTAGCATTTATTACACAAACCCTATTGTACTCAGCACAGCCACTTTCACTTTTCAGTATAATTAATCTCCTCAGGGCACAGTGTTTTGTGGGCAGATTTGCTATAGGAAGACCAAGCTTTATGCTCATGTATTCTGTAACAAAAGCAGATCTTCCCAATGATGGGAAGAAGTTGTAATAACTTCAGCTCTTGGTCTCTAAAGGTTTGAGGAGCCTCTAATGAAACATATTTCTACTTTTTTTTTTTAGTTGTTTACTGGCCTTTCAAGTTAGAAACCCCCCATGAGGTAGTTCCTTTCATCAAGACACAGTGGAATGTAGATGATGCTCTCATGTGTTTAATGACAGTGATATAGAGGGAGTAAGAACATTACGTGCATCCACTCTCAGCTACGTCTAAAACACCATGGTCAGTTCTCTTGGTAGCCACTATCAACACAGCTTTCCAGACAGACAGTAAAGCCACATGGTGTACCTTTTGGTATATCTGGCAAGTTCACAATGAATACTTTATTGAAAAATATTTGAACAATTGGTGACTCTTAGATAAAAAGATGTCTAGACCAACAGCCGACTATAAAAATAACTGTTCAGATGCTGCCTCAGATTCTACCTAATGGTCTTATATTTGTGCATGTCCCAATCAAGAATGGGAGGAAAAAAATTGAGAATTTTCATTGCCTTAATCACCCCATGTTTCATCTATCTCTTTGTTTTTAATACTAAGCAAGCAACTTTTGGAATTTCTACATTGCTATCATTTTTACTTAAAGAAAGCTGTAAGATTAAATAGTATTAAGGGCAGTGGATGCTAGGAATACAAGGGACACCATAGGCATACTAGAACAGTAAACAAAAATGTGGATGCAGTGAACAAAACAATAATGTTAATTCTTTCATGTACTCCTGGTGCTAAAAAGCCAAGGTAATAAGATGGTGGGTCTCATGATTATTATACAATTTTAGGTCTGTGGGACCTCTAGACCAACTTGGCTGATTTTTTTTCACTGAATTTATTTGAATTCTCATGGAGACACAACCATGAAACGCAGTATGTCTACTTGACTTAATTTTATTAGCTGAAAAATACCAAGAAAGCCTTTTTTTTAGTGTCATGACATTATTTAAAAATTGGAGGGAAGCTTTCATTGCACAGTCTGTAAAAAGAAAACAGCAGAACTCAGCAGAGTGGCTGACAGGTGACAGAAATACAATGCATGCTAATGTGCAAAGAGAAAGAACCTTGAGAGTTTAAACTAGCTGCAACAGAAAAAAAATCTTTATCCAGATATGTGGTCCCTCTTGAATTATACTATTATTTTACTTGATTTTACCTGACATTACCGTATGATTTTTTTTCCATGATAAGAAAATTGCAGCCAGCCCTTGACAGTTGGTCACAAATTGACCGAACAAAACAAAATCAAACAGTGAAGTAATCCCCAAATAAATTTAATGGAACCTAAATCCCGAAGGGCAGCACACTTCTGTAGGCAATGGTCTTATTTAATAAATTTTTCCCCGCTTTCACTTTTAGAGCTATATTTACGCAGACAAATTTAATTCATTGGGCTTATATTTCCTCTTCCCCTTAGTTTGTCCACCGGGCACATATGGAAAGGACTGTAATCAGGTATGTCAGTGTTCAACCAAGAATGAGGACTGTCACCCAGTTATAGGGAGATGCACCTGTATGCCTGGCTACCATGGAAACCACTGTCTTCTCTGTATGTGTGTTCTGTGCTCAGCTGTAATTTATTGAGGAGGCACTGGTGGGGTTGGGGGTCATCACTCAGAATACCAAAGGGCAAATGCTAATTGAAGCTTCTAATTCGTAGAAAATTCTGTTAGAATTTATATTTGACTAGTTGAAAACATATACATTTTCTGTGTAACTCATTCTTCTATTTTGCCTTTTCTATTTAAAATAGTCCCAAGTTCTTCACAAATATCTACCATGGAAATAAAAAGAATAAAAAAGAAAAAAAAAACAAGAAAACATAAACTTATTATTATGAATCAACAAACAGCAAACTACAATATATTTCAAGTGATTCATAAAGTAAGTTAATTCCAGGGTCTGCTTAGGAACAATTAAATTAAGCAAATTGTTATTCTGGAGTGAAAATGATGACTAGCTTAAATGACCAAATGCCAGTTGGCTCCTTATTGTGTAATAAAAAAGCATAGTCCCTAGACCAAACACCTTACATTGATTTTTTAAAGGATATTTTAACATTGAAAATGGTTATAGAAGAATGCACAAAAAAAGTCCCAAGGAGCATGTTAAAATGTTCAGCCAGCTACTTATTTTTTAAGCTTGTAATTATTTATAGTGTACTACTTTTTATGGATTTAATTTTTCCCCAACTTGGCGACTGCTGCTCTCTTTCCTCCCTAGTCATTCCTCGAGCAGATTCTTTTTACTTTCCTAGTTCTACAAGGATATGAATAATTTGGGGATTTTTCTCCCTAAACCCGAAATATTGACTCCTTGTCAAGCTATTGATTTTAATATTCTATAAGCAATTGGGTATATATTTTAAATATTACTTCCCTATTTTGTCCTAATTTTAAACATTACCAGCTAAAAACACAATTAAGCATGTATGAAAATGGTTTCAATTATTGTTTTGCTTGGGATCTATAACCATTGAAGTTATTCAAACTTAAAATGAAGAACTAAAATATAAAATTAATCAATTTCAATTAGTTTTCAGTTTCTTCTTTATATCGAGGATGTTTTATCCTAATAAAATAATATCAAGTTACACGTAACTGGGTTGCACTTTTGTTTCAGAAGGCAAGCTACCTTTAGTTGAAGGAGGGTAGCTTTACCTTGTAAAAAGTGAGACTGGCTGAGTCAGGGAACTGCTCCCTGACTAGTCAAATTGGCTTATTTCCAGGCAACACGTGGTTGGATGTGGCTGCAAGGATTCCTTGGCAACATCAACTATAATTACAGGACTATGAAAGAAGATTCAAGAAAATATCCATAAAAGGTGTAGCTGGCTTAAAAGCAAAACGTTCAGCAGCCAAGAACAACTGGGCTTTCATGTTCTCGAGTTCGGAATGGAGAATCAAAATTTTCTCTCAGCAGAGGTCAGAGGAAGCAGACAAACTTACAGTAGAATCTCATCACTTGTTCATATTTCAGAGGTAGGTCAGTCCTAACTTATGGATAGCATATAAGAAAAACAATAATTCCTATTAGATGTAAACTCATAGTGCTATGTACTTTATGATCAATAAGAGATTTAAAAGTGACCACAGACCCTGGAAACCGTTTACTTCTCCAACCTGTATGCAATACGTGCTATTTAAAGTCATTCTCTTTAAGGATATTTAAGGCATTAGAGTCCTCTGTAACTATGGTCACTTCTTTTAACAGTGTTTATAAAAACACCACCACACTTGGTATAGAATGCTTTGAGAAGCATGGGCCACTCAGTATTTGCCAGTGCCAAGAGAAAAATATCAAGACATTTACAGAAGTTTGGCTTTAATGCTATTTATTGCTCATAGCAATAAAAATTCAAACAGACCATAAACGTCAGTATCTCCTTTTAAGAATAAAGCAAAACTGCATAACAATGGCTCGTGTATCTGAGTAACCTGGTAAAATACTAAGAAAACAGACTCTGTGGAAAACAGATTCATGCTTTTCATTTCTTGGGAGCTACGTATCTCAGGATGCAGTCATAGCCTTGTTTGTTTTAAGTTTCTAATGATAGTACCAAAGGCCATTCACATAATATACAGTATACAGTAGCAAAGGAGCTTCCATTTAACCTTTAATGTTTAAACAAATCAGAACTGTAAATTCCTATCCAAACTTCTTCTTGGAATGAGAATTCAAGAGAAGACGACATACAAGGACGGGGAAAAAACAGTCACCTTGTAATGGAAAATAACTAAACACACCTTGCCAGGAATACAAAATTTCCAGGGAGAAGTAATTATACATTACAGAGTAAAGGCCAAATAAAGATCAAAATGGATTTAGGAAATGACAGAAGGGGTGAGCCAAGTAAAATCATTGTGTCCTTTATGTGCATTTTGTTGTTAAATTTGGTGAACATTTGAGCAAGTGCTGTGTGCATGATTACAGAATTCAGACTTCACATAGCACAGAATTGGATAGGAAAGTGAAATTGTCTATGAAATAATTTACTCTTAGAAAAAAATGTCATGGGCTCATCTATAAACACATATCATACTCAATACAAATTTAATGGGTTTTGGGACTAAGAAGTTAGCACAGATAGTATCTTTCAAACAGATGGCTCACTCATTAGTAGGCTAATTTCGTCAAGTTCAGTTTCCCAATTTCAAAAGTCGAAGGCTAAAAATCAGGTGATTTTCAAATATATATATATAAATATATATATATATATAAATATATATATATATACACATATATATATATACACACACACACACACACACACACACACACGAAGAAAGAACAACAAAGGATGATTCTCTCAAATATAAAACTGTCATTAAGAAAGTTTGGAAAACAGGTTCACATCAGAGGAAAATTATGTTTTCTAAGTAACTGATTCACATGAAAATTATCTCAAAATCTAGACCTTCAGCTATAGCAGTTATTTAAATTCATCGGTTAAACAAGCTGTTTTTTTCCTTTCAACTGAGATGCTGATTCTTTGATACCTGTGATTATATCTAAAGTGTAACATTTCCCTCCATTACAATGTAAGTTTCACTCTTTACTAGTGTTGCCCCTTTCCTTACTTGCATAGAAATCCATGTTACCTTTCCCTTCAGAGTAATACCACTGGAGAGTTTTCTATACCAGTGAACTCTTATTAATTTAACCTCCTTTTCTGAAAGCAGTATGTCAGCAGTACACATCAGACCTTAAGGTTTCAATTGCCGTATTTTCAGCATGTTTTATGCATTTTTCTCTAATGTCAAGCAACCAAACATTCTTTTTCAGCATCACATTTATTTTACTGTATTACTAACTGGATAAAAACTGTAACTACCTATGTTCTCAAAACGGACCCAAATGGATGTGAAAGATGCATTTTTATATCTTGGTGAATGTTAGAAGAGAAGAAGATGGAGACTTAAAAAAAATCACTAATTTTGTTTTTAGGTACATCCACTCACTGATTCTGTTTTTAGGTTATACTCAAATTGTTATAAGTGAGAGAGAAAAAAACTACTTGGGAGGACTGAAAAAAAAAAAATGCTGTGCACCAAAAAGAGTCAATTACCTATGAGAACTGGCATCGCTTGATGGGAGGAAATGACTGACAGGAGCAAATGTGGAGTAAACTCACTGTTTTTCACAGAAAGCAATAAAGAAACACAACAGCTGTGCAAGTGAATAATCTTTGGTATGAGCAGTTTTAAAGTGTTTGCCTTCCATCTCCATAATGGAGAATTTCATTTTTAACTGCAATGAAAAGGGAGGAAAGAATCAGCCACTCTTGAGTATATAAGCAAATCTGAGACTCAAGATGAGAATTTTAGGTTTCCAGACAGGATATATGTGGGGTTTATAAAAATTTGAATCTCAACACAAACCATTCTTTGGCCATTATTTATCTCTTATACAAGCATCATCATGGCAGGCCATATCTCCCTGGATATGAAAGTAGAAAATTGAAAAACTAATAGGAAATGACGAGGCATCCCTTATACTTTGTTCCTTTGTGAATTCTTACGTGTATTAAACCCAGATCATTCCAGACAAGACAAGCTATAACACTTAAATATTTAAAATAATTAATTTATGTATGTTGAAATTAGATAGCCTTGTTCAGTGAATTGTCTCCTAAGCACTTTCAGAATGGAAAAAAAATTTTGCAATCTACCCACCTGACAAAAGGCTAATACAGAGAATCTATAAAAGAACTTAAACAAATTTACAAGAAAAATCAACCCCATCAAAAAGTGGGAAAAGGATATGAACAGACACTTTTCAAATGAAGACATTTATGCAGCCGACAAACATATGAAGGAAAGCTCATCACTGGTCATTAGAGAAATGCAAATCAAAACCACATTGAGATACCATCTCAGCCCCGTTAGAATGGTGATCATTAAAAAATCAGGAGACAAATGCTGGAGAGGATGTGGAGAAATAGAAACACTTTTACACTGTTGGTGGGAGTATAAATTAGTTCAACCATTGTGGAAGACAGTGTGGTGATTCCTCAAGGATCTAGAAATAGAACCATTTGACTCAGTAATCCCATTACTGGATATATACTCAAAGGAGTATAAATCATTCTGTTATGAAGACACATGCACACATATGTTTATTGTGGCACTGTTCACAATAGCAAAGACTTGGAACCAACACAAATGCCCATCAGTGATGGACTGGATAAAGAAACTGTAGCAGATATACGCTGCTATAGAATACTATACAGCCATAAAAAAGATGAGTTCATGCCCTTTGCAGGGACATGGATAAAGCTGGAAACCATCATTCTCAGCAAACTGACACAAGAACAGAAAACCAAACACCACATGTTCTCACTCATAGGTGGGTGTTGAACAATGAGAACACATGGACACAGGGAGGGGAGCATCACATACCATAGTCTGTCAGGGGTGGGAGTGCCAGGGGAGGGATAGCAGGGGAAGGGGTAGGAAGATAGGGGAGGGATAACATTGGGAGAAATACCTAATGTAGATGACGGTGGGATGGGTGCAGCAAACCACCATGGCACATGTATACCTATGTAACAGACCTGCACATTCTGCACATGTACCCCAGAACTTAAAGTATAATAAAAAATAAAAATAAAAAATAAAAGGTAGATTTACAAGGAAGTGCAAAGTTAAGTTATACCTTATTAATGGGCAGCATCAAATACTAATAATTTCTGTATCATCTCATATCCTTAGATAACTCCATGCCTTGAATCAACAGCTTGAAGGTGACTGAAAATAACAATAGTAATTGGAATGTTGAGTTAACCACATTAATTCTTTGGGTATATACCCAGGAATGGGATTGCTGGCTCAAATGGCATGTCTACTGGAGTGAATTCAAACACTGTTTGCTGCAAGTTACAATACCACATATGGTTTTGTTCTCCTTTAACAGGATGCCCAAGAGTCGTGTTTAGTCCATATTGCCAAAAGATGTGTAAGTCCCTGAATTGTGGCATCTGTGACACCATGATTGGCACCTGTATATGCCTTCCTGGCTTCACTGGGGCTGACTGAAATCAAAGTAAGTTATTCTTACCATTATGTAGTGGATATGCTGATCATCCAAGGCCCAATAATGGTAGCAAAGGTACTAAAGCTAACTGGAGTTTTTAAGAACTGCAGTTAAAGAATACATGTGGTTGCAATTATTTTACTTCCTAATTTACAGTACTAACAGCAAACACAAACTGACCTAAATTCTGGGTTGAAGAATATTTATGTAGGAGTTTGGCTAAAAGCTAAAGTCAGTGAAAGTAGCCAAGGAGATCTTTTTGGTGATAACTCCCTTGCCCCAGCAATGTTAGACTCAAGTCAGTATTAGAAAGTATGTTTGCCAATATCAGAGCAAACTTGAGATTTTTGTGTTCACAATGTCAAACTCATTGTCTAAACTTCCGCAATTTCATTTATGCTTAGCAATTCCCTAGCTCAAAAGTAGTGGTTTCACTCCTCACCAAAAAGTGAACAGTTTCCTAAAAGCCAAAGACCTTAAATTAACTACTTATCACAAAAATAACTATTGCCAAAAGTTTAAGGCACTGGATTGAAGAACCCTTACAAATTCACGGGCTTAGACACTCTGAGGTTGTGGATACCAAGTATATTTTATTTTTGTTATTTTTCAGATGTACCATTTAAAAAATAGTTGTATAGTTTTTGCTTAACCCAAATAACTACACATACTCATATACTCTGACTCCTCTGACCCTTCTGGTGGCAGTCAAAATGAAACTCTCACATGTGAAGCCACAATTATGATGGTTTCTAGGGAGGATAAAGGAAGCAATGAGCAGGGGAGCACATTGTCAGGGAGTCAGTCCTGGCGATAATGAATTTTTGACATGGGTGCTATGAATAAGGATGTTCACTTTGTGATCATCCAGTGAACTGAATATTGGTGTTTTGTGCTTTATTCTGTAATCTTATACCTCACAATTAAAAAAGAAGAGTACCTCCAATAGATCTTAAAGATGGAAGTACTGCCTCAACCCTCATCTGTGTACACATACCTCAACATCTATGAAGTAGATTATGAAATACCTTCATTTGCAATTCTTTCATTTGGATGAATGATAGCTACGTTTGTAATTTAGGGTACTAAACGGTTATGTGCTATAGATACCCAAAATGCTTATGCTTCCTGGACAGCTAATTGCTTTGCCTGTGTTGTAGGAGGGTAATTTTTCTGTTTAAGTGCCCTGCAGGCCTCAGTGCTCTGCTGTCTTGAGAATAAGAGACAAGATAAAACCTGGCTCCAGGTAGCATTCAACTGACACTT
Source organism: Saimiri boliviensis (assembly GCF_048565385.1). NCBI lineage: Eukaryota > Metazoa > Chordata > Mammalia > Primates > Cebidae > Saimiri > Saimiri boliviensis. The sequence continues at coordinate 29,524,336 of NC_133457.1, forward strand.
AGTGGATGGTGCCTCCTGAGGCCTCAGCTGGCAAGTTACCTTTCAGTTAAGGCCAGCCTATAAACATTTCTTAAGCCAGGTTCTGTCTGGTTCCTTTGTATTTGTTCTTCAAAGAGAGTAAGTGGAAGAAATGTCCTCCTGCCAAGCATTTTCAAAAGCTGTGATTTCTCTAAACATTGGGGGTACTTTTGTCTTCAGAAAGTTGTGGTCTTGTACCTTAGCACTTTCCATTTGCTTTGACAGCTAAGTAGGATAGAGCCAAATTTGCAATCCACCTTTTAAATGTTCCAAAAAATATGATATTTATTTTATATTATTAATGCATTTTCCCCTTATGTGATTCTCAACAGATATTTATTTTATCTTTGTGTGTTATATATATTTTGGTAACCATCTCGATGAATTTGTGGAATGAAGTTGCAAATAAAAACCAAACAAATTAATATAAATATATAAATGAATATTTGAAGTTATGAGCATTATGAATCTTATATTTGTGTACAGGAACTTTAGCTAAAATTATAGAATGGGCTTTAAGAGAACATACTTAAGATTATTACAAATATATATTTGTAATATATATAATATACATACATATATTGTATAACATGTACACATACCTAAATATGTTATATAACATATATGTACACATAATGTACCTACAGATATTATGTAATATCTAATATATGTAATATACATACACCACATGCATATATGTGTAATATATATATATATACGCATACATATACACACATACTCTCTCTTACACTTGCTAAGACACTTTGCTTTGGCAAAGCAAAGCAATCCAAATTGGGAACAGTTGAAGTCCCTAATGTGTAAGAGACATTTATATTATATGTAAGTTTTTGACACTAGATATTTGGTTGAAAATTCCTAACACCAACTAAAATGGCTCTATGCAGCAACAATTTAAACAGTCCCTTGTTTTGCTTTGTTTATTTCTAAGCAACCTTTCAGACTGAAAATCAAACTCAAAGCAAGTCAGTAAAACCTATTTGATTAAATGAAAATGCCATGTATTTCACAAGTTTAAAAAAAAATCTTGTCTGGAAAAATAATAAGAAAAATCTGGTTTTGTTTTGCTCTGGTTTATTTTGCTCTTACTTGCTGCTTGTCCTGAAGATCACCATGGGCAGGGCTGTGTTCAACGGTGCTCCTGTGGCTCAGGACAGTGTGACCCAGTGACTGGAGTATGTCACTGTCCACCTGGCCAAGTGGGAACCAGGTGTCAGGAAAGTAACAATGATGGCAGGGTCACCTTCTATGTCCAACCACTACGTTAGCTATGCAGCAAAAGCAGATTTGGTGCTAAGGAAGATAACTATATGGGCAATATTTACAACACTTTTTTTCTTTTAATGTGACTTTCAAATAACATGAAAGTACATGCTCCCACAGTGTTATATAGAAAATAGCTTTCTGGAAGATAAGCATAAATTGGAAAAAAAAGTAAATAATAACTTATGCATACTCTTGACTAAGAAGAAATTTTTAGATAACATTTGTTAATTTTTATAAAACTGCCAAAAATTGTGTGTTGGAGATATCTAATTATAAGAACGAAAGAATGTTATATCCTCTTCAACCAGGTTGAACCTGAAGAGGCTCCCTGAGATCTATAGAAAAAATGGGAGACAGAGAAAAACACAATCTTTTAAAAACTGCAAAACTTTCTTCACCTAATTGTAATAGTTATTATTACTATCGTAACGAGAGAAGAGCTGTCAAGTTTCAGAAAACAGGGATTTTTAGGGTGAATAATGGGCCCCTGGAGATCCGAAGTAGGGCCAGGAGAGCAGCCACTTCTCCATGGCACACAGAGAGCAAAACTAAGGACACTTTCCTGAAAAATAAGGATTGCATCAATAGAAGGGCTATAAAAACTTCTCTGAATCCCACTGAACATCTTAGAGTGGTGAAAAACTGGGAAAAAAAAAACAAGAATTGCACAGACATACCATGTTTTTAACTTTGCACTAGGACAGAAAGAAATTTGTGGGTAGTTAGCAGCCTTATAACTAAAGTGGAGCTAAACACACACACACACACACACATTATACATACACACAAACACACACATACACACACACACACACACACACACACACACACACACACATGCATCCCACATGCTGTGTTATATGGAGCTACACTCTGGACGAAGAAGGCTTTCTTTTACCTAAGATCATTTTTCGAAGCCTAAATCAATACGATCCTTCCAGAAATACCTGGTACATTGCAAAATGAAGCTTGCGTATAAAATACTCCTCTCATTTTACAAACAAAAAAATGAAACCATTCAATGCTTTCCTTGCTTTTTTAGTGCAAATTCTGTAAGAAGGAAAAATGAGAAAAGAAAAATGGAAAAGAAAAGGCAGATGAACTAAGAGCAGAAAAGTTTTGCTATGGAGCACATGAAGATATTAACTAGAATCTCTTCCAATAATTCAAAGGATGTAATGAAAAAGTGTTCTCTATAAAATGTGAGTGCAGTGCAGAGATACAAAGGTTCATGGAATAAATGAAAAGACAACAAAAGGAAATGAAAAAGTAAGCTGGCAGAGCTCAAAAAAGAAGTGGAAATGAAAATTAAACCTTACATCACATAAAAGAAGGCCATATTGGGAGCAGATAAAAAAAGGACAGCCAGGTTAAAAAAAAAAAAAATGAGGAAAGTGAAAATAATGAAGTGGAAAAGAAATGAGAGAGAAATGTGTAATTGGAAGAGGAAAATATTTAGATATAATATTCAAGATTCTTTCCTTGAAATAAAAGATCTGATGCTACATATTAAATGAGTATATTTTATCCCAGGAAATAATAGTTACAATGGCTCAAAGGCAAGGGGAAACTCCATAGAGGATGTAAGGAAATGTATGAGCTTACTTAGGAGAAAATCAGTCTGACTTTTTACCTCACAGCAATATTCATTACTAACATATAGCTAATCAATGCCTGTTAAGTTCTTGAGAAAAAAAATGTGACAGGTATTTTATACACAGTTAAGCTGTTATTCAAATATAACATGGTAGCAAATTAACCACTTTTTAAAAGTTGCTGGAAGTATAGTAGCCTCAAAATATTCTAAAGAAACTATTGCAAGATTAATTTGAGCATCCAAATAATAAATGGGAAATATCTGATTAAAAGACTATTAGTAAACATTAAATTCATCTTAATTAAGGCTAAGTTTAAAACAATTGTGAAAATTTTCCTACATGACGGAATATAAATATAAATTATAACAATTGTAGATATTTTAATGTAGCTCTAACAAGGCATAAACTGGAAAGACAGAGAATGCGAAGGAGTATAAGTATACTGATCTTATTTCCTCATTAAAGTTTGTGGGGTACGTGGGATAGATCTGTGTCAAAACATATTGTTTAAATATAACAATTCAATAAGTATGTTTTAGTGTATAAAGGTACATTCTAGAATTTAGAATGCTCCAATTGAGATTTTAAGAATAAAAGTACAGTCAACTAAAATCAGGTGGAGGAGAGAAACGAAAAAAAAAAAAGAGCAGAATCATATCAATTTCATTACCATTTATACTGAGTTAACACATACTAAATAAAGAAATTTATTATATTATGTAATATCTGAACTATCTAAAGAGGATTCCGTAAATTATGTAAGACTATATTTATAAATATGAGTATGTAGAGAACATGTGGAGAACAATGGAGTGCACATACCTTTTCCTATTGCTCTCTCTTAACAGTAAAAAATCCATACAATGTAGAAAACAAACTTAAGTCCCTGAAATATGAAGAAAAGAAAGCAGATTGGATAAGAACCTTAGAAATCTAGGAAACGACATGATGGCAAGTTCCCTGGTTTGGTTTGGTTTTGTTGTCTCATCTATCCCAGATTGGGTGCTGGAGAAACCTACAACCCAGGGAGGCCAATGGGTGGAGACAAAGGTCTAAGATACCTCTGATTTCTCTAGTCAAAGGACAGGAAAGGGGGCAGTCTAGTAAGGCAGAAAACTTTTAGAAAATAACTGGTCTTCTTCAGGCAAACACTATGAAACGAAACTGTATCCTCAACCCCAATCCCATTAGCAAGGGCCACATGAGAAGAATACACTTCAAACCTCATCTTGATGCAAGAAGATACCCTTCTCTACCCCACAAACCAGGATTGTGTAAAAAAAAAAAAAAAGGCAAAGAATAAAAGATATTAAGAAGAACCAAGTGGAAATTTGAAAAATGGAAAATAAAATTACCAAAATAAAATCTCAGTGGATGAGTTCAACAGCAGAATGGAGTGGACAGAGGAACAAACCAATGAACTTGAAGGAATGATGGAAATAACCCAATCTGAACAACACAGAGAGCAAAAAATAGCAACCAACACACACACACACACACACACACACACACACACACACACACACACGCAGCCTCAGAGACCTGTAGTACTATAACCAAGTATCTACTATTTATGTCATCTGAGTCCCAGAAGAGGAAAAAGAGGTTGGAGATGAAAAAATATTTAAAGGAATAATGGTTGAAAATATTCTGAATGTGACAAGAAACATAAACCTACAGTTTGAAGAAGCCATGTTAATGCCAATCAAGATAAACTCAAAGAAATCTACCAAAGTCATATCAACATAATTTAACTAATATATATTACTATATGTTAAGCAATATATCAAATAAATTGATATACGAAATATAATCTGTATTTCTTTTTTGAGATGGAGTTTTGCTCTTGTTGCCCAGGCTGGAGTAGAGTGGTATGATCTCAGCTCACTGCAGTCTCCACCTCCCAGGTTCAAGCAATTCCCCTACCTCAGCCTACCGAGTAGCTAGGATTACAGGCATGTGCCACCACGCCCGGCTAATTTTTTGTATTTTTAGTAAAGACGGGGTTTCTCCATGTTGATCATTCTGGTCTCAAACTCATGACCTCAGGTGATCTGCCTGCCTCGGCCTCCCAGAGTGATGCGATTACAGGTGTGAGCCATCGGGCCTGCCATTATCTATATTTTAATTCAATTAATAAATATTAAATGAAACATTAATTTTAATATTAATAATTTACATATTAATATATTTATATATTTGATTTTCAGAAGGTTGATATTGATAATTCTTCTGTAGGTAGGTGCTGAGAGAGAAACAACACCTTAGCTATAGAAGAAATACAAGTAGAATAATGGAATGACAGCAGATTTCTCATCAAAAATCGTTGAAGGTACACTCTTACCAGTACCACATCATATCAACTTAGAAGTTTAAACGAAATGTTGGTTGGCTCCTTGTTTGTTATTCTTTCCCTCATTTTCTTTCATGTCTCCATTATTAAGGACAATTGTAGGAATACCCATATTTAGACTGTATTCTAGCCCGGGCAATAAAGCAATACCCCCATTCTCTCTCCCTCTTTCTCTTTCTCTTTCTTCTTCTTCTTTATCCTTTTTCTTATTATTCTTAAAAAAAAATTGTTGAAGGGGTGTAACATATCAGAAGTCTGAAAAAAAAAGGAAAACTTATCAAACCAGAATCATATATCCAGCAAAAAATATACATATATGTGTGTGTGTGTATATATATATATATATATATATATATATATATACACACACACACACACATATATGTATATATCCTTCAATAATGGAAAGAATATTAAAAAAAAGTCTCAGATGAAGGAAAACAGAATTTGTTGCTAGCAGTAACATAACCTAAAAGAATCTGGAAACCAAAAGAAAATGACCAAGAAAGAATCTTCGAACATCAGGAAAGTCAGAATTCATAAAAAATAGAGTAAAAATATAGCAGCACAAACTATTTTTCTTTTTCTCTTAAGTTTTCTGGCTTATACTTGGCAGATGAAGCAAAAACTATGACACTGATGTAGTTATCAATGTATATAGAAAAAAATTTTGATGATTTATTATAAATGAGAAGAGTAAAAGGATAGAAAGGTTAGGTTTCTACACATCATTTAGGCTGGTAGAATATTGACGCAGTGGACTATGAGAAGTCATGTGTGTATAAGGTAATACCTAAAGGAGTACCTAAAAATCTATATAAACAGATATGCTGGAAAACACTCTAGATTAATAAAAATTATATTTAAAAATGTTAAAGTAATATCTGGAAAAAGAGGAAAAAAATGGAACAAATTGAAATCAAAGAAGAAAATAGCGGATTTACTATACCACCAATTACATTAAATTATTTTGATAAGACCTGATATTGATTCTGCCTAACTTGCCCTATAGGCAAAAGGTAAAATGGATTTAATTCAAGGTAGTCTATTACACATGTAATGATGACTCAACCATTAATTGTACAACTGTAACTGCTATTTAAGTAACAAAATCAAACTTTTATTTTCATTTGGTACTAGAATTCAGTGCAGCTAGTCACTCAAATAAAAGCAATAAAGAATGTGTCATGCAGATTGAATTTTTGTACCTGCTCTGCTATGTATCAATCAATGCCTTTGGGCAAGTTAAAAAAAAAAGTCTAACTTTTTTTTTTTGCTTGGTGGAATATAAAAATTTCTCTAATGTTTCCCCTGCTAGCTGGAATTTAAAAAATTACTCTAAGGTCAGTTCTGCTAGTTGGAATAGAAATAATTTGGTTGGAAGTCAGATATTCTAGATTTGAATCTTAGTTCTTATTCTTACAGGCTGTTTAAGTTTGAGCAAGACTTTAGACTCTGAGCTTCAGTTTTCTCAAGAGTAAAATAAGAATAATGCTACCCACATCATGGGGGTATTTTTTTTTTTAGTATTAAATGAGATAATCCATGTGGAAAGTGTTATTAGGTAAAAATACTATAAACTACAGGTCATAAATGGCAGGCTGTTGGCCAAATGTAGCCACAAATATGTTTGAATTGGCTGTCATAGTTTTGGCTTTTAGCAGTGCTGTAAAACAATTTTAATTAGTCGTCAACTTTCAAGGATTTGTTAATTTCACATAAAGTATGGATTTTTCGGTTTTCCTTAAAAAGTCCTATTAGCTAGCAATATTGGATTTGCATTCTTTATGGCAAAAGCAACAAAATGCAACTCTGATTCTCACCTTGGAGGGGCTTTGCACTCCCGTCGTCGATTGTACTTCCCATCATTCAATTATCTTCTTCTTGACACTGAAGAAGGAGAGACTCAGTTTTCCTGGTCTGGTCAGTTTCATTCACTTGTGTCTTAATTCTTCTTGATAGTGCATTTTTGCTTGTGTCACCCACCTCTGTAAGTTAAAATGCTTTTACCATTTCAGTAACTTGAAAGCAAACTGCTCATTTTTCTTCTTTATCAGTCATGAGACTAAATATATAAAATCTTCTCATTCCTAGTCATCTGGGATTGACTGCTCCTTCTTCACAATGGTCTCTGCAGGTCCCAGTATGTCAAGCACGTAGTATTAATGAATATTTATGGAGTGAATAAAAAATGAATGAATGAATGAAAGTCATGTATTTGATACTTTACAGATAACATGTGAGTAGTTCTTTGTCTTAATTTTAACATTTCTTATGCTTTTGCTATTTAGGTATGGTTACTGCATCTGAAGTAGACAAAAATGTTTTTCCTTCCAGGTGCAATGGCTCATTCCTGTAATCTCAGAACTTTGGGAGCCAAGGTAGTTGGATCACCTGAAGTCAGGAGTTCAAGACCAGCCTGGCCAACATGGTAAAAACCCCATCTTTATTAAGAATACACAAATTAGCCAGGTATAATAGCATGCACCTGTAATCCAAGCTACTCAGGAAGCTGACACAGGAGAATTGCTTAAACATGGGAGGCAGAGGTTGCAATTAGTGAAGATCACACCACTGCACTCCAGCCTGGGCAACAGAGCAAGACTCCATCTCAAGAAAAAATAAAAGAAAACAAAGAAAAATGTCATTTTTGTTATTTTATTTAAAATAATAATTACAAATTGTCCCCAGATAAGATATGGCCCCAATTGTCAGCTAAAATGTACTTGTAAAAATCGTGGCCTTTGCAGTTCTGCAGATGGAAGGTATATCTGTGGCCTGGGGTGGACAGAAAATTATTGTGAAAAAGGCAAGTTGATTCATTGCCTTTTTTCCTTCAATAAAGATCTACTTTAGCCTGGGTGTGGTGGCTCATGCCTGTAATACCAGTACTTTGGGTGGCCGAGGCAGGAGGATCATGAGGTCAGGAGATCAAGGCCATCCTGGCCAACACGGTGAAATCTTCTCTCTAATAAAAATAGAAAAATGAGCTGAGTGTGGTGGCACATGCCTATAATCTCAGCTACTTGGGAGCCTGAGGCAGTCGAAACGCTTTAACCTGGGAGGCAGAGGTTGCAGTGAGCCGAGATTGCACCACTGCACTCCAGCCTGGTGACAGTGAGACTCCTCTCAAAATAGAAAAAAAAAAAAAAAAAAAAAAAAAAAAGCTCGACTTTAGAGAATACTGCCATTGGTTGATAAAATATGCCTAAAACCCTTAAGTAATCAAAATAGTATTAATATGAAGGAATTCCTCTGAGACCTAAATTTAAGTCCCATACCAGCCACTGTTTAAGCCCAAATGCTTTGTGGACACCATCTACTAAGTCTTGAGTTTCTAGGCATGAAGCTGAAGAATCTCCACCATCCCTGAGGCTTTGAGGCTGGCAAGGTGGAGAATACAGGGCTCTGGGAGAAGCCAGCTCACATTAATAATAGGCCCAGCTGCAAGGAGGGAAGAGGACCTCCCAAAAGTCTCCAAAATTTGTTTCATCACAAAAAATTTAATCAGTACAGTAGTCCTCATTTGCCTGTGGTTTCCCTGTGGTATAGTACAATAAGATTTTATTCAGAATGTCTTACTGTGCCTAATTTATGAATTAAACTTTATTATATATATATATATGTGTGTGTGTGTATATATATATATATATATATATAGTGGAAAACACAGTATATATAGGGCTCAATACTGTCTGAGGTTTCAGATGTCAACTGGGAGTCTTGGAATGTATCCCCCATGGATATGGGGGACTGTTTTATCACTATACACGAGTTTTTATTTATAAATGACATTTTTGCACTTCTTGACTAATAAGTGTATTATAAAATGTAGATACATGTTTAAGTTGATAAAATGTCTATTGATAGTTGTTCTAATATTGATTTTCAGAACCACAGTTATTTATTTTATACAACACTGGAAAGCACGTACTTTATTTAGAGCCTCCTCTTGTAGGAGACATTGTACTTTGGCAGATTATAGAGCAAAGTTTCTGGCAGAGTGTGGATGAGAACATTGTGCTGGAGGCCTAAACTTGAGGCACTCCGAGTAGAAAAAAATTCACAGGAAACGTTTACCTAGATGGTTTCAACTATGGGTGGTGTGACTCTTTAGACTTGTGTGACAATGGATATGATTATCTGCCATCCATTGCTACTAAATTAACTGTCATGAAATAAATTCAACAACATGGTATTGCAGTGGACATGGATAAAGATGAATGCTAACCCTAGCTCTGCTAATACCATGTGATCTACCTTTGGGCAGTTCACATCCTCTTTGTGACTTGGTTTTCCCATCTGAACATAAGGATATTGAGCTGAATAATACCTGACAGACCTTCCAAATCTGAGATTTAAGACCATTTTTCACGGGATTTTTAAAAGATGGATATCCTCCCTAATTCATGGGAGATGGTTCTTATCAATTTTGTGATTTGAGATTACAAAATCAGCATTTTAAAAACAGAACTATTATGTCCATCCTCTTTTTAATTGTAAATTGAGTAATTTTCTGGCATTTAGTATAGGAGATATTTCACTGTTGATTCTATCATTTAAGCTTTTTATCATGTAACATTTCAAACACATACAAGAGTTAAGAGAATGATATAATGGTACAGTGAATTTCCATATATCTGTTATTCACATTCAACAATAATCAATTTATGATTAATCTTGTGTCATCTATACTTTCTCCCACTCCCTCACTCTGTACCATTATGGTATTGTTTAGAAGCAGATCATGGTCATATGATTTATTCATAAGTATTAGTTGTATTCTTTTAAAAATATATTCACAATACCTCACCATATCTAAACATTTAAAAACTATTTTAATTTTAGTTCTTATTAATCCAAAGAGAACCAAACTATCTCTTTAATACAGTTATAGAATTTTATTTGTAATGAAGATTTGAATCCTCTGCAAATCTAGAGAGATTGATATATGAATCCTAATGTACTTGTCACCCAGTCTTAATAATTATAAACTCATGGCTAGTTCTATTCCTCTCTCTTAATTATTTTGAAACAAATCCTAGGCAACATTTTGTTTTATCCATACATTTTCATAGTATATATCTTTAAAAGATAAGAATTTTTTTTAAATGTAACTATGGAACAATTATAATACCTAAAATAATAATTGTTTAATATAATCAAATAGTTACTCCTGAAGTATTATGATTTTTTAATACATTTATTGACTCAAGATTCAAATATTACCTATAAAAATTTGGTGCTTAATATAAGTTTCTTTAATATCTTTTAAAATATAGAAATTTCTTCTTTTTCTTTTTCCCCCTTGTAAGATATATATTGAAAAAATTCGGTTGCTGCTGTTACCAAGTTTCTCATTTAGCTCTTTGTATCTTTTGATATTGTAATCACCTGTTTATCTTCTGCCTTCCCTGGGTAGGTGAAGTCTTGATCAGATTCAGGCTTGATATATTAGTGAGAACACTTCAAGAGTGTTGTGTCTTCTGCTAGAAGGCACATAATGTCTGGTTTGCCTATCTTTTTGTTATGGTAGCAGTCAATGATCATCATTGCCCTGATCCACAAATTCATTAACGCCTACAGAAGATTGATATTGTGAGTCCATGCATTTTTCTTTACTTGTTAGTTAGAATAGGTCTATGTAGAGAAATTTTCTCTAATCACATATTTGATTATTTTGAGACATGATTCACATGGAAAAGTCAAGATAAATCCTTCCACTTTCCACCTATTTATCAATGTACAGGTAGTTGACTTACTAATATCCTTCAGAGATGAGCAAAAACTACATTTTGGGAGCATTTTCATGAAATTATGGAGGTCAAACATTTTGATACACTTAAATTCATTCAGTTCGTATACTTATTGATGACACACTTTTCTATCATTGAACAGAGAGAGCCTTTTAAAACTGGCTCTTGAGTTTCAAATACACAACCCCAGTAATATGATTCATTCCTTGCTATCTGAGATAAGTAGGTGTTTGTTTTATGCTTAACTGTACATATCCACTTCCAAATCTGAATAATCTACTTCTCCCAAGATGCTCTGCTTTCTTTTACTTGGAAATGGTGTATAGAAACCAATATTTGGTTGTGCTCACTGCAACTGGGATAGTTATTTTTTTCTAAGGCTTTCTCTGGACAGAGCCATGAAATGCCTTTTTATTAAGTTTCAACTATATTATGAGCTCATACAGATGCAGTTCAAAGTGAGGAGGACCACAGCAATTTTACATACTCTTTGTTCTTACATGTGTATTTTCTTTCTCCCATATTTAAATTCCTAATTCTGAACATCAATATACTTTCTCATTTGTTTATTCCATAATACTGTCAAGTCTGAAGAGCAACACTATCAGTACAATTCTGAAAATTATTTTAAATATCAACTATTTCAATTAAATATAAAACTATTTAAATAATTGATAAAATAATTTTTTATTAATTTTAAGTTGATCAGTTTAACAATGTAATTAAATTTAATATGTAAATATTTAAATTATATAATACATATTTTAAATATTTAAAAGGAGTTTTGGTAGTTTCTTTTCTTATATTTTCCACTAGACACATGTTTTCCAATTACTGTTTTGGAGTTATTTGAAATAGTTCTTTGCTGCATAGTTTTGCCACCAATTAAATCATAGTTAGGTTCATTTCTTTTTGATTTTAATTCTTATTTACAATGCTATAAAATATTCACATATCCCGGCCCAGCGCGGTGGCTCATGCCTGTAATCCCAGCACTTTGGGAGGCCGAGGTGGGCGGATCACGAGGTCAAGAGATCGAGACCATCCTGGCCAACATGGTGAAACCCCGTCTCTACTAAAATTACAAAAAATAGCCGGGCATGGTGGCACGTGCCTGTGGTCCCAGCTACTTGGGAGGCTGAGGCAGGAGAATGGCTTGAACCCAGGAGGCGGAGGTTGCAGTGAGCTGAGTTTGTGCCACTGCACTCCAGCCTGGCAGCAGAGCAAGACTCCGTCTCAAAAAAAAAAAAAAAACCACATATCTGAAAAATGTTATAATTAGAGAAGAATGATAGTAGTATTTAGCAAAATGGAGACATCAAGGAAGGCAACCTTTATTAGCTCAGGTTTTTTTTTTGTTGTTGTTGTTTTTGAGATGGAGTTTTGCTCTTGTTGCCCAGGCTGGAGTGCAATGGCATGATCTCAGCTCACTGCAACCTCCGCCTTCCAGGTTCAAGTGATTCTCCTGCCTCGGTCTCCTGAGTAGCTGGGATTACAGGCATGTGCCCCCATGCCTGGCTAATTTTGTATTTGTTAGTAGCTATAGGGTTTCACCATGTTCGTTAGGCTGGTCTCAAACTCCTGACCTCAGGTTACCCACCCACCGCAGCCTCCCAAAGTACTGAGATTAAGCCACCGGGTATCTCAGTTTTATATATAATTAAAGTAGGGAGTAAAGGAAATCTGCTATTCCTAAGTATTCTTGATAAAAACCGATTATACAAGAACAAACAGAAGAAACTATACATGGATCTCTCTTGATTACTTATTTTTAAGCATTATAGGAGGAAAGTAAATGAAAGAATACATATTATATGATTTATTCTTTATCTTCTTTCATTTTACTTCCTTTTTCTGCTCCTTGAATGTGAGTGCTTCCTAATGATAAATCTGTCCTGAGTAACTTTATGCATACTGAAGAAGTGTCATCCACATCAATCCTAATCAAATTCAACTGTACATGTCTGGAAAGAGGATAGAGAAGGGAGGGTCGGGGAGAGAGAGAGAGAGAGAGAGAGAGAGAGAGAGAGAGATAGGGAGAGAGAGAGAGAGAGAAGACAAAGGCAAAAGGAGACAATAAATAAAAGGTGAGGAAATCATATTCCATGGGTGAGCGGTAAGCATATCTCAAGAAAACTCAAGAATAGAAATGGAAATCTTTAGCTGGGCATGGTGGCACATGCCTGTAATCCAGGCTACTTGGGAGGCTGAGGCAGGAGAATCACTTAAACCTAGGAGGCAGTTTGCAGTGAGCCAAGATCGCATCATTGCACTCTAGCCTGGTCCACAAGAGCGAATCTCCGTCTCAAAAAAAAAAAAAAAAAAAGGAAATCTTTACAATCAAGCTCTCACACACCTCCTCAAAGTGAGCATTTCCCCAGGCAGATGACAATTTTAGCTTTCAAATAAAGATATTTGCTTAGGTGACACGATTTTTAAATGCAAACCAATTACTTCTTCTGATGTTCAGCCAGAACAATATTGGTCTTCTCCAGTCTTAGAGGTAGAACCTCCAAGGGGTTTTAAGTCCTCCATATCAGACTTAGTAAAACACAGTTCTGTATTGTACTTGATTGGCCACCTAAGGAAATGTTTCAAAGATTAAATTTTACAGACTTTAATACTTAATTTCCTTGTAAGATATTTACCTACCATATGTGCATCATATTCTTTTACTGTCTTTCTTCCTTCTTCTCTTTCTCCTTCCTTTCTCTCACACCCACCTCTGTCATGTACCCCCAGGACTTGAAATATCAAAAACTATATGATATCGCCTTCCGCAGATTCTTATTTACTTAAATAATTTAATTTAAAAGTATAAGAAACTATATGATATCACCTTCCACAGATACTCTCTTATGTATTTAAATAATTTAATTTAAAAATAATTCTCATTAAATTTAGACTGGATTTGAACACATTGCCTCTTTATGTCTCTAAGGTATTGAAGGATTTTAGGAAAGGCTTGGGCTAAATGCTTAGGTGCACATCATATCATATAAGCATTATCTGCTTAAAGATATTTCATGTTTCCTTATTCATTTTTCTAGACTGGTTATAGAGACTGGCAACTATTTATTTGTATCACTAAATTATTGTCAATATGCTTCTCTATAGAATTTCTTCTTTCTTTCCAATTCTCTCATCTCTTTATTTGGTCTTGGGAAACAAATGAACATATTCTAATTTTCCTTTTAATCACTTCTGAAGCCCTCCTGGACTTTATGGCTTGAATTGTGCTCACTTCTGTGACTGCAAAGTGAAGTTAGTTGTGATACAGCTAGTAGACAGTGAACTTGCCCAGCAGGTGTCCGTGGCAGCCAATATGCAAGAGATTGCCAGAGCATTTTTAAGCACATGAATGTGAGAATTCTGTGTGACTGTGAGATCTTCTCATCTGGTGACAAACATGTAAATGAAATTGAAAATATGCAAGAATTACTTAAACATTCAACTGGCACATAAAATGGTAGAAATTCACTCAACAGCCAATATAATGAGTCCTGATTTTGTGGCTGATTGGTCAAAAGTTTTATTTTCCTTTATATAAAATGGAGATACTTCAAAACACCACTAAAAATATTACTCTTTGAAGGACAAAGATTCCACCTCTGAATGAGAATGAATATTTTATTAAATGCTTTTAAAGAATGTGGCCTATGTATTGAGTTAGTGGCATTGAGATACAAGAAATTTATGAAAATAATTAAAAGATGTGAATTAGGCATTTACCACTAGAAAGTAATCATAGCTGTGAGTGGAGATACACATATGAAGGTGAGAATTTGGGCTACTCAGTTTGAAATAAAATGTTATAAAACCCCAAAAAGCTACTAACTCAGTTAACTACAGCGAGTCCTGCTTTGGCCTGTGTTATATACATTCTTGTGCATATAGTTACCACAACTATAATTATTATAATTATAGCATGATGATAATGGTAATTTAACTTTATGTGATGAATCAAAGTGATTGTAGCCTTTTAAAAGGCTCTCTGTATTAGTCTCATACCACGTTCTCAGATGTCACTATAAGGCCTTATATATTTTATCTCTTTGTACATCCTTTATTATTCATGTATTATTTAGTGATAAATAATGTCACCCATTATGTATCTGTGGTAGCAGTAAGATACCAAATTCCAGACAGACTCTGTATAGAGTCACATGACAAGTAGCAGGCCCTGTGTTAAATTCTGAAAATATAGTGGAAAACGTGGACATTATTGTCTAGAGAGATGAATAATAAAAACACTTTAATGGAAAATATTAAGAGTAAGACACTTGGCTGGTAGGCTTTGTTTCCTTCCTAAAGCTCCTACCTTCGAAAATTTTATTTGCATTCTAAAAGATAAATACCAGTGTTAAAGTAAATCAACTTTAAGACTTGTCAAATCAGTTACAGAATGGACCTTCGTTTTGACATTCCAAAACTTTTCTCTCTTCTTTTGACCAGCCAATTCCAGTATCATCCCACTTTACTATTTGGAACTCAATCTTAAGGAAATTTTTATATTTAGTTTTAATTAAGATGCATTAATGAAAGTGCAAGGTGTTAATTTTTCAGCATTTCTCCTTTTTTGGTCAGTGTTTGCCTGACATGTTTGGAGATGGTTGACATCAACTTTGTGACTTAAGAACACTTCTGCCACTCAATGACTGGAAAATGCCTCTGCCCCTGAGGGAGAACTGGAGCCAGATATGATGCTAGTGGGAGCCAAAGCACTTCAGGACTCCCCTCTGACCCATGGTTATACAGAGGTCTATAGACATTTTCCTACTAGGAGGGGTACTTCATTAAAGAGCATTGCCCAGCATTGCTTGATACTTTGCCCTTAGTATCATGAAGACGGGTTTGTAGCTGTTACATCACAGGAAGTTCAAATAACACTATAGCTGATGTAGGGCATATGGTAACATGGTAAGTATTTAAAGGGACACAGTTAAATGTCCCATCACAAAGGTGATTCATAGAAATCACTAGAATTAAGGCAATTAAGGTGTGGTCCAGATAGTATTCTTGGGACCCAAGCTTCCAGCTAGTCTTTGGGAACTGAAATGAATATTTCATTTTTCTTTTCACTCAGAGAAAGAATGACCTAGAATATAAAGTTCTAATTCTTCAGGGACTGTCTTAAGAAGAGAGAGTAGGTTGAGTAATTATGAACTAATCACTTGCTACTGGACTTAACGGATGCTTAGCAGATGAAAAGTTTTATATAATTCACAAGAGACCTGAAGGACTGACGCTGCCACTGGTATTACCCAAAATAGAGGGTTTAATCTCAGAATTTACTTTTCTCATCTGCAAAAGAAAATGGTTGAAGCTTCATTTCTAAAAGAAAGATTATTTGTAAATGAAGTCATGACCTACACAGATGTCCTACCAGGTCTTTTATTTTCATTTTTATTTTCAATTAGGCACAGTTCATCTGTGATATTAAGTGTGAACAGCTGTGTCTATGCAGGTACCATAAAGATAAAAGACCTCATTTTAACTTGAACTCTGGTAAAGGAGCTGTTAAACAACCATAATATTAATTCATAAAAGAATATAACAACTTTTTATTAGATTATGCTCCCCCCATTGGTAAATTAACATTTGCAGACATTCAAACAGATGTCTTAAATATACATTATTATTAACATGAAAATGTGGTATTTTTATAAATTAAAGTCAGATTCTGGAGTGCTCAGGAGAGATCCTGACTCACAACTTTTTTTCTAATAAGAAAATTCAATCTTGCCACCAAACTAAGTAATCCTCCCACACATTGGGCAGAGGTGGCTGAGAAATAACATTTGAAATGACATAGGATTTTAAAATTTTTTTCACAAAGTTTCATGGTTTAAAGATTCATTTCATGGCAGCATTTACATTGCCTCCAGAGTTTCTTCCTAAAGGAACTTGTTGCTCCTTCATTTAGGAAGGGATTGAATTACTGTTTGTTAATGTTGAACCCTTGTAAAAATAATTACTTGCAAAAATGGTTTATGTTTCTATTTACCTTATATTTATAATCTAATTAATTAAGGCAAGAAAGCTAGGCCACATCTTAACCTACATTCATAATGCAAAAGAATATAAAAAATAAACATCCAACTGCTCAACTCTAACCCAGTATAAAGGATAGTGAGTCAATAAATAAGATTTTTTTATAAATTTGCCCAAAGTTTCAGAATTTGCCCCAGGACCTATATCTTCATGTTTACTGACATTTCCCAAATTCTCACTTTTCCTCTCTTTTTTATTAGGGCTTTCTTCTACATAAGCTTAATACCTTGCATCCTCCCATACCATAGTATAGAATGGAGAAAGAACACTAGGTAAGAATTTGAAACCCAGGTCTGCCATTTATCTGAGATATAGCACAGTAATTGAGAAGATCTTTTAAGCCACACCAGACCTCACTTTATTCCTCTGTGAAATGTGGGAGCTTAACTCACTGCCTTGCCCACCTCACAGATGCTAGTTAGAACGAACAGAGATAATGTATTAGAGACCCACAATTTGTAAACTCCTCAAGAGTAGGTGACTGTTAGGATTACACAGTTAAGTTTTTCTGATCCTTAAACATTGATAAACTGAGTTTCTTCCCAGTCCTGCCTGACAGAGTAGGAAATATGAATCGATTTTCTGTGTCATGAGCTAGGCTGGGCTTTCTGCTTATCCTCACAATTCTTCAGAAACAGAATTTGTTAATTCTTTGCAGGAAATTAGGCTAACAGCAAACACCCAGGCTGGGTCTTTTCAGTCAACATTTGCTAGTTTTAATAAAGCTAATACTTTTTACAACGTTCCGTCATTTCTCTTTTGGTTGCAAGCACAATGCAATTCAATTGAAAGATAGAGTCCTTTAGGACATAGATCAGGGGATCTATGGACTTTCTGACATAGTTTAAGAAATAAACAGTTGAAATTAAAGCCATTTCATTTTCAATAACATAGAACAAATATTTGTGTTTTCATCCTAAAGATAAGTCTCATGTATCATGCATTCAGTGTTGAGTGTTGCCTTTTTCTGACCTCAAGAGAGCTAGTCCACTTTCCCTGTGTCCTTCACAATGCTATCACTAAAGCTCTACCCAATACTCTAATTCTGAGAAGTTGCCTTAAAAATGTAAGTTGCTGTCCTGGCTTCTCTTTTCAGTTTTGTCACTAACTTTCTTGACATTCCCACCCTCCTCCTGTTTCCCATCGACATTCCTACTTTTGTCACGTAACATTCTAGCATGAGAAGATATACCATGGTAAAAAAAGAATCTTTTAAAAGCCTATAATTATCCTATTGAATGCCAAGAAGTAATAGTAAGAACACAGTGTGTTTGAAAAGCATATATGAATTGCTTTTATTTTTATTTTCTCCCTGATAGAATGCAGGCTGGGCCTCTTTGGACCTAACTGCTCTCAACTGTCAGTGTGGTCACAGAGCTCACTACAGCCCTCTCAATGGGGGCTGCTCTTGCCTTTTTAAGACAATGGGCCCAACCTGTGAGGAAGGTGGTTCCGATGATCCTCAATAACCAAACACTAACAACTTTTCAGTTGGTGAGTAGAATTTTGCAGGATTTCATCCACAGTTTATCATCTTCACTTTGACAGAGAAATGTACTTACTCAACCATCTTCAGCTCCTGATCTGGTGTGGGGTAAATAGCAGGATGTATCCACTTTGTCGTCTCCAAGCACAAGTCCCATTCTCTAGCCTAGGCTTCCCAACATTTTTTCGCTGGAGAATATACCCAATAATAAGAGAATGTTTTTTCAGGATCCCAATCATAGTAACGTTTGGACTAATAAGTGGACCTTTTTTATATGCACAGGAGGTATTTAAATTTGGATGTAAGAACTGCTTTTCAGTTCAGGTTGGACTGCACTGAAATATTCACACCTATTCACAGAAGACTTCAGTGGCCATTAAATAGCTGGATCCTCTTTGGAAATGTCTAGAATTTCATCTATTTATTCTCAGTATCCTTCCTCATAACAAACTCTGCTCCGGATTGCTAATGTATCGTGTTTCAAACATGACTTTGGTATGGGAGACTATAAAGACTTTAGCCACATAATGACATGCACTTTTATAGTGAAACATCAAAATGTTTAGTGTGTTTTCTCCGTCACTGGCCAGCAGACAGGAAAAAAGTGGGTAGCAGTGACCGAGGCCAGGACTTAGCCTACTCTGGGGGACACAAATTTCCTTTAAATGAGGACCTACTAGCAATCAGGCTTTTAATTCACACTGGTAATCTTGATTCACATTGTTCATCATTTAGGACAGCTATATAGCCATTTATGAGCCTAAGATGATCACTGTGATAAGCCCAAGAAAGATACATCAATAAATGCTACTTTATGTTTGCTCTCAAGTAGTTTATAAGCACTTGAATTTTCAGACCACTGGTTACTTCACATCAGCAAACAAAACTTTCTTGATTGGAAAACTTGTTTTTCCATGTTACCTATGCTTGATTGGGATAAAAATAGAGAATATCATAATTATATGACTGACTATTTGATTTATGCAAGATGTATAAGTGGCTTTTAATTAAAACAGATTTAGGATAGAATTGACTGAAGGATTTATAAAAATATTGGGGTTATCAATTCAGTACAGTTTCTCATCTTTACTTGATGATTATCTTTCCAAATCTCAGCACTTTTAACAGAGCCGAGATATAGCTACCTATAATGAGCAGCCATGACAAATTTAATGTTATTAAATGACACAAGGGACTTAATGAGATTACTTTCCAAAATACTTTTGTGCTTTTTATTATTTTACAGATAGAGTCTCTCTCTGTTGCCCAGATTTGGGTGCAGTGGCATGATCGTAACTCACTGCAGCCCCAGACTCTTGGGTGCAAAAAATCCTCCCACCTCACCCTCTTTCCCCCCACCCCACTCCCAAGTAGCTGGAACTACAGACATCCACACCATGCCCATCTCATTTTAAAACATTTGTAGAAATGAAGGTCTCACTATGTCACCCAGGCTGGCCTTGAACTCCAGGCCTCAAGTGCTCCTTCTGCCTCAAGCTTCCAGGGCACTGAGATTAGGCACATGAGCCACCATGCCTGGCTTCTCCAAGAGACTGAATTTAGTTTAGTCTTTAAAGAGATTAAATAAATTACCTTCTTTTCCCCAGTATTTGGAATTAAATATTTACATTTCAGTGCATTTTTACCGTTTTAAATCAGTCATTAATAATCTGTTATTTCAAATCAGCTGAAATAAAGCTATGCTTTATTCTGGGCATTTGCTCATTGTCTTTACCTGCTATTTTTTGAGCTTCTCTCAGCTATCGCCATCTAACCTTCAGCGAGAATAAGGTAAATAAAAGCAACATTCTCTCTTGGGCTGCCAGCTCCCTCTGGATTTTCTTTATTTCATGACTCTAAAAAATTGTGACTACAAGCAGGGAAAAGATAAAGAAATTAGGCTTTTCTTCCTCACTAGAGACTGTATTTCTATTAAGGCAGATAAGAAAAACCCAGAATTGGTAGGAAGAAAAACAAGGGATTTATTTTGGCTATTCTTTTTTATTCTATATTACCTAACTTTTTATAAGTGAGAAACCATGTGTAAAAAGTTAAACAAGGTTCTTGGCAAATGGCAGATGTTTATATATTGTCTCCTCTCATCCCCTTTCCACCCAACACTAAAACAAATTGTGGGCACGGGAAAGCAAAGTCAGAGTGTGAACCTGTATTTGTGCCATCATCTCAGGATCCTTTAGACAAACTGAATCTTCATTCTTATACCAGTTGGCATGAACAAGTGCAAATTACTGTAGCCCCTTTTCTTTATAATCTTTTTTTTTTTTTTTTTTTTTTTGAGACAGAATGCAGTGGCGTGATCTCCGCTCACTGCAACCTTTGCCCCCCGGGTTCAAGCAGTTCCCTGCCTCAGCCTTCCGAGTAGCTGGGATTACAGGTGCCCACCACCACACCCAGCTAATTTTTGCATTTTTAGTGGAGACAGAGTTTCACCATCTTGGCCAGGGTGGTCTTGAGCTCCTGACCTCGTGATCCACCCGCCTCAGCCTCCCAAAGTGCTGGGATTACAGGTGTGAGCCACCACAATGGCTGTAAAAGTTTTTATAAGTTGTCTTTCATATTAAAAAATAAAAATAGGAAAATGTTTACAATCTAGAATGTTTCCATTGTACTTTTGGTTATCTTGAAAAATCTTGATAAGCAGTGTAGAGTGATCTCTCCCAAAAATACTTCAGTTCTTCTGCTTCAGGACACTAGCAGATGGCCTGAAAATTATTATATGCAGTATTTCATGCATGAACCAACATATAATAAATGTGAATCTTAAATTATTATACAGATGGAAAATTATGAAATACAAATTCCTTGAAAATTCATATAATAGGATTTAAATTTTTATGTTTTTATAAGTGCCACATTAAAAATGCTTCAAAGTAAGAAAACAGTGTACGAAGACCTCACATTTTTTTAACAAATAAATAAAGGCACTACATAAGCATTTTTTACCTGAAGTTTTTACATGTAAACCGCTATTTAGATACAGTGAAGTATGATTTGGCTACCAAGAAATAATTTGCACAAAGTTAAAGAATCCAACCAGTACATAAAGTGAGGTATAATTTAATACACATGTCCTCTTTAAGCTAAAGTTTAATGTAAAATTGGAATCCTTGTCATTGGATACTAATATTTTATATATTACTCCTCTACTTTTTCCTCCCTGTTTACTCTGTCCTTTAAATGTAAAAATGTTGATCCCCAAAGGAAATGTATCCACTCATAATATTTAACCGACCTAGAAAGGTGCATGTGCTATGATGTTTCAGCCTCTTTCATTTGAAATACAAGATCAGAGTGGAGATTATTATGCTTTTCTGCAATAATATAGCTCAAGTTTAAAGAAAAATGAGCAGATGTATGGAAGTGTGCTGGCTAATTTGGAGTCTCAATTCAACACGCCTGGGCTATACCATTTCAGTATAACACCTAACTTTCCCCTACTCTTTCTAACTTCTACATTCGTTTATTGAGTTTTCCAGATGAGACAGCTACTTGACACAGGTTAAATTATTTTTAGAGAACTTGGAAATCATTCCAAGAGTTAGTGGCAAGAATGGCATTTCCTTTGTTAGAAATAGCAAAGAGAGTTTCTTCTCTCCTGGGCCTCTTTCACCTTGGTTTCTCTAGGACCTGGTAATACAGATGTAGCAAGAATTTAAAAGAGCATTTGATGAAGTGAACAAATAATAGCAACTGTCTACACTCTAGGAGTTATATATGCAATTCAGTTGAAATAACTTTTCTTGGGTCTTTAATAGAAAAAATAGTCAAAGTAGCTGAGCTTTTAAAATAGATTTAAAAGTCATTCCAAAGCTTTGTCTCATTTAGCTAATTATGTGAAAACTATGTTCTACTTTTTTCTGCTTATGTTTTACTTTTTATAAATTAAAAAACTTAAATAAAAATAAAGTGGCTGGGAGCAGTGGCTCACGCCTGTAATCCCAGCACTTTGGGAGGCCGAGGCAGGTGGATCATGAGGTCAAGAGATCGAGACCATCCTGGTCAACATGGTGAAACCCCATCTCTACTAAAAATACAAAAAATTAGCTGGGCATGGTGGCACATGCCTGTAATCCCAGCTACTCAGGAGGCTGAGGCAGGAGAATTGCCTGAACCCAGGGGGCGGAGGTTGTGGTGAGCCGAGATTGCACCATTGCACTCCAGCCTGGGTAACAAGAGCGAAACTCCGTCTCAAAAATAAATAAATAAATAAATAAAGTGTAAGATATGCATTTAAAAGTCATAGATGCCTCCTTTATATTCTTCCAAATATTTACAGACTCTTTTATCTCTAAATCTTATATCAAGATTATTTGAAACACCATTTAATCATTCTTCATTTTAATGTTTGTGTGCAAACAGCTCTAATTTTGAAGAATATTAACTAATTCAAGTAATATATATTAACAAACTAGATATTTTTCTTCCAATAGAAGTCTTTAAAATATATAAAATGTTTCCATATGAATGCCTCCACTTTAAAAGGATATAAGAAAATGTATTATATATAATTTTATTGCTGAGACTTCATGAGAAAAATTCAGCAATAGTTCACAGACAAAATGATTCAGAACTGGATATTTAGTGCTTACGTGTTGACAACATTGGTCTCTTGAAACGTAGAGTATTGGCTTGTGAATGAAATTCCATATGTGAGATTTGGATAAATTTGGGGGAGGGCATTCAACATGTGTTTGATGAATAGTGGGACCCATGACAGATTAGAAATCTAAATGGTCAATTGATCATATTTCAGATAGTTTATTAATTGAAAAATGCCTTCATTCGTGTCAATTTTTAACCATTACCTACAGAGAGATTTTCTGCTTTTTAACTTACCTTGAATTCACTAAAGAATTTTAAAATTTGTAGTGCGTGTTGTACTAGGTACTGTTTTAGGTATGAAAAAAGTAGCAGCGAACAAGATGGATGTGTTCTCTGCCTTCGTAAACTTGCAGTCAAGAGACTATGTTAGCCAACAAGAGCAATGTTTTTAAATATTTCTAGCTGTGCAGTCAGTTTTATAGCTCATCAATCCTTTTATAGTTCATGAATCCTTTCCTAAGCGTCTTTCTCACAAATTTGTTAATTCTCCTATGTTAATTCACACTTTGATAAATCACATACATTTTAGCTAACCTTAAATTCGCATTGCAGGTTTTACTCTTAGTGGTGTGGTAGAAATTAAATGTTTTTTTAAAAAACTCGTGAAATATCATTTCACATTTATAGAAAGCTGTATTATTCTTTGCAATGTAAAAGGTAAGTTGACTTTCAAAGCTGTTGTAGAAGCCCTACTGTTAGAGGCATTTACATAGTGGAAGTAGAGAAGAGGAAGAGAATATTCCTCATGGTCTGACAATTGTTTCATCCTTTTCAGCAACCATCATGCCTTCTCTTAATAGAGAGGAATGTTTCCTAATGATAGGGGAGGGTATTTAGACACTTTTTGAAATCTAGTTTTATTACTGGGCAAGTAATTCTGACAAACATTAACAAATTCTTGCCATTTTAGTGGGGTTTTCAAAACAAGATTAGATTTTTTAAAATTGAGGTAAAATGAACATAACATAAAAAATAACATCTTAACCATTTTTAAGCGTACAGTTCAGTGACATTAAGTACATTCATACTGTTGTTCTATGTTTACCAAGGGTTATTACTTTTAATATGGGAAGAACTTCTTGAAGACATTTGAGTAACATGCAAGGGCCTCAGGTACAAGTTGCTGGTCTGCTTGAATAACGTAAATTGTGTACTGCCTGAACTCCTGAAATTTTTTACAGTCTTAAAAAATTTAACTATTTGAAAATATACTTTATATTGCATTTTTGCAATGAAGACATACTGCACATTTAAGTAGACACATTTACTGGGGACCAGAGGAGTAGTCATTTTTACTAAGTATATCATGGTTGCAGCTCACAACTTTATTATGTTTCTGAGCATGCTAAAACATCAAACAACAGTATATTCATTGTGCTCTATGAAATAATAATTAAACTTATAATTCCATTTTGAACAACCTTCTTGCATTTCCCAGATTTTTGCCTTTTTCCTAAATATCTGCTCCCTGAGCTCCACTCTGGCCTAAGGTAGTAATGGTACCAAGGTCTTGAGGCCTTGGGCAGTGTTTCCTGATGAGTATTTGATGGAGTCACAAAATTACAGATTAATAGTATTTAGTAAAGTTCCCTTTCTACCAGGGAAAGGGGGTAAAATTGGTTAAATTTCGTACTCAGTAACACCATAACTGAGAAACTCTGGATTAAATAGAACTAAATAATATACTTTATTGCAGTACTTTTTGGGAACCCAATATGTAATTTGTGAATTTATAGGAGGAAGATAGAGTACATAATGAGTATCGAATTGTTTAACTAGGATTTCCTTTTTTGAGGAATGTTTTGGAAAAACTAGTGTCTCAAAGAACAGTTTTTGTCAAAAACAGAGATAAATGTCTACTTAAGTGAGCCCTCAGAAGCATCCCTGGTCTGGATGCCCTGATCACACAATTTCATGGTGTTTCTAGTCATTGCCTGAGAGAATTCTAAGCAAGGCCTGTGTTACTTTGTAGTTTCCCATGAATCCTCTGTAAGACAGTACACATTTCTCAAAAGGGTCTTTGGAAATACAAATCAAATTGTTGATGAAGCTTTTAGAGGAATTTGCCTTTCTTGCCTGTCCAATTAATATGAGAAATTAATTTTTAGAACATTAAGGACAATTAGGAAGATGTAAAATACATTGTGTTCTTTTAAAATTGAAGTTTATAAAAGTTTCACAGGAATAGATGTTTAAAAATAAAAGACCAAAATTTTGCTAACATCTGGGCATTTTATAGAAGTTGTACATACTCTATTTTGAATAACCTGTGAGGTTTGCTTAAATGCATTAAGATTCCAAAGAAGGAATGTTGAGCAGTACACTGGATTAAATCCATTTTGAGAATCAGTAAATGTTTGCTAGCATGCCATGACTGAAGTGTGAGGATTCTAATAATGCTAGAGTTATCGAAGTATTTTTGGCTACTGATTTTTATGTTATTTATTGAATAAAATATTGAACATTAATTATCCCACAGCTCTCCACAAACACACATATACACATAGACCTATCTATGTTTTCGAGAGTTTCTTTTAGAATTATATACTTAAGACATCTTCTGTTCAAATGATGTTAAAATTTCAAATTTTTACAAATAGATGTATACACTGTGGTTAGTAATGAGAAAAATCTTTCTCAAATAGATACCTGTAGTTCAACATGATTTTTATAGACATCTATTTAAATTTAAAAATTAAGAAATGATGAAATAAACCTAATCTCAATTTGTCAGGCTAAAATACAGTCTCTATTCATGCCTTGGAATACTTATCCTAGCTGTATTATGTGTTGGATAACCAAACAAAACAAAGGGGCAAAAATTGTGGAGTAGAGAATCATGTGCTTGCAATCACAGAAGTGCAGAATTAAAAGAGACTAAAGCTTCTCCAGTCCTTTTGGTTCATAAGCAAGAAAACTGAGACTCAGAGAATTAGGTCCTACTGTAAAAAAATTACAGAACCAAAATTTCTTCATCTCTTACCTCTGTTCTCTTATGTCTCTCATCTTACGTCTTTTGATTGTTTCTTTTTTGTTTTTAACTTTTATTTCCAGTTCAGGGGTATATGTGTAGGTTTGTTATATGGGTAAACTCATGTCACAGTAATTTGTTGTACAGATTGTTTTCTCACCCAGGTACTAAGCCAAGTACCCCGTAGTTATTTTTTCTGCTTCTCTCCTTCCTTCCATCCTTCACCCCCAAGTAGGCCCCAATTGGTCCCCTCTCTATGTCCATGCGTTCTCATCATTTAGCTTCCACTTATGAAAAAAAAGCTCAATATCACCAGTCA
This sequence comes from Saimiri boliviensis, assembly GCF_048565385.1. NCBI lineage: Eukaryota > Metazoa > Chordata > Mammalia > Primates > Cebidae > Saimiri > Saimiri boliviensis. The sequence goes on from NC_133457.1 coordinate 29,550,798, forward strand.
TTAGAAAAATGCAAATCAAAACCACAGTGAGATACCAGCTCATGTGAATCAGAATGGCCAGGATTAAAAAGTCAAAAAGTAACAGATGATGGCAAGGTTGCAGAAAAAAGGGGAACATTTATATACTGTTGGTATAAGTGTAACTTAGTTCAACTATTGTGGAAGGCAATATGGCAATTTCTCAAAGAGCTAAGAACTACCATTTGATAAGCAATGCCATTACTGAGTGTAGATGCAAAGGAGTACAAATCATTCTACCATAAAGACAAATGGATGCATGTTTATTGCAGTGTGAGTCCCCTTTCTGAGATGTGAGACATTCTTTTCACAAGAAGGGTCATTGAGTCTTACTTTACAGGAATCCCTTTGAATTCCAGCTTTAATGTTACAGACTTTTCAAACTTGAGTTGTTAACATTTATTTGATATCCAAACTGTATATGATAGAAGTAGTTAAATACAAATATAAGAAATTAAAGCTAATGAGAGGTTCTTGGTCCGGTAATGATTTCATCATCATTTAAGGAAAGTATTAGTCATTTTTATATCTTCTTTGGCATCTGTTATTCAAACTTTATATTTTAAACACTATTTCACTATTTTGTCAACAGATTTTAAGAGTATCTTTAGTTGACACAGCTTAACAGTTTCTGTAATGAATAACAAACACGAGTCTCAGAATTAATACACATAAACATGACTTTTTTTAAGTTCATTATCTAATGCCAAATTAACCTCTGAGAAACATTATTGGTCAGTATCTCATTTGTAGCCATAAGGAACAGTTGCATTCACTTTACTTTTTGTTGTTGTTCATTAGCTTAAGAATCCTTGTGATAGAAACACCAGAAAGTATCAATGAGTTTATTCCCCTTAAATTTGACTAACCAAGTTTACTGGATTATATTTTACTTACTCAATAAATAATTCCTTGAATACATTATTTCTTGAATAAATTATTCCTTGAATATGACATATTCAAGGAAATTTAAGATGATTAAATAGAAGTGAATGATCTGCATATGTGTCTTTCTAAAATGTTTCTCAAACTTGGTTGGAAGGTAGAACATCTGAATATTATGACACTCAAAGTGGAACATAAATTATTAAAATATTTAATAATATATGAGCTAGAATCAATATTTCTTAGGGAAACTATGTTATATGCATATTATATAAAAATCTAAAGCATGCATATATAGGATCACAAAAATTTTCTTAACTCTTGAGTTAGGTACAATCACTTTTCTGAGAAATTTCATCAATACATTTTATATTACTTGGACATTCACTTTAACAGACACAATAATTATTTGGCATCATTTTTTTTAAAGAAACTCTTATTGGTGAAAATGTTAAATAAAATCTAATCAAATGTAAACTTGAAGAAAGATTGGTCATATTCAACTAAGCAATGAAACTCTTTTCCCAAGTTGCATAGTTTGAGGACTATTAATTCAAAGTCTGTATTATGGATTATTGATTGAAAGGTAAACATGGCATCTGTTTTTTAATCTCTATACATATAATTTTTTAAAATAAACAAGGCTTTATGCAATAATATACTTTCTAAAAATAAATGTGTGTTATGTTTGGCATTTATTTTAAATAACATGGTTTTATAATACATTTTCTTTGTGATAAGGTATGTGTTTAGAGTTATAACTGAGGCTGGGTGTGGTGACTCACGCCTGTAATGCCAGCACTTTGGGAGACTGAGACAGGCAGATCACAAAGTCAGGAGATCGAGACCATCCTGACCAACATGTCAAAACTCCGTCTCTACTCAAAATACAGAAATTAGCTGGGTGTGGTTGTGTGTGCCTGTAATCGCAGCTACTCAGGAGGCTGAGGCAGGAGAATTGCTTGCACCTGGGAGGCAGAGATTTCAGTGAGCCGACATCACACACTGCACTCTAGTCTGGCAACAGAGTGAGACTCCGTTTAAAAAAAAAAAAGGAGTTATAACTGAAACATTACTATATTATTATCGGGGTGAATCATCTACACTTGAGAAATCAATGGCCAGCTATTTACAAAGGCTAAATAAATCTGATATTTATTAGATCCTCATCATTTGATTTGACAATATCAATTCACTAGGTGACATCATGTTTTTTCCACTCTAGTTATTTGAAAGAACTAGACAAAAGATTGGACACCCCTGCAATAAGGTATTACATATGTTCTTGTTATGACAAATTAATCTCATTGAGAGTTTTTCTTCTTTTTCCTTTGTCTTCTTGGTCTATTCTGGCAGGAATTTATTGATAGTTTTTTTTTTTTGTTTTTTTTTTTGATGTTTTATACTTATTTCTTTCTTCTTCTTCTTTGTAAACCGTTAAGAGTATTTTGTGTTTTCTAACTCACATGGTTGGTACAAAAACCAAATTCTTTGTTTGTGAGAGAATACTTCTTAAGCACTAAAGCAAGCTTGACCAACCCATGGCCCAGAATAGGTTTGAATGCAGCCCAACACAAATTCATAAACTTTCTTAAAACATTATGAGATTTTTTTCTTAGCTCATTAGCTATCATCAGTGTTAGTGTATTTTATGTTTGGCCCAAGACAATTCTTCTTCTTCCAATGTGGTCCAATTAAGTCAAAAGATTGGACACTCCTGCAATAAGGTATTACATATGTTCTTGTTATTATCCTTTTTTTTACGACTTAATCAGGCAAAATGCAGTGAATTAATCGGCTCCAGTATATGGATAAAGTTGGTTTGCAGATTTTTCTTCAAACTGATTATGTACATTTATCTTTGGGTGATAATAATAATTACATAATTGACTAATGACATGTATCAAGTTAGTAGTATATACCAGACACTACAATAAGTATGTTTACAACATTTTACTTAATCTTCACAGTAACTATTTCATAGATATGATTAACTGATTTTCCTTTTTAATAGCTGAATCTAATAACTTGCTTGGATCATAGGGCTCCTAAGTGGAGCAGATCTCAGGTTTGTCTCCTTCCAGAGGCCACTTTCTTGACTATAGTTTGCATGCAATTATAAAATACTACCATCTAGGATGAAAGTTTATACCTGTAAGTTTGGGAAAGTAATAAAATTTCATAAATCCAAATCAGAATGAGTTCATATTCCTGATGCTAATCAAGACACACACAGGTAGTCACATTTTCAACCACCTTTATTTGTGGTACATAAAAAGACTAGTGAGTGCATTTTGTCTTTTGAGTGTTTTCTTTTGACATGTATATAAACAGTGGTTAAACCAGTAGTATCTCTGAGTGACCTTTACTTTAACCAAGTAACATTCATATTAATTCCATCTGTACCATGTTCTCTGCCAACCCCCAATCAGATTCTTAAAAAACTTTTTTAGTTAAGCCGATCATAGTCTTGCATACTTTTATTCTTAACTTCATAACAATATTTTCAAGTACACTTTGTCCCTAGTTATCTGTCCAGTTAACTTCAGACCTATGGCATAGACATTCTTTGCTGGTTTTCTTTTCACATTGTGTAGAATGTAATACTCCATTCCTCAGTATTAACAGTGATTCTTACATTATTCACTTGAAAACATTTGATAATGGCTCTTCATAGCAAAAGATCTACTTTTTCTATCATGCCTAGTCCATCATTGTGTCTATACCTCTTCCACTATGTGCCCTCAGCCACATGGGAGAACTTGACCTAGTCCTGAACTCACCACACCTCTATACATTTTCTCTGCTTGCAATACTCTTTATTTTCTGCATGGCCAAGTTATACCAAAATTGTACAGAAACTTTCTTTTAAGGCTTCTATAGCACAGGAGCTAGTATATAATGGGAGAAAAACAAATGATTTGTAAAATTGTCAACTGCATTAAGAATGAATTACAGACTGATCTACCTGTCAGGAGGCCTCTTCTCTCTTACACAATTTAAAGCTCCTTGTTTAAATTTCAAATGCCCACTCCCCTTGTGGCTATAATTGGCTGGGACTAGCAATAGCCAAATGAACATATGTGAATGGTAGATGCCAAATAATGCAATTTTATTGAAATATGAATGTGGCTTTTTTGTTGGTGGAAGAATGTGCTGCTCTTCTGCCAGGCAAAATAGCTATAAAGTGGAAAAATCAGGTTTTTAATGAATCCATTGAGAGTAACTTGAGTTATTTTTTAAGGTAAGGGCAAATAAACTTTTGAGCAGCGTTGCATAACCACGTAGTATTCTTTTAATTTATAGCTAGGCCAAATTCAAATCCTGGTTTTAGCTAAATTAGAGTGCTCCCAAAAGAGAAAATGATTAGATAATACAAGTAGGCTTTTGTTGGTCTCTTCTTCTAAAATATAGCTCATGGTCTAAGGGGACTTGAATTCCATTTTCAATTCAAGACAAGTAAACATGTCTCCATATATTCATGAGACTCACTGAACAACTTGACTTTGTTGTTCTGTTTTCTCTAGCACATATCCACAATAAGAGTGTCACTCTTTCACAGTCCATTGTGAAGTAGTGTAGAATAAAGACACCTCTTCTTTCTCCTGTTTTGGCCACATCTTCTAGCTCCATTCTAAGACTTCAATTTTGAAAACTTTTTCCCTTAATTGACCAGTCGAATCATTTGAAATATAACTCATCCATAGGAATTAGATGGGTAGCAAAGAAACAGCCTCTATATTGGGAAAAAAAGTAATTATAATGTGCATTATGTAAAGGCCAAGACATTGCAAACAACAGACGTGGTTGGGGCATGTCACTGTTAGCCATTATTCTCCTTGAGGGCCATTATACTTCATAGTATTTTTCTTCACAACAGGCTGAAGAATTTTACAGACACATGACTTTGAATCCAATATAGGTCCTATACCAATTGAGTGGTCCTGGCCACTAGTTTAACACATCTGTCTCAGGAAGGGAATGATCGTGTTCTGTCTACCTTACAAGTTAATGAGAACATTTTCATATTATGATTAGTAAGCAGTACAGGCTGTTTGGGTAATTATGAATCAGGTGAAGGCATTTTGTAAATCCTTTGCCTCAGGCTTGGACTCAGGAAACCTAGCTTGCATCCCAGCTCTACCTCTGGTCAGCTGTGTGAGCCAAGCACAACACTTAATCTTTTGAATTTCATTTATTCATCTGGACAGAGAGGAACAAAATTTTGTCGCTCAAAGGTATAGTGGTTTAAATGAAAACAAAAACCCATCATCTGGAACATATAGATGATAAATATAAGTTGAATCTGAACTGTAGAATACAAATTTTCTACCTATTAATAGTAATACCATTAGCAATAATTGTAAGGCATACAGACTTTGCCTTCTTAATATTGGGGCTCAGAATATAATAACCCAAAAGATGGTACCTTAGTGTACTGATTATTTTAAGTTGAAGGAGCCTGAAAAAAATCACAGAAGCAGGAATTTACTCTCTGACCCCCCTCCCTTCTCCCCTGAAGACCCTAATGTGATAGGTGTTCTGCCCTGAATCCCAAGAGAGGAAGTGTGACCCTTCTTAGAGAGGCTAAGATCTGGACAGACAGACCTTGCTATGTTCCTTCCAGTTTATTACTATAAGATCATACACTTTTGTCCTCCGATCATACTTCTTTTGTACAACTCTTCATAAAATACACAGTTTTTGGCTCTTCATTTCTGATGGCTTCTGTGTCATGTAGAACTATGGTTAAATAAATTTGTTATGTTTTCTTTTGTTAATTTGTTTTTCATTACAAGGGTCTCAGCTATGAATCTTGTGATGAGGTGAAGAGAAGAAAAGATGTTACTTTATCTCCCCTTCATTGCTGAGTGCAGAAAGCTGGTCTAAGCACTGGATGTTACAGTTCTCCTGTCTGTGGTGTTTATTTATATTTCAGAAGCAAAGTAAAAGAAATCCACATGTTTAGTATTGTCAAAGAAACTTACCCAAAAGCTGAATTCTCTCTCTAGTATGTACATGTTTGAGTAGAGTAGCTTTTCTAAATATCTAAGTTGCCTAAAATTTTAAATATCCTTCTGAAGTTCTTTTTGTTAGAAGATAACCAGCCATGGGTACTTTGAGGAAAAATTTCCAGGATTCTTTTGTTGTTTCCTAAAAGTGTGGTGTCATAAGAATATTTGCTTCCTTGTCACAGTCTGTGAGAGGTAAGGGTATCTCCCTCTTTGGGGATCACTCAAAGAACACCTTGGACTAGGGGACTTGGGTGTTCAGGAAAGTTGTTCAGAGAATGTCTTTGACCATTTCTGAGTGAGATAGTATAGAGAGTAATGGGGATCGAGGAAGGAACAGATAGCAAGGTTTATGCCTGGGTGATTAGATGAACTGTAGGAATCCGAACCCATCTGATTCTCTGTGATTTGTCTCAAGCCCCCAAGGGCCCCAAGTCAAGGGCCCTGCCCCACCCCTTACTGTACATAATTAACACTTTGTGGTAAATTAAACAAGTCGCTATTTTTTGTCACTTCTGATTCCACTTAAATCAGAGACTTCATCACGAACAATTTGCTACTCTTTAGCATTGTTCCCAAGGGCAATTTGCCCCAGCGATTCTTTGCACAGAAAGTCGGCACCTTCTGGCAATACAGGAAGAAGGTGGGTATCCGTTGTATTAAAAATAGAGAAGAAAAGAAAAGCCAACACCTATGACCTGTAGAATGTGGGGCAAATATGTTGGCAATGTGTAATAAAATCCATGGTTGAAAAAGATCCTAAAAACATAACAAAACAAAACAAAAAACCCTCAGTTTTAGTTCTCACTCAGTGAAGCAATCATTTTTATAACCGTATGTCTGATATCCACCCCACCTCTTCTTGAATGCCTTCTGTAATTCTTGAGTATCAGTCTGTTCCTTTGTTTCTAGAAATGTCTTTCTTAAGACAAGTACTGTCTCCATAGAATCTCTGGTCTTGGCATTCCTCTAGTTAACAGTTCTTCTAATATTGAAGGCAGCTTTCATGTTTCATTACTCTTTTTTCCTGCAGGTAAAAGATCATCAGTGCTTTGATAGCTCCTGATATTGTTAACCAGCCTCCTCCAAAGTGAGTCCTTTTTGTAATTGTCAGACTTATAGCTGTGGTTTAAAATACATTATTATCTAAAACTTAATTTTTTAAATTGTGTAATATGTGAATACTGTGCTGAATCTTTCATAATCCCAACCCTGAAATAACCACTGCTGACATTTTCATGTACTTTTCTTTGTGTATTTCACATCATTTAAAAAATAGGTTATATAAATAATTTTGAGTCCTACTTTGTTTCTAACGTTATGGTGCCAACAATTTTCAACATCTTTAATACTCTTTTAGAAGATGTCATCAGCAATTCGTCCTAAATCCAGCATTCTATTCTGATAATACCTTCTTCTTGACCTCTTCACCCAAAGATTCTTTTTAAAGTAGTTAGTCAATATCAGGAAGATGGCTACAAAGACGTGAAGCACTGGCCTGGTAATCATTGAAAACCAAACACTTCAGGTACAACAGAAAGCCAATGCTTTTTATTTAAAAAGTTAGCTTAAACTGAGAACACTTTCTTCTTTGTTGGCCGAGTCTTCCTTCTTGAAAAGACATTTCTTAAGCAGATAAAGAAATTTACACCCTCAGTTCATGAAGTATTTAATGTTTATATTCTCATGATGACAAACTGAGAGCCATTAGCACAGAGACTCTCTCCTGATGACAGAGATGGATCTCCAGTGAAAGGACCCAAGTGAAGGTAAAGCAGCTCAAGGCTTTGTAACCATAGTTACTTTAAGTCTAAGATTATAAAGCTATTGTTTCCATTATGAAAGATGCATTAACATTCCTTTATGTCTACTCTTGGAAACCTTGTTATCATGACTAGCCTGTTTACTTACTTATCTCTTAAGAGGTGGTTAGGCTTAATTAATTCTTAAACATTAACCTTGAAGATAGGTTCTAGAGGGTGGGAGAAGGATTTTACTCTTTGAAAATGGGATGGAGTAAACTCAATGAAATGCTCAAATTCTGAGAGTGGCAGAAACTTTACCTTATGGACTTATTTAAGAATTTGCTTCTACTTAATCCAGAAAATTCTGGAAATGACCTCTTAAGTCAGTATGCATGCACCTGAATGAAGTGAAGGGTGAAATGGGAGTACTTTGGAAAGTAATCCTAGAAAAGAAAATTGTTACATACTTAGCAGGTAATCATTCTTTTAGTTGTTGCAGCTGTTTTCTCGTAAATGGTAAAAATATTCATGGTAAACTACTGGAATCATTTATGTATTCATGACAATGAAGTAGGATGTTCTTTTATGACGAGGCTGTTAGCACATTTAGGGAAAGTGCTGCCTCAGATTTTTTTTTTCTTTTCCCCTTTGTAGTAAATATTCTGACAACCACACAATTTCATCATTTGCATTGAGAGGCTGGCTACAGTAAACTACCATATCATTGTAAAAAGCATTCTCTCATTGCTATTTCCATTTCTGAAGAGGGAATACCAGTATGAGGAGTTGTTCCTAATTGTTTATAATAAATTTTCAGGATAAGAAATTTTCAACTGATTTTTTTAAAACATTCTAAACACCAGTATTAGCCTTACTAAAGACTTTTTCTGAAGTTTCTTATGCCATTGTAGAGCAAGAGGAACTTAACTCTCACTCAAAGCTGGTCTATATAATTTAATATATCTTCCGGCCGGGCACGGTGGCTCATGCCTGTAATCTCAGCACTTTGGGAGGCCGAGGCGGGTGGATCACAAGGTCAAGAGATTGAGACCATCCTGGTCAACATGGTGAAACCCCGTCTCTAGTAAAATATGAAAATTAGCTGGGCATGGTGGCACACGTCTGTAGTCCCAGCTACTCGGGAGGCTGAGGCAGGAGAATTGCTTGAACCCAGGAGGCGGAGGTTGCAGTGAGCCGAGATTGCGCCACTGTACTCCAGCCTGGCACCTGGCAACAGAGTGAGACTCTGTCTCAAAAAAAAAAAAAGTATATATATATATATATATATATATATATATATCTTCCCCAGTTAGATTCCACATGCTTAGCCAAGTCCTATGCATCCAGGAAATTTTAGCTTGAACGTAATTTTCTCAGAGAAGACTTCTGTTTCTCTGCACTGAAACAGCCATGCTACTAACACACTCCTTGATCATATTTTAAATCCTCCTAGCACCCTATTTTTTATGTGGCTTAGCACATTTTTAATTCTGACTCAGTCCTTGTCTTTTCCACCAAGTGTAAAACTATACCGAAGTAGACTATCTATGCTTTCTAGTGTTGATTCCTTAGGACCAGGCAGAGTCCTTTGCTCACAGCTGGCCCTCCATAAATGCTTGCTAAATGAGTAAAATTGATGCATTAAATGAACTGTGTTATATCGTGAAGTATGAACTTTTCCATAATACCACTTTATCAGTTTTTGCCTGAGAAAAAAAGATGAGAAGTGGAACTCCATGTTTTAGAAGGCAGAATCTGGAACATCTGACTTGAGTCATGCCCACAGTTACATAGTCTACCGTCTTGGAGTAAGTTCGAGACTTTCTCCCTCTCACCCTGAGCTCTATTCTACCTCAGGAAGAGTCTAAACATAACCCAAGAGCAGTACTGGGTCATGAGCAAGCATTCTTTCATGTGACAGAAGAAGAAATTAAAACATCTTGTGTTCCCATAGTAAATATTGCGAATGGAAAGAACTATTTGGCTCCTTGAGAAGATTATGTAGAGTTTTTCAATTTGAATATTTCCTTGAGGAAATCCATTATTACAACTGAAAATGAGTGAATCAAGATCCAGGGTAAATGTATCCTGGAAATAAGATTTCATGGAAGATACTCCCCCTATATTCTAAGCACTGTCAAAAATGATTTGATGCTGAATGTAACATTCAGGGCAAAATAATAAGATCAGAAGGGAGTGTATTATAGTTATATTCATCTAGTCTGATACTTTGAAATCTGTGTAAAAGGCCTGACAAAGCAGTTACTTTCACATTTGGAAATGTTTTATAATAAAGGCATACTATCAAATAAATATACGTAAGACAAGTAATAAATTGCCTTTCTTGAAGTGAATAAAGTTAGGTTAAATTCACAATGCCTATAAAACCAGCATATTTTGAAAAACAAACAAACAAACAAAAAACCAACTTGTATTCTGGAGATCCATGTTCTAGTACAAATTTTGTCTTAAATTATTATGGGCATTTTGATAAATTATCATAATCTGTTTGAAATTCAGTTTCATCACAAGTGAAACTAGCACTTAGATTAAACGACCTTAAATTTTCCTGCCAGCTTTACTGTTGTTTTAGTCCATTTTCATACTGCTGATAAAGACACACTTGAGGCTAGGAAGAAAAACAGGTTTAATTGGACTCACAGTTCCACATGCTGAGGAGGCCTCAGAATCACGGCAGGAAGCGAAAGGCACTTCTTACCTGGGGGCAGCAAGAGAAAATGAGGAAGATGCAAAAACAGACATCCCTGATAAAACCATCAGATCTCTTGAGACTTACTCACTACCACCAGAACAGTATGGGGGACCCACCGCCCATGATTCAAATTATCTCCCACCAGGTCCCTTCTACAACACATGGGAATTGTGGAAGTGCAATTCAGGATGAGCTTTGGGTAGGAACACAGAGCCAAACCATACCAACTGTTCTGTGACCCAAAATACTCCAGGTGTTCGAAGAGCTGCAGATGGCTAGCAGCCTCTTGCATGGGAAGGGAAGAGAAGGTATCCTGAAAAGAATAAGCTGATAAGACGGATGTGAAAAGAAGGCAACATGTTTGTGGATTAGCATATGAATAAATGCATGAAAGAATGTGTATCAGCTACCCAGGGTTGTCAAAACAAAGTGCCACAAATTGGGTGGTTCAAAAAGACATATATGAGGCCAACAAATGCTCATCATCCCTGGTCATTACAGAAACACACTTTTTATCAGAAACCATGCAAACAAGAGTAGAGTGAAGTGAAATATATAGTTTTGAAAAAATAAAACCACCAACTTTGAATTCTGTATCCACCAAAATCATTCTTTAAAAGTGAGGGAAATATAAAGACAAGTAAAAAGGAAAATTATATAGGTCCAGAAACTTGGAACTACATCAACAAAGGAAGAACACTGGAGAAGAAATAAAAGTAAGATAAAATCTTTTATCTTTCTTATCCTTAATTTATCTAAAAGATAATTATTTAAAGCAAGTATAATAACTTATTGGATGATTATAGCATGCAAATAAGTAAAATGAATGATAGCAAGGTCATTGGAAATGGGAAGAGGAATTGGGAATAATCTCTTACAAGGTACTTCCCCTACAAGTGAAATGGTAGAGTACTTTTTTGTGGTAAACTTAGAATCATTACAAATATATATTGCAAACCCTAGGCCAACCACTAATTTTTTTTTTTGCTTCCAAGAAAAGAGAGGAGATAAAATGGAGCCATACAAAATTCTCAATGAAATCAGGGAAAGCATAAAATAAGATGAGGGAAAACAAATAACAGTAACCATAATAATAATAGAAAACAGTTACAACATGGTAGATACTAATCTAACTTTATCAATCCTCACTTTCAATGTCAATGGTCTGAAATGCTGCATGTTCTCACTTATAAATGGGAGTTAAACCTTGGGTGCTCATGCACAGAAAGATGGCAGCAGTAGACACGAGGGACTACCAGATGGGAAAGGGTAGGTGAGGGTTGAAAGACGCTTGGATCCTACACTTAGGACCTGGGTGATAGGATCATTTGTATCACAAACCTCAGCATTACACAATATACCCAGATAACAAACCTGGACATGTAACCTCTGAATCTAAAAAAAAGCTAAAAAAGAAAAAAGTAGTAAAAATTAAAATAAATAAATAAATACGAATTGTCTGAATACACCACTTAAAAGACAAAGATTGTCTGAGTGAATTTTTTTACAAAAGACTGCTATATGTTGTCTACAGGAAAGCCACTTTAAATATAATGACACAGATTGATTAAAACTAAAGAGATGGAGAAAGATATGTCATTACACTAATCAAAAGAATTCTGAAGTCACTATACTAATTTCAAACTAAGCAGACTTCAGAACAAGAAAACATGTCAGAGATTAAAAAGGCCTTAAAGAATAGCAAAGGAGTTGATTCTCCAAGAAGCTGTAAGAATTTTTAATGTATCTGCAATTAACAACAGAGTATAAAAATACATGTGGGAAAAATTGATAGAACTGCAAAGAGAAATAGACAATCTACTCTTATAATAGAAGACTTCACCACACGACTTTCAGTGATTGATAAATCAAATAGGCCAGGAAGTAAGGATATAGTTTATTTGAACAGTGGCATCAATCTACTGGATCTAATTGACATTGATAGAATACTTCATCCAACGGCGGCAGAATAAATATTCTTTTCAAGCTTACATGGGAAATTCACCAATATAGATCATATTCTGTGTTCACAAAACACATCTTAATAAATTTAAAATAATAGAAATCATGTAAGGATGCTCTGAGACCACAATGGAATTAAGCTGGAAATCAATAAAAGAAAGACAGATGGAAAATACCAAGTATTTGGAAATTAAACAACACACTTCTAAATAACACATAGATTAAAGAAGTCTTAAGAGCAATAAAAATATATAGAACTGAATAAAAATGAAAATAAAATATTAAGAGTGATGGGATAGAGCACAAGTAGTGCTTAGAGTGACTTTTTTTTTTTTTTTTTTTTTTTTTTTGGAAACAGTGTCTCATTTTGTCACCCAGGCTGGAGTGCAGTGGCATGATCACAGCTCACCATAGCCTCGACCTTCAGGGCTCAGGTGATCTTCCCACCACAGCTTCCTGAGTAGCTGGGATTACAGGTGCCCACCACCATGGCTGACTATTTTTGTTTTCATAGAGACAGGAATTTTCCATGTTTTCCAGGCTGATCTGGAACTCCTGGGCTCAAGTGATCCACCTGCCTCAGCCTCCCAAAGTGCTAGGATTACAGGCATTGAGCCATGGTGCCTGGCCTAGAGTGACATTTATAGCATAAAATGCAAATAATTAGAAATGAAGAATGATTCAAAATAAATAATTAAAGCTTCCGACTTAAGAAAATACAGAAAGAACAATTTAAGCCTAAAGCAAATAGAAAAAAATAAATAAAAATTAGGGCACAAAGATTTGAAATGATCAACAACATTGCTATACATCTAAGTAATCAATTAAAAAAAGATAAAATTAATATCAAAAATGAAAGAGGGGTCACAACTACTACTGTTCCTATTGACATCAAAAGAATAATGAAAAATACTACAAACCAGTCTATGCCCACATATTTGATAACTTTGATTCAATGGACCAATTTTTGAAAGGCAAAAACTAAACAAAAAAAAAGAAATAAGTTCATTCAAGAAGAGATAATTTTAATAGTCAAAGGAACACAGAAAGCAACCGAAAGAGTTTCCAATGACTAAAGGTGGAACATTTCAACAAAAAAATCACTAGTGTTGAATTATGACCAACCTATAATATACCAGACTATAGTAGTATGTAATATACTTATGAATGTTTATCCGTGAGTCTATACTGATATAAGACATTATTAAATAAATGGACTAAAAGAGATAAATTTATCAGTAGATACATTTTAAATAATTTATATGTATTCTCCACCCTAAATTAAGTGAAACATGACTTTCCATTACTTAAGTATGAGCTACTCACTGTGACATCTTTCCAAATAATGCAGTCTTGAAAAAGGAAACCTTCAGCTAGGTGATCAACATAAACATTAACAATTATGTTATCATGTTGATAGTATGTACTTTTTATATGATTTGATGAAAAGGGCAACGTACTTCTGTGATCATTCCCAAAAAACTCATCCTCACAGTTCAATCATGAGAAAAACATTAGCCAAATCACAATAGAGGTACATTCCAAAAAATACCTGATCAATATTTCCTTAAATTATCAAGATCAGGCCGGGCACGGTGGCTCAAGCTTGTAATCCCAGCACTTTGGGAGGCCGAGGTGGGTGGATCACGAGGTTGAGAGATCGAGACCATCCTGGTCAACATGGTGAAACCCCATCTCTACTAAAAATACAAAAAATTAGCAGGGCATGGTGGCATGTGCCTGCAATCCCAGCTACTCAGGAGGCTGAGGCAGGAGAATTGCCTGAACCCAGGAGGCGGAGGTTGCGGTGAACCGAGATCGCGCCATCGCACTCCAGCCTGGGTAACAAGAGCGAAACTCCGTCTCAAAAAAAAAAAAAAAAAAATGGTCAAGATCATCAAAACCAAGACTAGTCAAGAACTGTCACAGCCAAGAGCTGTCACAGCTTAAAAAGAAAAGATAACGAAATGTAACATGATATCTTGGTCCACTTGTGTTGCTGTTATAAAATATTTATTTCACACAGTTCTGGAGGCTGGTAAGTCCAAGATTAAAGCCAACAGCAAGTTGCACGTTGGGTGAAGACTGACCTCTGCTTCCAAGGTGGCATCTTGCTGCTGCACTGTCTGGAGAAGAGGAACGCCATATTCTTAGAAGAGCAAAAGAGCCTAAACTAGTTGCCTGTGGCTCTTAACAAAGCACTAATCCATTCATAAGAGTAAATAATAATGTATCGATATTTGTTTATTAGTCATAACAAATACACTACAGTAATGTAAGACGGTAATATAGGGGAATCTGTGTAAGTATGGGGCTGGAAGGACGTGGAACTCTCTGACGCATCTTTGCAATCTTTTACCTAAATCTAGAACTGTTCTAAAAAAGAAAGTTTATTTTTAAAATAATGACAATTCAATGCTTGCCAATCTTACTCAATGAAAATGATTTTCCTTTGAACATGGTCACAAGTCAAATAGTATTTACTCAAGTCGTTTTATAAAAGAATAGAGACTGTATTCATTTCCTAGGACTGCCATAACAAAGTAACACAAACTGTGTGGCTTAAACACCAGAAACTTACTGTCTCATAGTTCTGGAAGATAAAAGTATGAGATCAAAGGGTTGGCAGGGTTGGTCCTCAGGGCTGTCAGAGAGAATCTTCTATACCTCTTGCCTCGCTTCTTGTGGTTTGCTGGCAATCTTCGGCATTCCTTGGCTTACAGATGCATCACCCTGATCACTGTGTTCATCTTCACATGGCATTCTCCATGCACGTGTTAGTCTGTGTCCAAGTTTTCTTTTTATAAAGGTTCCAGTCACATTGGATTAATCTCTATTCTAATGACCTTATCTTAACTTGACCATCTGCAAAGACACAATTCCCAAGTAAAGATTACAGTCACAGGTACTGGGGATAATACTTTCAATATCTTTGTTGGTGAGACATAATTTAATCCATAACAGACAGAGTCTTTGAATTTGAATCCAAAATGTCTATATGTTCATCTAGAAAGTGACCTCACTCATTGAGTGCCTCATATGAGAGTGGTAGTGCTTGGATAGTGCTAATATTTTCTTCTAACATTGTAACTTACATTTACTGCAAGTGACCTGGAATTAACTAACTGGCCCTTTTATAAGGCCAATCAAATTTCGGGCTTTACTATATTTGCACTGGCACCATCATAACTGAACCTATAGATATAACTTTCAACTACTTTTTAAATTCCCAAGAATTTTTAAGCTCAAGTGAGCTTACACTGGACTTGCATATGCATATTTTTCTCTTCTTGTCACCATTCTACCTCTCTATCCTCTCACTTTCAACTATATTTAAAAGGCAGAGTATCCAAATATGTTCATAAAGCACAGACATGAACGATCATAAAGAATTTTTTCAAAACATTGTTCAAAGAAATCATGTGATTCCAGCCAAGCCCTTTGGAAATACTGTGTAGGCACATTCTACAGAGTAGATTATGGACTCCTCAACCAACCAGATTTATACACTCACTTATGTGGACATTTACCGTATTCTCCTCCTGGCCATAAGTACTATAAATAAGTAAAATATGCATGTTAGACAGTATGCTAAATGTGACAGGTGCTTGGGAGAAAAACAGGGCATAGAAATAAATATAAAAGGATGTCAGACTGTGAAATTATAGGTAGGGTATCCAGAAACGGTCTGACTGAGATGATAACTTTGGAGTAAAGGGCAAAAGGAAATAAGGAATTCAGATACATAGCTGTCTGCAGGGAGACAACTGATGATATTCCAGGCAGAGGGAAAAACTCAAGGGAAAGCACCAACATGCTGGAATTGCAACATGCCTGGAATGTCTGAGGCTAAGGTAGCTGGAAAAGAGAGTAAGAGGGGAAATGGTAAGAGACGAAGTCAGAGAGTTATCAGATATTATGGGAGACTTCTCAGGCAGAGGCAGAGAGACCGGCTAGAAGCTGGCAACAGAAAATGGAGGTTTAAACCACAGTGTCAGTAGTGGTAGTAGGAAGAAGTTGTTAATGTGGGGTATAATTTCATGCACACCAAAAAGAATTTGCTGATGCAATGGGTACAGAGTGTGAGAGAGAGTTTAAAATGATACCAAGATTTATGGAATAATTGAATTGTTATTTAACTGAGAGGGAAATGACTGCAAAAAGAGCTAAAACTTTATTGGAGAGAGTCAGGTATGAGGAGGCGGTTTGGAACATGTTAAATTTCAGATGACTCTTGGATTTTCAAGTGGATCTTTAGACTCTTGGAGAGTTGAGTCCAGGATTCAGAGAAGTTCAGCTGGGGGAATAAAAATTTGGTACATTAGTGTACAGACAATATTTCAAACCATGAGACCAGATGAGATGACCTAGAAAATGTGTAGGCAAAAAAGAGAAGTGGTTCAAGGATT
The DNA here is from genome assembly GCF_048565385.1 of Saimiri boliviensis. Classification (NCBI taxonomy): domain Eukaryota; kingdom Metazoa; phylum Chordata; class Mammalia; order Primates; family Cebidae; genus Saimiri; species Saimiri boliviensis. Next base: position 29,567,542 of record NC_133457.1, read on the forward strand.
GAGCCCTGGACATTTTATTCTTTCTCTGATGTTCCGTCTTTGTGTTTTCTGCAGACTTATCCCCAACTTAACTAACCAATAATGGTTGGCGTTGTTCTACTGTATGTCAAAACTTAAAATGCTACAGTAATTGAAAGAGCATGGTATTGGTTTATAAAGATACAAGCAATCAAATTAATAGGATCAAGAACCCATCAACAGGCTGATATATGTATATATAGAGAGAGTGACACACGTGATTTACAACATTAGTTGTACTATAATATTGGGAATATGGTGGTGTGGTGGTGTTTTTAGCAATGTACTGGAAAAATATACTATAGAAATAAAAAAAAAAGACAGAAGCTTGATCTCTGCTTTATGTAAAACCCAAACATCAATTCCACATATATTGAAAATTTGCACGTGCAAAGGAAAATAGCAAAGCATCTAAGAGATAATATAGTGGAATATACTTACATCTCTATAGGCAAAAACTTCTTAAGTAGAAAACAAAATTACTAACTTTAAAAGAAAGATTGATAAATTTTGTTATATGTAAAAACTGGACATTTTTGTTCATTGAAATATACTACTGAAAAGTGAAAAGGGGCTGGTGTGTATTCATGCCTATATTCCCAGCAGTTTGGGAGGCCAAAGTGGGCAGATCACTTGTGGTCAGGAACTCAAGACCAGCCTGGTCAACATGGTGAAACCCCATCTCTACTAAAAATACAAAGGTTATCGGCTGGGCACTGTGGCTCATGCCTGTAACCACAGCATTTTGGGAGGCCGAGGCGGGTGGATCATGAGGTCAAGAGATGGAGACCATCCTGGCCAACATGGTGAAACCCCATCTCTTTTAAAAACACAATAATTAGCTGGGCGTGGTGGCGTGTGCCTGCAGTTCCAGCTACTTGGGAGGCTGGGGCGGAAGAATTGCTTGAACCCGGGAGGTGGAGGTTGCAGTGGGCCGAGATCCTACCACTGCACTCCAGCCTGATGACAGAGTGAGATACTCTTTCAAAAAAAAAAAAAAAAAGCCGGGCGCGGTGGCTCAAGCCTGTAATCCCAGCACTTTGGGAGGCCGAGGCAGGTGGATCACGAGGTCAGGAGATCGAGACCATCCTGGTCAACATGGTGAAACCCCGTCTCTACTAAAAATACAAAAAATTAGCTGGGCATGGTGGCGCGTGCCTGTAATCCCAGCTACTCAGGAGGCTGAGGCAGGAGAATTGCCTGAACCCAGGGGGCGGAGGTTGCGGTGAGCCGAGATCGTGCCATTGCACTCCAGCCTGGGTAACAAGAGCGAAACTCCGTCTCAAAATAATAATAATAATAATAATAATAATAAATTATTCAGGCGTGGTGGTGCTTCCCTGTAGTCCCAGCTAGCTGCCTGGGGCTGAGGCAGGAGAATTGCTTGAACCTGAGAGGCAGAGATTGCATTGAGCTGAGATAACACCACTGCACTCCAGCCTGGGCAACAGAGTAAAACTGTCTCAAAAAAAAAAAAAAAAAAAAGTGAAAAGGCAAAACATACTTTCAACACATATTACTGGTAAAGAACTTATTTCCTGATTGTATAAAGAAATCCATACATTAATAACAAGGAGGCAGACAACCCAATAGGAAAAAGGAAAAAACTGAAAAGGCACTAAACACACACACACACACACACACACACACACACACGTGTATATGTGTATGTATAGTATGATTCAATTAAATACACACACTAATACAATTTAAATATACACAATACACACACATACAGATATGTGCATGTATGTATAGTATGACTCAATTTGAATTTAGTTCAAAAACAGGACAAAAGGAAATGTTTAACAATGCCAGCTTAGATGGTGTACCAAAGTGGAAATAATTATCCTAGCATTCATAGCACTGGTAACATTAAGAAAGAGACAGTGACTGAGAGAGGGCACAAAGGACACTGACAACATTTCGTTTTGTAGCCTTGTTGGTCACACAGGTGTTTGCTTTCTGACAAACAATTACACTTTCAAAAAAGTGAAAAAGGACTGAATTCAAGAACTGAAAGATAAGATCAAGCAAATTACTGATTTTTGGATGTGTTTTTGTGCTCGAGGCAATGTTAGAAAGTGGTAGAGCACTATAACAGAAACAAAAGGACGCAAAGGCATATAATCATTTCAGACCAAGGAAGAGGATGAGGGAGAACAGAAAGTTTTCATCTCACTTGGCAATCTAATTGACTGGTATTCTGATAGAGTTTGGGACCATTCATGAGTGAAGGGCAAAAGAATTCTGTGATCAGTTATTGATATCTATAAGTAGATATTTGTCATACTTGTCCTAGGTTGCAGAGTTCTTAGTAAACAGATTAGCTCCAAATCCCAAAGAAAAATGAGTTTGGAGAGGGATGGTTCAACTAAGCCTGCGCTTAAAAAGAAGCCCCACATGCTGGGATATAAATGTAGCCTGCATTTTACCTTCTGAATTAAAATAGGGCATGTGTATTGTGAGTGTTTGGGGTGTGCAGGCTGTGAAACGGAGTGGAATGTGAGGTAGAGAATGATTTCTCAGAAATAGGAAATCATTAAGTATTTACGCAGCAAAGAAGACAGGTAATGTAAAATTGGCGTGAAGCGCAAAGATTTTTCTTAGCACAGTCTTTTTACATTTGTATTTAAAAGTGCTATTGATTTAAGATTCATTGGGGAAAATGAAAATATTGAAAATGACACCAACTTGGAACCAAGTTGCTTTCTAATTTCAGTCATGTCACTAGTTAAATGTGTGTGAACTTGTGCAAATCACTTTTCTTCTCTGGACCTCTGCTTCTTTACCTGTCAAGTTAGCAATTAGAACAAGCTGGCCTCTGCATTTCCTTCTAGCTCTAATAGAATGTAATTCTATGATGGAGACAGTTTGATTTGGTGGAAAAACCCTGTGCATCAGTGTCAGGCCTCTGTGACTAAGCCTCTCTGAGCCTCATTTCCTCATCTGTAGAATAGGGGTGATCATACCTACATCATTTGATTGTGAAAGTCATAAAGAAATGAAATTGTCAGTAGCTCAGCCTAGCACCTAGAACTAAATAAGCTTCCCAAAATGATAAATTGTAATTAGGGCCAAAATATAATTTGCATGAAACTAACCTGTTTCAGATTCCAGGAATTTTCTTTTTTTTTCTGATCTCAAAACAATTAGTGTCTATGTCAACAATTTTGTAATCCATTATCTCTTCCATTTTGAGCATCTCTTTTATTTTTTTTAATATTATCTAAATATAACATTACTAGCAAAGATAATAGTGACCATTTACCTATCGCCAACTATGTGCCAGGCACTGGGCTGGGTAATTGCATACAATCCTCATAGCAGCAATGTGAGGTAGGTATTTCTTTGCTTCAAAGTTAGGGCCAGTCATATTTTATTAAATACCCCCATAGCACCAAGCACAGCACCTTGAACAAAGTAGACTCTCATTACACATATTTTTGATTGACTGAAATGTGGCAGTGGGTCCCCTCCCTCTCTCTCTAATGTTTGTAGTTACTTGATTTATAAGAAATCTCTGTCCCTGGCTGTGGTCAGCTATTGAATTTATGTGTGACAAGAAAACCATAGAGTTTGGCAACTCTGCAGTGATAGGTGATATGTGATTCATTTGGGGGAAGAATAAACATTTTATATTCAGACTTGAATACCTGGGTCCTATGGTTAGTTAATCATGTCTATGGGATGCATGACTGAGCAGTCAGGTTCAAAGATAGGGGACTTTAATCCAAACTACTCCATTGTGTGTTTCCAGATATCATCTTGTTGCCCGTTAGTAATATTTTCTGTAGTCACTACTCAAATGTGTGAGACGAATACAGTCTAGGGTTTGTTCATCTTAAAAGAAATTTTATAATGTAGAAAGTAGGGTCTAAGCTGGAAGGCCCAGGACACAATGACCCCTCAAAAGGTTAAAATATTCCCCCAATTGAAATGGAGGTTGCAATGAGCTGAGATCATGCCACTGCACTCCAGCCTGGATTCCGTCCCCCGCCCCCCCCCAAAAAAAAGAATATTCCCCCAATAAGTCACATCTGTCTGATATGATACAACAAGAAAACTGCATGGGTTAGCATACAATGAGAGACTTCTGGGGACACATCCTTAAAAGAGGCTCCCAGGCAGGAATTTAAAATGGTTCTGGAAGCTTTTGAGCAACTGAGTTAACAGGGCCAGAGCTGGCAGACATCACAACAGGCCATCATTCCAGCTGCTGCTCCCAACCAGCACCTCCAGGGGCCAGCCCAGGCAGTTCCTCCTCAAGTAATTACCCTTGGCCTCCTTCAGTTACCCCCAGGTTCCCGGTGGATGTTTTTCTTCACTTCCCTATGAAATCACTTGAGTCTAGGCACTGGTGGGGGTCAGGGAGTAGTATGGTAGGCACTGAACAATCCCAGCCTCACCAGTGGGAGAAATGGCCCTGTAAATCCTTTCAAAGGGCGCCCACCAAGTCCTTCAGAAGGAAGGGGCAGTCAGTGACATGAATACGATTATTGTAATAGAGCAAAATGTGTGACTGGCCAGAATTCTGTTAAAGGGAATGCCACAGTTAACCCATATCCCTGGGGAGCAGTAAACCTGAAGCAGACTTATTAATTAGGTCTTCTGAGGGGCACAGAAAAAGGGGAGGGAGGTTTTTTGAGTCACAGAGACAGACAGAGCTCCATTCTAACCAATTCCTTTCCATGGGGGCAACTCCTGTATCTTTTTTTCCCCCCAAACCAAACAGTTTGAGTTACATGTTCACAAGGTCCCTGTTGTGCCAAAGAGCATTTTCAATTCAAGTAGAACAGAAAAAACGTTTGTAAAATGAATCAGTAGGTGGAGCTCTTTCTTTTTATTTATTTTTCAATCCAAGGTCCCATTATTATTGAGGGACACAGAGCTTCAGAATGAAAAAAAAAAAAATAGGCATTTTAAAAATGAAAACACATACACAACGTGCTTTCCTAATTGAAGGGGTATATTGCGAAATCGTTACTGTCACAGAACATTTGCGTTGCATGCGAATGCTGAAGCAAAGAAAATACATAGACCTAAATTGACTTTAGCAATTTGAAAGTGATAGTGGACATCTGTGTTCAATAAGTTTTTGCTGGTAACTGGTGTTTAATATTTCATGTCAAATCAAGAAGAGCGATAGAAGGTTTCTGAACACAGAGATGGCTGGCGTTTTTGCAGCACAGCCTGCCCTTTGTCATACTCACCATAAAGAAACCTGCTGTAGTGAGGGTTGAAACTGCACCAGAGTGACTCCTTTTTTGGAACTTATATAAACTTCCAGAATATACTGTCTCTATTTTCTTTTAGAAAGATGTCTATAAGAAAAACAGGTTAAAGGACTTCCAAAGCTCATTATTTATTTAAGGGGAAAAAAAGGGTGTGTGTGTTTTGGGGGTAGGGAGTTTTGGAAGAAATTATAGCAGAATAAATCATCTAGAACAGATCTTACCTTTGTGTTTTCGTCAACCCTGATTCCTTTCTAGTCAGTGTGCAGTGATGTTAAGGAACTTGGTTGCCAACAGAAACATGCCTTCCTAAGTCTCACAATGAGGGCTAGATTGGATTTTAATGTTTATGTAGTTGGGCAGGGTAATGGTGGAGAATGGAGAGTAGGGAGGAAGAACTTTTAAAATAACTTTATAATTTCTTTTTCCACATCATTGTAAATAGGCTATCTTGACGCTAAATACACTTTGTCTTTGTAACAAATGTAATAAAAGGAAGAACTTTGCGGAGGGGACAGCATTATTCTTTGAGCTGGCCACAGGATTAGCACGTGGTCCTGAAAAGGATCCTGTTGACCTGATTGTCATGTTAAGTCATGCTGACCTTAACATCTTCCATTTAGTTCTCAAACATAGAGGCTGAACCCTTGAATCTGCTTTGAGTATTGTGTAGTAAAGATAAAAAGAAGGCCCAAAGTCTTTGAGGTCCTATAGATGGCAATAAACAGTTTATGTTGATGTTGATATGAAGAACTGTCTATCTGAGCAAAGGCATACCCCCTTTCCTTCTCTGATGGTAGGACCAGGAATACGGTCCAAGAATGACCAGAAGACGATAAACAGGTACATGTTCTTTTTTATTGTAAAGTGATTTTTTTTCTAGTGAGAGAAAAGCAAGTTTCTGAAAATATTCAAAAACTGGAATGATTTGCATATGTGCTTAGAGTCATCTAACTTAGATTCAAAAATAGAAAGAAATAGCAAGTTGTGCATTTTATTTCTTAGAAATGAGTTCTCACTGTCTCCCAGCTAGATGTGGGCTCCTGGGTTCAAGTGACTCTCCTGCCTCAGCCTCCTGAGTAGCTGGCACAAGCCATTGCACCAGGCTGTTTTAGCAACTGATACATTTGGATATGTGTACCTACCCAAATATGATGTTGAATTGTAATCCCCAGTGTTGGAGATGGGTCCTGGTAAGAAGTGATTGGATCATAAGGGTGATTTTCTCATGGATGGTTTAGCACTATCTCACTGGTGCTGTTCTCATGATGGTGAGTGAGTTCTCATCAGATCTGGTTGTTTAAAAGTATGTGGCACCCTCCCTACTCTTTCTCTCTCTCTCTCTCTCTCCTGCTCTCACCATGTGATGCACTAGCTTGTGCTCATCTTCCACCATGATTGTAAGCTTCCTGAGGCTTCATTAGTAGCTCAGCAGATTCAGTATCATGCTTCCTCTAAAGCCTGCAGAGACATAAGCCAATTAGGCTTCCTTTTATAAATTACCCAGTTTCAGGCATTTCTTTATAACAAAAAAAGAAAGGACTAGTACAGCAACATAGGAGGAAGCTGATCAATAAAAAAAGTAAGAACATGCTTAGTGATGTGATAGAGTCTAATAGCATACCAAGCTAATTTTGCAACCCAAAGTATGTATCTATGGGCAAACATTAGGTAACTGGACACTGAGAAGATTTAAAGAAATTTTTTATTTGTTTCAAAATGGCATTAGCCAATAATACGATGTCTTGCATTATGATTTATGCTTTGCAGAATTATAATAATTTTATCACTTGATCATCATCATATCCTTATGAATATCAAGCAAGTACACACATCTTCCTTGTTGAGATACAGGGAAAGAAGTAGTTTAGAAATGAATTGTGCTGAAGATTACATGGAATCTTTGTGGGTGTATTTGTCTAAAAAACCAAGCAGCATGGCCATGGCTAGAGCCAGGGGCTTCATGGCCACTGTTGAACGACCTGTCTCTTTTCTCTTAGAGCAGGAAGTTACTGTTGTCCACCAGACGGGCATTCAATGTGCAGCATTGCAGGGAACCAAGCTGATCCCCCTGGCAGATGTTAAATCAATAGAAAAATGCAGATAACATACATGGGAAAGTGTAGCCTTCTCTTTCTATAGCTGCCAGGGTGATCTGCCTTGGGGCTTAGTCTGTTTCCTATATATTCCTTAAGTAAAATCCCAGCTATTGTGGCTAGTTAAAAGGGTGAAAGAAAAAAGATGTCATCACTCAAATGTTTCCCATGTAGGGTGTGTTTATTAGTCATCAGTCTTATACATCACCATTCATTGGAAAGGTCCACATTGACAGTTACTATTAGCCCCTTCATTTTCTCCAGTCTGCAGCTAAGCCTGCACCATTTAATGCCCCCATAAGCATCCACTTGTGAGTCATTGTAGCTTCTTGCCAAGTCATTGTGGCACTGAAGTTAGGGGTATAAACAGAATATTATAGTACAGCTAGAGAAAATGATTTTTCCAGTGACATATCAAAATGCCCCATCTGTCTTTTTATCATCAAAGAGAATCCAATGCCTTACTGTACCATCATTCAGAAAACTCATTTTATCAGGATCCCGCTTTAGCTACCTAACTGCAAATTAGCATCATCTGCTGCATGTAAAAAAGATCTGCTTCTCAGCTGTTTGTTACTGTTACCTATTTTACTAATAATCGTTTGTGTTCTTTTCAACTTTAGACATTAACTGTCTTTTAAATCAAAATGAAATGTGTACTTGGCAACTTCTGACTCAAGCATTTGGTTCCCCATAAATCCTGGAAATGACACAATGTGCACTTTGCCTCTGGCATTCCTCTTCAGAAACCAGAGTTATGCAAAGAAGGACATTTAAGAACTAGGGAGCCCTGCCTCGCAAAGCCTTCCCGAGTTCTGGGAAGCAGTGGCATGTTGAAAATGACAGGAACAGAGCTCTTAATCACGTGGAATTAAATGCGTGTGTGTGTGCACATGTGAATGTGTGTGTGTATGTATGTGGTGAAGTAGGTTAAAAAAAAAAAAAAAAAAAAAAACAACCGAGTTTCACTTCCTAACGATCTTAAAAAACAATTTCCTGGAGTCCAGTGTTCTTCATGACATTTGTGTATACTTTCAGGATAATGCACGATTTTTTTATTCTGATTTTAATAGAATCATATTTCTCACCTTCCTTGTCTTACTCAAAATTTGTAATTTATGCAGTTATGCACTTATCTTCTTGAAAATGCTCTCTGACCCAATTTGAAAACAAAATTATTTTAAATTTTACTTTTTCTGACTCCCACTCACTACTCCCACCACAGATACAGAGAAAGCAGGCACATTATTAATTAGCCATTGCAAGTGTCAGAGTTCCATCCCATGAGGTTCTCTTAATGATTCAGTTGGATAGATAGGAAAGGTGTTATACCCTAATTTGCAGAAAAGGAAACTTGGGCATAAAATTAAGATTTGCCCATTGCTGTAATTGTCCATGAGCATTAGAAGTCAGGAATCCTAATTCCTAATAAAATCTGTAATGATAATCACAGCTACTATACACCAAACAGTGTACCAGTAACTGCCATCAGTGCTTACATTTCTTATCTCTGAATCCTCAAAAAACAGCCTTTAACAGATATTAGAACTCTCATTTGAACTTTGAAAAAGTAGGTTTCAAAAGATCATAAAGCTAGAAAGCAAGGAAGCCAGGAAACACACTGTCAACCCAATTCCCAGACTTTTGTCATAACCACTTTTCTTTCTACTCTCCTATACTTTCAGTCTGCAATGCTAATGTATTGATTGTACTAGTCATTAGTAACAGCTTTGCTGACTTTTTCTTGAGGAGTAGGTATTTTTTTAATGTACTGAGATTCTTACAAATACTACTTTGGAGAAATAAGAGCTGATTGATACTCACAAAGAGCAAGGTCTGGCCATATCACATAATGAGAGCAGAAAGACAGGATCATATAAGAACCAGGTTGTAAATCGAGATCAATCAGTATATGATATCTGGTTTAGTGGGAGTGTTTGTTGTGTATTCTGTTTCCCACTAAAGAGAATACAGTGACGTACAGATTCTAATAATGAGGGAATAGACTGGTGACTGTCTGATGTGTATTAAATGCTACTTGCCATGATGACATTATCTATCATCTGCCCTTCACATGGTGAAAGACTAAGCGACTAAGGGTGAGATGGAAGACAGATCCCAAGCTGGATAAAGACTCTTTTAACTTTCCATCACCACGAATCCTTTCAAAACATCCATCTCATTGTCATTACTGTAAACAAACCTGTTTTTCTATATCTGATTCCAGATCTACAAACTACTGTTCACAGGTGTGCTTCCCCAAGCATCCTTTTACATCAGGAGAAGTAGGATATCATCTCATTTCTTCATAGCCAATATAAAAAGCACAGTTTCAAAGGCCAAACACCCTTTAAAAACTGCTTTGCCACTCCCTTCGTTATTTGTTTTGACATAAAACAATTTTTAAAATTGTGTTAATTTAGATATGAAGCCTTAGGTCCAAAGCCAGTGCACCTCTTAAGGGTAAAGATGACTTTCTCATTACCAGGGCAATAGGTCTGAGAAAGTGGTAACAAAATTCAAATGCTTTTTAAGTATACATTTTTGACAGAATTTCAAAAATAAAAATTATGAAACCAGAAGAATCAAATAACGTAACTGCTTAAATGTATAATGAGTAACTGTCTTATAGTTTTAGAAACATATCATGATATATATTCACATTTAATGTTTTATTAGGTATGCATTTAATGTTTTATTAGGTATCTTTCTCAGTAAACTGAAAGCTGTTTGTAAAAAATCAACTTTATTGAAGTATAATTTATATATGATAATATGTTACTATGTAACCATCACTGCAAATATATACACTTGTCTTTCTATGTATGGGGAGGATTCATTCCAGGATGTCCTTCAGATACCAAAATCCTCAGATGTTCAAGTCCTTTAGACAAAATGGTGTAGCATTTCTGTACAAACTACACACGTTTTCCCATATACTTTAAATCATCTCTAGATCACTTATGCCCAATGCAATATAAATGCTATGTTAATGGTTGTTATACTGTATTTTTATTTGTATTCTTTTACTGTTGTATTGTTATTTAATTTTTCAATATTCAGTTGGTTGAATCTGTGGATGCAAAACCTACAGGAACGTTGACTACATCCGTATACCCTTGTAACTACCACCATGGTGAAGATTTAGAACATTTCTATTACCCCAGAATAATTCCTGCTCTTCCCAGTAATCTCCACTCTATTACCAACCACTAATGTGAATTTCATATAAACTGCATTAAAATTTCATATAAATGAATATATAGTATGACGTCTTTTTTCTGGTATCATTTGATCAGCATAATGTTTTTCAGAGCTACCCATATCGTTACATATCAGGAATTTATTCAGTATCATTGCATACTATTTATTTGTGTGGATTCCCATAATCACCTATTGGACACTTTGTTTCCAACTAGAGAATAAAGTTGCTGTGAAAGAACTTTGTGTGGACAGGTATGTATTTTTCCTTTTTTGTCCAGTTTTAAAATATTTTTTATATTTTTCTTTGTTTTTAATTTTGGTGGCTACATAGTAAGTATATATACATTTATGAGGTACATGAGCTGTTTGGATACAGGCAAGCAATGTGAAATAAGCGCATTATGGAGAATAGGGTATCTGTCTCCTCATGCACTCATCCTTTGAGTCACAAACAATCCAATTATACTCTTTAAGGTATTTTAAATTGTGCAATTCAGTTATTATTGACTATAGTCACCCTGATGCACTACCAAATAGTATTTATCTTATTCATTCTTTCTATATTTTTGCACCCATTAACCATCCCTGCCTCCTCCCCAGCCCCCCACTACCCTTCCTAGTATTATATTTTGTAGGTAAATTACTAGAGGTAGAAATCTTGTGGTAAGTGTATATTTAACTGTATATGAAACTATACAAATGTTTTACAAAGGGATGTACAATTTTACATTCCCATGGTTCTCTATATCTACATCTTTTCCACTACCTGTGGTATTGTTTTAATTTGAGCTGTTTCAGTAGTGTGTAATATCTCACGCAGTTTAAATCTGCATTTACATAAGAACGAATGAATTGGAACTTTTCTTTATGACTTATCACCATTTATATACCTTTGATAAAACTTTCAAGTCTTTTAACTCATTCTCATTGGATTTATATTATTTTACTATTATATTGTAACATACATATTCTTCTCAGATATGTGTACAGTGAAGATTTTCTGCCTGTCCCTGTCTTGCCTATTCGTTTTCTTCAAGGGGACTTTTGAATATTAAAACGTTTTAAATTTTGATGAAGACAGATTTATCAACTTTTTATGTTTGTGCTTTCTGTGTTCTAAGAAATCTTTACCTTTTCCAAGGTCACAAATATTTTCTCTATGCTCTTTTTTTTAAGAAATTTTTATAACATTGGCTTTTATATTTAAATCTATTGTCTATTTTGAGATAATTTTTACATGTGGCTGAGTTAAAGAATGAGATTAATTTTCATTTTCCATATGGAGTTCCAGTTTTCTGATGCGATTTGTTGTAAAGCTCAACCTTTCTCCATTGAATTACTTTGACACCATTGTCAGAAATCAATTGACTATGTACCTGTCAATTTTTAGAATCTCTCTATTTTGTTCTATTAAACTTATTGTCTATTCTTATACCAATATTGCACTGTCTAGTTTAAGATTAACTTTATAATAAGTAAATCTTAAAGTCATGGTGGGGTGTAAGTTCTCTAACATTGCTCCTCTTTTATAACATTCTGTTGGTATTACTAGATAGAGCCTTTGACTTTTCATACGAATTTTAGAAAAATAGAAGAAAAACTTCCATTTTGTAAAAAGCCCCCTGGGATTTTGATCTAAATGGTATTCAGTCTGCACATTAATTTGAACAATGTTAAGTCTGTCAACAATCTATCAATATAATGTAATTGCTCTGTTTATTTAGGTCTTTCTTTTAAAAATATTTTGTATATTTTATAGATTTTACCCATATTTTTAATAGACTTTATTTTTATTTTTTAGAGTAGTTTAGATTCACAACAAAATTTAGCACAGAGTATTCCCACATTATCTCAATCGCCACAAACGTAACCTCCTCTATTATCTACATTCACCATATAGTAGTTTGTTTGATACAACCGATTAATCTACATTAATACATTATTATAATTGGAAGTCCACAGTTTACATTAGGGTGTATTCTTGGTATTTCACATTCAATGAGTTTGAACAAATGTGTAGTGACATGTATCCAACGATTATAGTATACAAAATACATCCACTGGCCTAAAAATACCCTCTGGTCCACCTATTTATCCCTCCTTCCTGCCTCATCTCTAGTAGTCACTAATTTAGTTTTGCATTTTTCAGAATGTCATATAGTTGTAATCAGGTAGTATGTAGGCTTTTCATACTGGCTTCCTTTACTGAGTAATATGCTCTTAAATTTCTTCCATGTATTTTTATGGCTTGATAGCTCATTTCTTTTGGGCACTGAATATTTATTGTCTGGATGTACCACAATTTATTTACTAGCTTACCTACTGAAAGCAATATTGGTTGTTCCCAAGTGCTGGCAATTATCAGTAAAGCTGCTAAAAACATCTGTGTGAAGTTTTTTGTGTAGATATGTTTTCAACTTGTTTGGGTAAATAACAAGGACTATAATTACTGGATTTTAAGGTAAGAGTATTTTTGGTTTTGTAAGAAATCACTAAACTGTCTTCCAAAGTGGCTGTACCAATTTGCAATGAATTCCTGCCAGTGATAAGCAGGAGTTCCTGCTGTTCCACGTCCTTGTCAGCATTTGAAATTGTTTGTATTCTGGATTCAGGCCGTTCTAATAGTATGAGGTGATGTCTCACTGTTGTTTAATGTACATTTTCCTGATAACATATTATGTGGAGCATCTTTTCATATGCTCGTTTTTCATGTGTACGCCCTCTTGGGTTAGGTACCTGTAAAGGTCTTCAGCCCACTTTTAAACTGGGTTATTGTTGAGTTTTAAAAGTCCTTTGTATATTTTGGATAATAGTCCTTTACCAAATTTGTCTTTTGCAAATATTTTCTTCTGGTATGTGGCTTTTATTTTTATTCTCTTAACTTTTATGAAGTAAAAATTTTTTATTTTAATGATTTTCAGCTTATCAAGATTATCTTTTATAGACTATGTTTTTGGTTTTATATCTAAGATGCAATCATCTAACCCCAGCTTATCCAGAATTTTCCTCTGTCATCTGCTAGAAGTTTTATCACTTTGTATTTTACATTTATGTCTGTGGTTCATTTCAGGTTACTTTTTGTGAAGGATGTCAGGTCTGTGTCTAGCTTAATTTATTGCATGTGGATGTCTGTTTCAACATAGTGTTTAAGACTACCTTTTCTCCATTGTATTGCCTTTAATTCTTCATCAAAGGTCATTTGACTATAGTTATAGTATGTGAGTCTATTTCTGGGCTCTCCATTATGTTCCTATTTCTGGGCTCTCCATTATTTATCTATTTTCCTATTCTTTTAATAATGTAACAATGTCTTGGTTACTATGGTTTTATATTAGATAGTGTCAATTCTTCAACTTTGTTCTCCTTTAATATTGTGTTGGCTATTCTGGGTCTTTTGCTTCTTCATATAAACTTAAGACTCAGCTGGTCAATATCCACAGAATGACTTGCTGTGATTTAAATTGGACTTGCACTGAGCCTGTAAGTCAAATAGGAAAAAACTGTCATATTGACAATATCGTTTTTCTGTTCATAACATGGAATATCTCCAATTAATTTGTTTCTTTGATTTCTTTCATCAGAGTTTTCTAATTTTACTCATGTAGATCCTGTACACACTGTTAGATTTATACCTGAGAGTTTTATTTTTTAGAGTACTAATGTAAATGGGGTATTGCATTTTTGGTTTCAGATTCCACTTGTTTATTAAAGCGATAGATTTGGCAGGATGCAGTGGCTGACACCTGTAATCCTAGCACTTTGAGAGGCCAAGGCAGGCAGATCACTTGAGCTTCGGAATTCAAGACCAGCCTGGGCAACATGGTAAAACCTCATATCTACAAAAACTACAAAAATTAGCCAAGTGTGGTGGCACATATCTGTAGTCCCAGCTACTCAGGAGGCTGAGTGGGAGGATGGATTGAGCTCGGGAGATGAAGGTTGCTGCAGTGAGCTGAGACCACACCACTGCACTCTGGCCTGGGTGATGGACGAACCAGACCTTGCCTCAAAAGAAAAAGAAAGAAAGAAAAGAAAGAAAGGTGTTAGACTTTTGTAAATTAGTCTTGTATCCTGCAGCCTTAATATAATTGCTTATTATTTCTGTGAAACATTTTTTTTTTTGGTATCTCAAATTTTCTAAATAGACAATCTTGCTATCAAACAGTTTGAGTGCTTCCTTTCCAATCTGTATAGCTTTCATTTCTTTTTCTTGCCTTATTGCATTCCATTGTTTTGTTGAAAAGCCGTAGTCAAAAGAGACATTTTTTCCTTGTTCTTTATCTTAGTGGGAAAGTTTTGAGTTTTTCATCATTAAATATAAATGTTAGCTGTGTATGTTTTGTAGACATTTTTAATCAAATTGAAGAAATATTTTACCCATATTTTATTAAATTTACTCTTAAATTATATTAGTCAGGGTTCTTTAGAGGGACAGAACTAATAGGTTAGATGTATATATGAAGGGGAGTTTATAGGATAATTGACTCACAAGTTCACAAGTTGAAGTGCTACAGTAGGCTGTCTGCAAACTGAGGAGCCAGAAAGCCAGTCAGAGCCCAAAACCTCAAGACTGGGAAAGCTGATTGTGCAGCCTTCAGTCTGTAGCTGAAGGCCTGAGAGCCCCTGGCAAGTCACTGGTCTAAGTCCAAGAGTCCAAAAGCTGAAGAACATGGAATCTGATGTTCGAGGGCAGGAAGCATCCAGCATGGGAGAAAGATGGAGGCTAGAAGACTTAGCCAGTTTAGTCTTTCCACATTCTTCTGCCTGCCTTTATTCTGCCCACACTGGCAGCTGATTATATGGTGCCCACCCAGATTGAGGGTGGGTCTGCCCTTCTCAGTCCACTGACTCGAATGTTGGTCTCCTTTGGCCACATGGTCACAGACACACCCGGAAACAATACTTTTCATTCTTCAATCCAGTTAAGTTAACACTCAATATTAACCATCATATTTTTGATGCTATTGTAAGTGCTATTTAATTTCAATTATCATTTGTTTTTGTAAGTATGTAGAAATGAAATTAATTATATAATTAATCTTACATTCTGAGTATTGCTAAACTCTTCTACTAATTCAAATGGCACTAGCAAGTAATTTTGTGGATTCCTTACGAATTTCTAAGTTTACAAATATTCCCATAAAATGATGTATCTTCAGTATTAGTGTCTTTTATTTCTTTTTCTTGCCTTACTTAAGTGGCTGGGGCTTTTAATACAGTATTGAATTTATAGTGATTTTTTTCCCAATCTTAGGTGAAATGATATTAGTGTTTCATCCTTACATATAATGATAGATGTAGATTTGTCTTACATGTCTTTTATTGGGCTGAGAAAGTTACCACTTACTCTTAAGTTTGGTGCTTTTAATTGTGAATGGCCATGGAATTTTATCAAAAGCTTTTTCTGTATCTATTATAATAATTATTAGGTTTTTCTCTTTTATTCTGTTGATATGGTGAATTGCAGTGATTGCTTTTCAAATGGTAAATCATTCTTGCTTGCATCACTGAGATAAACCCTAACATGATGTATTATCTATTTTAAAAAGGCTAAACTTGATTGGCTAAAATTTTGTTAAACAGGTTTTTTGTTTTGTTTTGTTTATTTGTTTGAGAAGGAATTTTGCTCTTCCCCCCAACCTGGAGTGCAAGGCAGGATCTTCACTCACTGCAACCTCTGTCTCCTGGGTTCAAGTGATTCTCATACTTCGGCCTCGCGAGTAGCTGGCATTACAGACATGCACCACCATGCCCAGCTAATTTTTGTATTTTTAGTAGAGATGGGGTTTTGCCATGTTGGCCAGGCTTGTCTTGAACTCCTCACCTCAGGTAATCTGCCTGCCTCGTTCTCCCAAAGTACTTGTATTACAGATGTGAGCCACTGTGCCAGGCTTGTTCAACATTTTAATGTTGATGTTTATGAAAGTTTCTAGTGTGTCATTTTCTCAAAGAGTTTGGTTTTGAAATAAATTTAGTAAACTATCTGGTGTTTCGGGAGTTTCCTTTGTCAGAAGGTTTTTAATTACAAATTCAATTTCTTCAATAGATACACACCTATTCAGATTTCTATTTCTTTTTTAGTTGATTTTGGCAGTTAAAAAAAAAGTTTACCTGTTTCTTTGAGGTGGTTAAAATTATCGCCATAAAGGTGCTTATAATATTCTCTTATTATTCTTTAGTAACTGTAATGATATCACATTTTCCAGTTCTTATGTTAGTAATTTGGGTCTCCTCTTCTTTATTCTTTGATTATGCTAGCTAAAGATTTATTATGTCTTTATAGTATTTATCAAGATTTTAAAAATCCTATTCTTGCTTTAGTTACTACATATACTGTTTTTCTATTTTATTGATTTTTGCTCTCATCTATATTATTTCCCGTTTTCTGCTTACATTGAATCTATTTTATAATTTATATATATATATATTTTTTATTTTACTAGATAGTGCCTTTTAGTGAAATTTATACATGAAACAGAGTTCAATTAAATCATAAAATTATTGTAAGTTTGTTAAATATTGAAATTAACTGCCTACAACATATTAGGCACTTGACTTAGTCTCTCTATGGCATCTTTTGCTTGGGAAAACTGTCATAAATGAAAGCTCAGATAATAGATTTTGCAACTTGTTTCATTTTTATACAGATTTTTTAAGCTATATTTTTTCCTCCTAATGGCAGTGTTACCTGCATCCTACATATTTTGATATATCTTAAAATTTTGTTCAATGTCTATTATGGCTTATTTCTGGCTGCTTTTAGTGAGAAACTTCCTGCTAATGGGGAATCTCTGCAAAGTCCCCAAGTAGTGCAAGGCATCCCATGGTGAAGAAATGGAGTGTGCTAGCTCAGATATCTCTTTCTTCTTTTATAACACCACTAATACCCTGTACTTATGAGCTCATCTAATCCTAAATATCTCCCAAAAGTTCCACCTCACAAATACCATAGCCAAATTTCCCACCTTCTTAATGCTGCTACAATAGGGATTAGGCTTCAACATGAGTTTCAGAGGGGACAAACATTCACATCACAACATTTCACCCCATCTCCTGAAACGCATGTCTCCCACCCACACAAATACATTCATTCCATCACTATTGCCCCAAAGTCTTAACTTGTTCCTGCACTAATTTGAAAGTCCAAAGTCTCATCTGTGATCTGTGAAAACAAGTTATCTACTTCTAAAATACAGTGGTGGGAGAGGCATAGATTACACATTTCCATTCCAAAAGAAAGAAAAATGAAAGAAGAAAGGAGTAACAGGTCCCAAGCAATTCCATACTCCAATAGAGTGAACAACACAAAATCTCAAGGCTTCACAATAATCTTCCTCACATGTTCCACTTCCTGGATACACTAGTTCACTGCCCAGTATGCATTGTTGAATTCCTTAATGTTACTCCACAAGTCACTGAAGTTCTTTTCTTTTTTTAGTATTTTTACTCGGAAATATACTTTGCCAAGTTCATATTGTCATACCCTTATATTTACTGCTTTTCTTTTCCATGGTATCACCCTGCTTTCCATTCTATCACTGAAATTTTCATGGATATATACTTAAAATTGAGAAATTTAATTTAGTTCTTTTTTTAACTTCTATGTTTCTCCTTACTGTGTTCATGTTTTCCTTTGACTGTTTAAATATGGCTGTAATTACTGTTTTAAAGTTCTTGTCTCCCAATCACATCATCTTTGACTTTCTTTCCTTACTTACTTCCATCCTTCCTTCCTTTCCATTTTTCTCTCTTTCCTTCCTTCCTTCTCTTTCTTTTCTTTTCTTTCTTCTTTCTTTCTTTCCTTACTTTCTTTCTTTTTTTGAGACGTAGTCTCACTCTGCTACCCAGGCTGAAGTGCAATGGCATGGTCTTGGCTCACTGAAACCTCCGCCTCCAGAGTTCAAGCGCTTTTCCTGCCTCAGTCTCCAGAATAGCTGGGACTACAGGCATGTGCCACCACACAGGGCTACTTTTTTAATTTTTTGTAGAGATGGGTTTTCACTGTGTTGGCCAGGCTGGTCTCAAACTCCTGACCTCGTAATCCAGATGCCTGGGCCTCCCGCAGTGCTGAGATTACAGGAGTGAGCCACAGCCCCCAGGACCCATCTTTGACGTTTCTGCATCCATTTCTATTGACTGCACTGAATTCTGCTTTTGAAAACTGCATGGACTATTTTTCAAATATCAGGTTTTTTTGTATAATTAAAAAGTGAAATGCCTATAACACACAGTTTGGTATTTCATTATGTAACGTGTTAACTTTTAATAATTTTTTTTTTTTTTTTTTGAAACAGAGTCTCGCTCTGTTGTCAGGTACCAGGCTGGAGTACAATGATGCAATCTTGGCTCACTGCAATCTCTGCCTCCTGGGTTCAAGCAATTCTCCTGCCTCAACCTCTGGAGTAGCTGGGACTACAGGTATGTGCCACCACGCCCAGCTAATTTTTGTATTTTTTAGTAGAGATGGGGTTTCACCATGTTGGCCAGGATAGTCTCGATCTCTTGACCTTGTGATCCGCCCACCTCAGCCTCCCAAAGTGTTAGGATTGCAGGCATGAGCCACTGTGCCCAGCCAACTTTTAATATTTATGCATGATAAACTCCAAAGGCATTGACATTATTATCTATAAAAATACTTCCTCATTTGCTAAGTGCTTAGTACATTCCAAATACTTTATATATAATATCATTACAAGATTATTTTATTGCACACCAATTTCTCTCTTTTGAGAATTTGTCTCAGTCATTTGTATAATGTTTTTAAAATTTATGTGTTTCAAGACTAAATTTTTTGATGGCAGGGTATATAACTTGTTTATAATTACTAAGCCAGCATTCGATACATAATCAGTCATTCATAAGTTCAAACAAATATTTATCAATGAATAAATGAATTAATACATAAATGAACACTGCATATAGATATTATTACAACCGACTTCCTTAGACTCATCTTACTTACACCCATCTTATTATTTGCTCAGGGTCAAATAATAAGTGGAAAGCCAGAACCTGAACCCATATTTTTTCCTCAAAATCCATGATGTGCTACGGTCTCTAGTTCTTGAAAGTAAGCACTATGGTTTTATCATTTAGTCTCCAAAATAATTATATAATGTGTTTTATTGGTTTATAATAGAGACTTCGATAAATGTCTCTAAAGAATTACTATGTATTACAGAATAACAAGAGCATAGTTAATGCACATTCTTTAAGATATTTCAGGTTGAGGAGTAGGGATTTGTTTATTTTCTAAAGAAAATAAAGGAAAAAACAAAATCTCAACCTCAGGCAATCAATTACAAAAGACAAGAAAAGAGAAAAATAGGATCTGAAAATAAAAATTAAAAGTTTTAATAACTAGTATATCAATAGCCATAATTTTAATGTCAGTTAAAAGTCAGATTTGGCCAGGTGCAGTGTCTCACACCTGTAATACCAGTACTTTAAGAGGCCAAGGCCAGCAAATCACTTGAGTTCAGGAGTTCAAAACCAGCCTGTCCAACATTGCTAAACTCTATTTCTATGAAAAATACAGAAAGTAGCTGGACATGGTTGGACATGGTTGGACATGCCTGTAATCCCAGCTGAGATGGGAGGATCACTTTGGCCCAGGAGATTGAGACTCTAGGGAGCTGTGATCATGCCACTGCACTCCAGCCTGGGCAACAAAGCAAGACTCTTTCCCCTCAAAAAAAAAAAAAAAAAATTTTTTAAAGATTTTTCAAATTGAATTGAGAAAACCAAGCTATTGTAGATTATAAGAAACGTTCCTAATACATAAAGATAAAAAGACTGTATCAAAAGATTTAAACTGATACACTAGGCAAATACTAACTAAAAGAATGCTGGCAAGTAATGTAATATCAGTTATAATGGACTGTAGCACAAAAACTCTATTAGGTTACATGCTACAACATGGATGAACTTTGAAAACATGCTAAGTGAAGTAAGCAAAATATGATAGGACAAATACTATATGATTCCACTTATATGAGGTATCTAGAATAGTCAAATTCATAAAAACAGAAAGTAGAATAGACGTTGCCAGGGGCTGGAGATAGGGGAGGGTGAGGAATGGGTACAGAGCTTCTGTTTGGAAGAATGAAGTTCTGGAAATGAAGAGTCGTTGGTATGAACTACATGTTTGTGTTCCTCAAAATTCATACATTGAAACTCTAACCTCCAATGGGATGGTTTTAGAGGGTGGGACTTTTAGGATGCAATTTGGTTTAGATGAGGTCATGAGAGTGGAGCCACCATGATGGGATTAGTGCCTTTATAAGAGGAGAAAGAGACTTTGGCTCTTGCTCTTTCTTTCCCAAGTGAGGACACAAAGAGAAGATAGCCATTCTTAAACCAGGAAGGGGTTCCCATCAGACATCAAAGCTGCTGATGCCTACATCTTGGACTTCCCAGACTCCTGAACTGTGAAAAAAAATTCTGTTTTTTAAACTGTCTACTTTATGGTATCTTATTAAAGCAGCCTGAACTGGTTAAGACAGTGGTAATGGCAGCACAACATTGTGAGTGTGTTCGTGCCACTGAATTATATACTTGAAAATCATTTAAATGATTAAATAAAAAGTACATGGATGTCAAGTTTTTCAACTATATTAGCTATAGAGAGGGTCATCACGTAACAATAAAAGTTCATCATGAAATCTTTGCCTGTGCCTATGCTGAATGGTATTGCTTAGGTTGCCTTCCAGGGTTTTTACAGTTTTGAACCCAGCAATTCCATTACTAGGTATATGCCCAAAGGAATATAAATGATTCTGTTATAAAGACACATGCATCCCTATGTTCACTGCAGCACGATTCACAATAGCAAAGACATGGAATCACCCTAAATGCCCATCAATGATAGATTGGACAAAGGAAAGTGGTACCTATACACCACAAAATACTATACAGTCATAAAAAATAATGAGATCATGTCCTCTGCAGGGACATGAATAAAGATGGAGGCCATTATCCCTAGCAAACTAACACAGGAACAAATACCACATGTTCTCACTTCTAAGTGGGAGCTAAGTAATGAGAACACATGGAAACCTAGAAGGGAACACCTACAGTGGGGCCTTTCAAAGGACGCTGGGTGGAAGGAAGGAGAGGATCGGGAAGAACAATTAATGGGTACTAGGTTGAATACCTAGGTGATGAAATAATATGTACAACAAATTTCCATGATAGAAGTTAACCTATGAAACAAACCTGCACAAGCACCCTTGAACTTAAAATAAAAGTTAAAAAAGTAATAATAATAATAAAGTTCAATTCAAATAGAAGATACAGTTTGCGTGAACCTAATGAAATGGCGTCAAAATATATAAAGAAATAATAAATAGAAGTACAATAAAATTTTATCTCTATCTCCATAGTGGGAATTTCATCATACCTTTTAATTATTAATAGTTAAGCAGACAAAAATAATATATATGCAGAAAAGTTTTTTTTTTAAATTGATCTAGTAGTATTCTACACTCCAAATTATAGAATATATATTTTTCTCATCCACATTTATAATATTCACAAAATTGGTTATATGTATACCTGGCTATTAAGTAAGCCTGAATCTTTCTAAGTTAGTGTCCTAAAAAAAAGAATAAAAAACATAAGACAAGATTGGAAAGAGAGGAACACCACCAAAGAATCTAGCAAGAGTAGTTGAGTATAATAAGAGGATACATAGCAAGTTGGCAAAATGTTAGATTCACATGCAATAATTAATTGAAATTTTGCAGAGTAGCAACAAAGAGAAAGTATAATTTTTACAATGTTATTTGTAATAGCAATAAAAATTGTAGTCTACTAGGGAAAATCTAACAAAAGATGTGCAAGACAAAGTAGTATTTTAAAACTTTATCCAAATAATTTAACCAAAACCTCAATTAATGGAGGGATATTTTACATGTGGACATAGCCAGTATTATAAAAATACCAAATGTTCTCAGATTAATCTATAGCTTTAATGCTTTTCCAATCAAAATTTGAACAGGGTTTATACAGAGTTTTAAAATCAAATTTTAGTATTTGCATAGAGGAGAAAGGAAACAAGATTAGCTAAGATACTCATAAGGAAAAATGAGGGATGATTTGTCCTAACAGAAATTAAGAATTGTGGGCTGGGCACAGTAGCTCACTCCTGTAATCCCAGCACTTTGGGAGGCTGAGGTGGGCAGATCACGAGGTCAGGAGATCAAGACCATCCTGGCTAACACTGTGAAACCCCATCTCTACTTAAAAAGACAAAAAATATTAGCCAGGCATGGTAGCACGAACTGGTAGTCCCAGCTACTGGGGAGGCCGAGGCAGGAGAATCGCTTGAACCCAGGAGGCAAAGGTTGCAGCAAGCCAAGATCGTGCCACTGCACTCCAGCCTGGGCAACAGAGCAGGCCTCCATCTAAAAAAAAAAGAATTATCATAAAACTATAGTATTTAAGAAAGTGTGATATTGGTACATGGATAGACAGAAGACTGACCAGTTGGACAGAATACAAGTTTAGGCATAGGAGAAACTGATACAGACAAAGGTGGCATGGCTGGAGAAAGGAAAGATTATTCAATAAATGGAGTGAGAAACAAAAATTCAATTCACATAAAAATTAAGTTAGCCCCTTTCTTTGATCATGTTAAGGCCAATTCCTAATGATATAAAGATTTCTATATTAAATATAAAATGATTTTTTGAAGAAATTATAGGAGAGGTCCCTCTGAAACTAGGGTAAACAAGACTTTCTTAAATAATGCATAAAGAGCGTTAACTCCACAAGAAAAGGTTAGTTAATAAGATTGATTAATTTAACAATTTTTCAAAGTAAAATAAAAAAGTCAGAAGCTCTGTGAAAATATTCACAAAATATATAATCAACAAAATATTATTGTTTTAAATATTTGGAAAAATGCAGCAACTTATAACTCAATAATACAATTACCACGTAGACATCTGGGCAAAAGGCTGGGCGTGGTGGCTCACACCTGTAAACCCAGCACTTTGGGAGGCCAAGGCAGGCGGATCACCAGGTCAGGAGTTCAAGACCAGCCTGACCAATATGGTGAAACCCCGTCTCTACTAAAAATACAAAAAATTAGCCTGGAGTGGGGAAGTGCACCTGTAATCCCAGATACTCAGGAGGCTAAGGTAGGAGAATTGTTTGAACCTGGGGGGTGGAGGTTGCAGTGAGCCAAGATCGCACCACTTGCACTCCAGCCTGGGCAACAGAGTGAGACTGGATCTCAAAAAATAAATAAATAACAACAACAAAAAAAAAAAAAAAAAAAAACAACAAAAACAAGAAATACAGCAAAAGACATGAGCAGTTTTGTGTAAGAGAAAACATTTGCCAACCAAAATTGTGGGAGAAAAAGCTCAATTTAATTAATAATAAGGGAAATGCAAATTAAGATGCAATGAGATAGCTGTGTTTTATACCCACTCGGCAGAAACTAAGAATCTGACAACACAATCTTTGAACAAGAGATGGAAACTGTTGGTAATTGTTGGTAGGGTATTCATTACTATCAGTTAAACCCTTTTAAGTATGTCATCTGTTTCTCACCACAGCACTGACACATTCTTGCTTATGTCCCAATTGTTAGACTCGTGGCTGTTGGGCATATTTTTGCACTAAATAGCATACTTGTTAGAACATATATTATTTTATAAAATATGTTTTATAAATATTGTTTTATGTGTTAAAAAGTAAAATATAAATTTTAAAAATAACAAATATGTTTATTAGCAATATAATGTCAGTTAAGACGTCAGCGAATTGTATTTGTGTTTATACTTCCAGCTTGAATAGCATTTAGTTAAGTATAGTCTTTTATTGATATTAATCTTATTTATAAATAGACTTTTCTAAGGGACTTGAATTCCTGCTTTTGGATGAAATACTTTTCTGAAATTTTCCTATTCCTGAAACTTAGTTGTAGTTCTCCTAAATAGTAACTATAATAAAAAACACAGTTTTCTAATTTCAAAATTATTTACTGTGCTTTATAGGCAAAAAGGTGTTTTTAAATATATTTAACTCTCATGGTAAGCCTGAGCAGTGGAAAAGTCAGTCACTTAGAGTAACTATTTAAATAAATAGATAGTAAGTCACCCACAGGTTAAGTCATACAACCAGCTACTTGCGTAGTTTGTAATTGACTTCTAATTCCTTGTCCATTCTTTCCTCTACACCATTTTCCTCTAAAGATAATAATAAGCTTGTAAATATGTAAAATATTTTGCCACTTTCAAAATACCTTCCAAAACACACCATTTGTTTTGATTCCCACATTCACCCTTTAGTTTCTTTAGCATATTTCTTTCTTCTCATAACATACATAGAGCATAATTTAAACAAAACATTGTATTAAGTATCAACATAAAATATTTACTTGTTAAAAATTTTCTAGATAATTAAGCCAAAATAACAATTAAACAATCTTGGTTTTATTTTATAAACTCCATAGTTGTATTCACTGATCTGTCTAAGAAATAAATACAAATAATTACTCTGAAAGCTGCTTGATCGTTTCTTTTGAAAGAACAAATGAATGAATGAAAGAATGAATCAACAGTGATAGGGTCCAAAACAGTTTCTGAACTTTGTAAAAATAGAAAAGAATTTGTTCCTACTAGCTAGTAATCTATCACATTATATCTGTCAAAGGACAAACCTTTCCAGAAATTTTGATTTAAGGTGCTAAGACATGCAATGTGTATTATACAAATAAATAAAGTATAAATATAAAACAGTATGACTTACTTTTATTCTTATTTGTAAACATCTTGCTTAAAATTTTCTCTCTACCCCCTAATATGACCTTGCCAGTGAATGGTAGTCTGGTTACAGGCAAGCTACATCTCACATCCCATTAAACCCACCTGCTCACACTTGGCAGGATTTGGCCAGAGCTGCTGCTCATTAGGGGCTCTGGCAGAGAGAAAGGGTGGGTGGAAGAGGCAATGAAACCAGTGCCTGAAAAGTGAAACTGAGGTTTAGGTTTTATATGGGATTTTATTTGGTGAGTGGTTACACTGCTTTTCATTATACCAGATAACAGGTTGCTGGCAGCATATTTAAAAGATATGAAACTTTTAAGGGGCTGAAAATGAAATTAAAGCTTGATGAAATAAATTCTAATCTGTACCCCACATTCATACGTGTGCCAGGAAATGAACACACTAGTGCTTTAATTGTAATCAGGCTGTTCCTTAAAGGCAGGAGCAATATCCACTTTGCTGCACATGGAGAATCTAGGAAACAATGCCATTAAGAGTTTATATGCCATCTTATGCTCCACTTTCTTCATAGCATTACATCACTTCTACAGGCATTTTCTGCCCCATTTACTAAACTGGCTCCAGTCAATGAAGTTTTGCATTATATGCCCCCAGGGAAGAAAATAATGCAAGAGTTTTACTGTCCATGTTAATGCCATTTAATACATTACTCAAACACATACTTAAGACCAACAATTCTAATTACACAACTTTGGTTTTAAGTGGCTTCCAAACTGACTTCTTAACTGGCAATTTCTCAAAAGCTCTTGTCTTCCCAAACTTCTTTTTGGAGGATTGGAGAGTCAGGAGAATGCCGTTTGAGATGCTGCAAAGGCTCTGGGTTGTTATAACCTCATTGTCTAAAAATGAAGAGAAAAAGTGGTGTCCAGCCTGTTTGTGTTGCTTTGTTTTCATAAAATTTTATGTTTTACATGTTGCTTAAACTGGAATTAATCCTCACCTACCTCTTGGGAGGCTAATGTCTTTGAAAAATGGTTTAACATTCTAAAAGTGGTATGAGTCCAAAAGTAGGAGTGAATAGTGAGGTAGAACAGCATTCCATTTCTTTTTTTGGAGGACTTGGATTTCACTCCACTCCTTTTGAGTAGGAGAAAACAGATCTGTCTTTTCTCTGTTTGGATAAGGAGGGGAGAGGGCTTAAAGAAGAGAAACATTTTCAGTACCAGCTGTTCCCTAACTCAAGCCCTGCATAAATTTATTCTTTCCTGAGCTGGAGATATTAGAACAAACAAGAGAAAATGGAAAATATAAAGTGAATCCATGAAGCCAGTTTTATTACTTTAAGTTACAAATGTTTTAGAGGAGAGCCAAAAGACTAAGGGATAAATTAACCAGAGTTCAATCCCAAATCAATGATAAGAACATAAATATCTAATGAAAATCTCTAAGCCATGCTCTAGTGGAAGCACTCTTGTATTATAAACTCTACTGGCTAATTCTTTTTACCAGATTCCTCAACACATTTTAGCAAACATCATCAGATATGTGAATCAAGTAATGCCATCTCAAGACTAAGTAACTAGCTCTCTTAGTTTTGATAAATGTGGTTTTAATATCTGAACTTAATATATAATCCTACTATTAGGATCTTATCAGAACTTCATATTTCTATTTATGTTTAGTATTTTTTCCACCAATTTTAAGGTCAAGTTTAAGATTTAACCCATAAGCATATTGCTAGCTTAATTACAAAGCAGGTTTGGGATGTGTGTGCTTAAGCTCAAGAAGAATTTAACTGTTTCAGTATATATAATAAAATATAATAAATGCAAATGAATAAGTGTGAAATGGAATTTTTAAATAATGTTTCAGTATGGAGGCATATTTTATTCATATTTTGGCCATTGACATTATGTCTATTTAATGTGTAGGGACTCCAGGCAAGCTACAATTTGATTTTCTCTTGCTGCACTCATTTTTTTTTAATGACAAAATATATACTAGGCAAACATTTTTGGCCTGGGCACCATGGCTTACCCTGTACTCACAGCAATTTGGGAGCCCCAAGGTGGGAAGATTGCTTGATCCCAGGAGTTCAATACCAGCCTGGCAACAAAGCAAGACTCCCATGTCTACAAAAATTAAGAAAATTAATGTGTGCTTGTAGCCTCAGCTACTCTGGAGTTTGAGGCAGGAGGATCACTTGAGCCCAGGAGGTTGAGGTTGCAGTGAACCACGATTACTTGACAAAGATTTTTTTTTTTCTGTTATATCCACTGAAACTTTTGAGTTCTTTCAATGGCATCAATATTCTGGGTCTGATCAAACAAAAAATTTACATCTTTTTCTCTACATTTCAATATAGGTTTAATATTATTGCTTAAATTTTTCATCCTTCAAAACCTAAACTTTGCCACATGAGAGGTCATGGATTTTGGAGCTCAACAGACCTGAATACAATTCCCATTTCTATCACCTGATAGTGTGTGGTCTTTTAAACTTATCATGAACATCAGTTTTCTCACATAGAAAATGAAACTACTTTGTAGGAATAGTATAAAAAGCAGAGATACTGTAAAAAATGGTGTTTAGCTGATGGAAGCTCTTAGTCTAAGGATCTAAGGGAAAGTTGAATGAGGAAGGATTGAAATGCCATGCTTGCCCCTTTCAAATAGGGCACCATGTGTGCTTGGCCTGAAGACTATGAAAGAAGCAGATGGTCCACAAGAGAGCAAGGCGATTTGTTTGAGAAAGAAGTCCTTGGCTACAACTTCACTTCCCAAGTGACTAACTCATCTGGGCAAAGGAAGAGAAGCCTGAAACGTTCAGATTGCTGTGAGGGGAAGTCAGCCCGACTGGCTGAGTTGTCTTTCCTGTCCTTGGCATTGTAACACTGCACAGTCTCCTGTTGTTCCTGGAACCACTCAAGCATGTAATGAATGGAGTACCACTGATTGGAAACGTTCGGCCCTAGATGATATTTCCGCAAGTTGTTTTCCTTCTACAACTTGGTAATGGATTTTTCTAACTTTAACAGGATGGTTGAGTGTCTCTTGGTTTTATATACTGTTGCCTGCTCTGGATCCACCTCCGTCCAGTTATCATGTCATTTTTTTTTTTCAATACTAAAAGTCAACTGCTCTCCAAAATCTTAAATGTTTTTCTTGGAGAGCGGCATGATCCTAAGCAAACAAACAAACTGAAGAGCTATTCTGGCTTTTCTGAAGAAAATGAAACATTTTTTTTTTAAATAAATGAGTTAAATTTTTGGAACTGGAGCTTAGGTTCACTGAATTCTGCAGAGGTCAGGAGAGAGTAAGGAATGTTTGACAGGTTTTCGGCAGGAGGGAGATGGTGCTCTGTGAGGCTGACCTATTTCCGTACCAGCACCTGGTAGACCAATTGTAGGCTAAGGCAGAGGTCCGAGTTGTGAATAGTAATGAAACACTGTGAAGACAGACTAGCCAGGTGTACCCGTGTTAATATTTCAGCTCCACTAGTAACTAGATAGGTGAACTTGCACAAAGTTCTTAGAATCTATGAACTTCCATTTCACATCCATGTAGTGCTGCGAAGATTAACATGTATTGAGTACTTATTATATGCTGGCCACTATTCTAAGCATGTTGTCTGTGATGTCTCAATTAATTTTCACAATAATCCTATGAGGCATAAAGCAAATATTATTATTTAGATTGTACAAATATTATTATTTAGATTGTACCTGGTCAAAGATAACCAAGTTAGCAATAATAAAGTTCGAACATAAATCTAGGCAATTTGGCTATAAAGGTTATATTTTTCACGATTATTGTGTAATTAAGTCACTTAATGTATTTCCTGGCATGTAATTAGCATTTAATAAATCGGAGTTTTAATTTTTTCCTTCAACTTTTAAGTTCAGAGGTACACATACAGGATGTGCTGGTTTGTTACATAAGTAAAGATAAATTATGGTGGTTTGATGCACAGATCATCCCATTACCTAGCTATTAAGCCAGCATCCATTCACTGTTCTCTCTAATGCTCTCCATCCCCCGACCCTCCACCCAACAGGCCCCAATGCATGTTGTTCCATGCTGTGTGTCCATGTGTTCTCATAATTCAGCTCCCACTTATAAGTGAGAACATGTGGTGTTTGGTTTTCTGTTCCTGGGTTAGTTTGCTGAGGATAATGGCTTAAAACTCCATCCATGTCCCCGCAAAGGACATGATCTTGTTTATTTTTATGGCTGCATAATATTCCATGGTGTATATGTACTGCATTTCTTTATCCAGTCTACCACTCATGGGTGTTTAGGTTGATTCCATGTCTTTGCTACTGTGAATAGTCCTGCAATGAACATATGTGTATGTATCTTTATAACAGAATGATTTATATTCCTTTGGGTATATACCCAGTACTGGGATTACTGGGTCAAATGGTATTTCTGTTTCTAGGTCTTTGAGATATGACCACACTGTCTTCCACAATGGTTGAACTATTAATTAATTTACACTTTCACCAACAGTGTAAAAATGTTCCTTTTTCTCTGCAACCTTGTCAGCATCTGTTGGTTTTTAACTTTTTAATATTAGTCATTCTGACTGGCGTGAGATGATGTCTCATTATTGTTTTGATTAGCATTTCTCTAATGATCAGTTATGTTGAAGTTTTTTCATATATTTTTTGGCCACATGTATGTCTTCTTTTAAGAAGTGTCTGTTCATGTCCTTTGCCTACTTTTAATGGGGTCATTTGGTTTATTTCTTGTACATTTGCTTAAGTTCCTTGTCGACCCTGGATATGAAACCTTTGTCAGATGGATAGATTGCAAAAATTTTCTTCCATTCTGTAGGTTGTCTGTTGACTCTGATGATATTTTCTTTTGATATGCAGAAGCTCTTTATTTTAATTAGATCCCAATTAAATGAGGGATTTTAATACATATAGTCGATTCTTGAAAAATGTGGGAGTTAAGGGCACTAACCCCTTGCACAGTTGAGAATCTGCATATAACATTTGACTCTGCAAAAACTTAACTACTAATAAATTACTGTTGAACTGTTGACCAGAAACTTACTGATTACATAAACATTTGATTATCACACATTTGGTATGTTACATGTGCTATATACCATATTCTTAGCAATAGAGTAAGCTAGAGAAAAGAAAATGTTATTAAGAAAAGTATAAAAGGAAAATATACTATTAAGTGGAAGTGGATTATCACAAAAGTCTTCATCTTTGTTGCCTTTACATTAAGTAGGCTGAGGAGGAGGAGGAGGTGGGAGAGGTTGCTTTTCTGTCTAAGGGGTGGCAGAAGCAGAAGGAAATCCATGGATATGTAGACTTCCGCAGTTCAAAATTTGTATTGTTCAATGATCATCTGTATTTGTAATATATATTATTTATATATTTAATCATATATGTTTGTGATTTTTTAAAGGTTTATTTCTGGAACTTTAAGCAACAATCCAAAATCTTTAATCTGCTAAAGAAATTAATAAGCTTTGAGAATTTGTAGAGTTGATAGCTGCACTAGTCACTGATTTAGCAAAGTTGATTTCCATGAACTTAGGGGCTCTAACGTTAGGATAGGCATAAGATAAGGGTCTTGTCTTTTCCCCACTACTATTTATGATATGATTTTTCTCATAGAAAGGGAAAAAATAAGTAAGGGTGTTTTTTACTTTTTACTATTGTTCTGCCATATTTTGCTTTGCTGTAAATTGATAAGACTTTGATTCATTTCCCCTCATGATTTTTGGATTCACATTTTTTCAATCAGTCAATTAATCTTTGAGTGGGTGAGTTTCTATGCTCTAGACACTATGAGGGCACAAATCTGACTCCATGGTTACACAATAGACAAGTCTTAATCATTTCACGGAAAGTCCCTGCTGTAGTCCATCTTGAATATAAAACTAAAAAATTACCATAGGGAGGTCTATGTGCCTTTTTTTTTTTTTTTTTTTTGAGACGGAGTTTCGCTCTTATTACCCAGGCTGGAGTGCAATGGCGAGATCTCGGCTCACCGCAACCTCCGCCTCCTGGGTTCAGGCAATTCTCCTGCCTCAGCCTCCTGAGTAGCTGGGATTACAGGCACGCGCCACCATGCCCAGCTAATTTTTTGTATTTTTAGTAGAGACGGGGTTTCACCATGTTGACCAGGATGGTCTCGATCTCTTGACCTTGTGATCCACCCACCTCGGCCGCCCAAAGTGCTGGGATCACAGGCATGAGCCACTGCGCCCAGCCCCTCTATGTGCCTTCTATTAGCCCTATTTTACTTATCCACTTCAGCATGTAAAAATATAGTCATAATGGTTAATTAATTTTAAAACATCAGTACAGATTTTAAAGTATGAAATCAACTATACTTATTTTCAGTTTCCAATTCAATTTAATATTTTTCCTTTGGAGTTTCTTAAAATATTGCTTGATTTTCAACATTATCTCTTAATGTGAGCAACTCTCTTCAGCCCATTAGTATTCCATTTTCCAATCTTATCCTGTTTTCTTAGTCTTTGAAACTTTGCTTATATTGATCACGTGTCTGGGATGTGTTCTGCTCACCAATGGAATCTTGTTAATCTAACTTCAAATTTGCCTTGTCCAAAAATGTTTTTACAATAAACTTTATGTAAGATAATTTTTTGTATCTGAAATGTAGAATAAGTTTAAAATGTAGAATAATGAGTTATGTGAATTACCAGATTGCCCAGTCCTGCCACTCTTACTCAGTTTGGATGATGCTCTCTTCCATAGGGTGAAAATTTGCTTTACATATGTTCCCTACATATGTCATTCGTGTTAACTTTCTTATACTACTTTGAGTAAGGAAATTGATTTTTCATTTATTCTGTTTAATTCTGTCATCTGGTCTCCTTTCAAGTTCCTAATCAAGTGGCTTATGAAATAATAAAGACATATAAATAGTTGTTTATTCCAGATAAAGTCAAATTTATCTTTATTTGTAATTGCTTAAATTAAAAAAAAAACCTCAATACACTGTTGCTCTTTCTTCTATATTTAAACCTTAATTAATTCTAGTGTACATGAGCTACTTCAGTATTTAATGCATTTTTAATAACTGTGCTTTTCTATGTGGTTAATAAATCAACCAATGAATGAGCAAAGAAATCAATAAATGAAGGCAAATACAACAACCAACCAAAAAGAGCCTTTGGGTAGGGGAGGCCCGATACTGTTTTGATATTCCTGAATGAATTCACGTGTGAAATCCAGATTCATGCAGTGTATAAACTGAGTTTAGCAACTAAAGCCTGACAGGCTGGCAATTTCAGCAGACTAGTGAAAGCTGTTATTTTTGATTGAAGAAAAGAAATTTGCATTGATTATCAAAACAGACTGACATTCATTTGCATGAACATGATAAACCTACAGCAAGTATGCTAGCCAAATAGCACATTCATCAGAAGATAGCTTCAGTATGAAATTAATAAGTTGTTTTCCCTTTTTTCAACAAGGGCAATAGGAATTTTTTGGTTTTGCTTAAGTATTATCTATTCCAGCTTATACATTGTTTACTTTTCTTCATGTAATAATAACACCATGGCACCCATGCATTCTTTCCATGTGAGATAATTACATAAATTAAGTTAGTCCAATACTTACACCTAGCCTGAGTTCAAAACAGTTTTTTAATGTTTTGATTATAAGCAAGTAAATGAGCATATGTCCAATTACATTGTGGGTGCAATAGCTCTAGCCACCACATCTTGGCATTTTATTTTATTAGCTAAAAGTTCACATATGGTTTCCATGTCTCCAAGCTGTCTTTAAGGATGCAAGACTTGTATAACCTCACATTGTTTTCTTTCCTCCTCTCTCCCCAGACCCCTCCCTATGGCTCACATATGCTCCCTCATGGAGGTACCTCTCTTAGTTTTTTTAAGATTATATGTGCAAATAGTGAAAACCTGAAAGTTTGCAGATGCTTTCAAGAAATAATGAAAAAAAAATGCTTCCAACCTTAGCATTTTTACCTAATAAAATATTCTGAAATGAATTGCAAAATGTTTACTATAGAAACAGCAGTATTATTGTACAAATATATACAGGTTACAGTTACTATTTAGCTGCTTCGTTCTTTGGCCTGTTGCTACACACTAGCGTCATTGTGGTCCTTTTCCTCCTCAAGACCCTCCTCAGCAGCTTTGGAATAAGGGAAGGGGGAACTTGGTGGACATCTTAAAGGCTGAAATGTATAAGACGCGGCCTTGCTGGTGAAGGACACAGATGCAGGGAGCACAAAGAACACATTCAGTTCCTTTTGGCTTCAGCATTCTCTGTGTATCTGTGTTACTGATATGGTTAATGGTTTGGAAAACTGCAAGACTTGCATATTCTGGCCAGGGCTTAAAAACAATCTTTCTGAACAACCAACTAATAACTTGGTTACTTTTTATTCTATTGTTCTAGCATTTCCAAAGTCTTAGAGTAAATCAGATCACTTTATTTCTTTTAGTTGCCTCACCTGTATGTTGGAAATGTCATATTTAATTTACAAAGAAAATGGGGATTTTTATTATATAGTTGATTTACAAAGGGTTCTAAAACTTCATGCACAAGCAGTATTCAACTGATACAGGCTATTCTTCAAGTTCAATATATATTTAAGAAGAAAAATTGTAAGACTCTAAAATAGTTAACTGTGTAAAATGTCGAGCTGTGTTAAATGTAAACTCCTGCATGCTATAGATCTTCATGCAGCAGATCAGACTCTATGTGTTAAAGCTGGGCTTTAATACCTAACTTGTTCAAATTCCACTATTTGCAGGCAACTCCTTAAGAAGCAGGACATGGAATACTGTGTCATTTTCGGTCTGAGGAACAGATTGGTTGGGCGCACTGGGCAGCTGATATGATGGCAAAACATTTGAGCTTAGTGATTCACTCATTACCTGATAACTCCACTGATTTTTCTTCTCTTACTTTATATGCACAAAAGTCCTTACAGGAGGTAGAAAATCTTTGCTTTTTTTTTTTTATGAAAATAGAGCACAAAAGAAAACCAACTGCTTAATAAATGGTCTTAGTCTTTTATTTACAGTATCATTAACAATGCAAAAGGCCCATTTACTTTAGTTTTTTTTGCAGTTATAATATATTGCATTGGATTTGTAGGACATAAACCAATGGTGTTATTTAGAATTGGGTCCTACCATGAAAGTGTATATACATTTTACTGCCTTAGGTTTCTGACAGATTTACTATTCAAATATATGTATATCTTACTTAAGTTACAAATAATTACCACCTTAATATATTTTGACCCACTTTGGATGTTGAGAAGGTCACTTTTTGCAACAAATTGCCAATGAAAGTTAGGATGATACAAATTTGCAATTGAGTCAGAAATTTCAGTTTTCTTTTAATCTGGCAGAAATGTGTTCAAAGCTGATTATCCATTTACAGTGTTTAATACCTAATGTTAACAGTATTCAACCTAGGGAATATATCCATTTTATAGAATTGAGCCAAGTGTTAACTTCTCATATTGTATGTATAAATTTTCTAGAAATTGTGATGCTCTCAGACTGTGCTTAAGACAATATCGGCCACTGTTCTTTTCTATAGATCTCTGTGTTCTATTATTGAACAGCTAATCTTTATGTTATTGTTTTTAGTACTACTTAGAGAGTACACGAACTCATATGAATGTCCTCAGGAATAATAATTACTGGCATATTAATAGAAATAATAGGTATCATTTATGAAACACCTACCCTGTATCTGGTACTGTGTTAAATGCTTTATACACATTATCTAGTCTCATGCTTCAACAATAATCTTATCCTGATGTAGTATGTGAGAAAACTAATGCTTAGATCAATTAAAAGTAATAGTCTCTAAGCCACACAACCCATAAGTGACAAAACTTAAGTTTTAATCCAGATCCTCCTGTCCATAAAAGAAAGTTGATGGATTTTTATAATGGTGCCAATTGTGTGGTAGAAATTATCCTTTCAATATTAGAGAATTTTATTAAAGGAATTCTGTGAATTAGAAATTTTGAGGAAATTCACTGAAGATTACTTTAAAGGTGATACAAATTTTTAATGGAAAATATTTTGAAAATAAGTCATACATGCATGAGCTATATATTATAAGAGTAGGATTGTCTTTTCTATTCCTGTGAAGAATGTCATTGGTGTTTTGATAAGGACTGCACTGAATCTGTAAATGGCTTTGGGGAGTATTCTTTCTGGTAGAGATCTTTTACTTCTTTAGTTAAACTGATTCCTAAGTATTTATTTTATTTTATTTGTAGCTATTGTAAATGTTATTGCTTTTTTTTTATTTCTTTTTCAGGGTCACTGTTAGCATACTGAATTTTTATATTGATTTTATGACCTGCAACTTTACTAAATTCCTTTTTTAGTATGAAACCACAAAATCATCCAAATACTTAAAGCAATACTGAGCAAAAAGAACAAATTTGGAGGCATCACACTATATGATTTCAAATTGTACTACAAAGCAATAGAAACCAAAACAGCATGGTACTGCCTTAAAAACAAACACATAGACCAATGGAACAAAATGGGAAACCTAGAAATAAATCTATGCACTTACAGCAAACTTATTTTTGACAAAGGCACCAAGAGCATACATTGAGGAATATACAGTCTCTTTAACAAATGGTTCCGACAAAACTGGATGTCCATATTCAGAAGAACAAAACTAAATAACTATATTTCACTGTATATGAAAAATCAACTTGAAATAGAAACTTAAATGTAAGTCCTAAAACTGTAAAACGACTAGAAGAAAACATTGGGAAAGCACTCCAAGATGTTGATCTGAGCAAAGGTTTATGAGTAAGATCTCAACAGCACAGGCAACAAAAGCAAAAATAGGCAAATGGAATTACATCAAGCTAAAAAGATTCTGCATAGCAAGGAAAAATTAACAAAGTAAAGAGAAAACCTATAGAATGGAGTGAAATATTTGCAAACTTGCAAACAGACAGGGAAATAGTAACCAGAATATACATAAAACTCAACTCAATAGCAAAATACGACAAAACAAAACATAAATAATCCAATTTAGTAATGGGCAAAATAGCTGAATAGACGTTTCTCAAAAGAAGATGTACACATGGCCAATGGGTATATAAAAAACATGTTCAACGTTGCTAATCATCAGAGAAATGCCAATTAAAACCACAGTGAGATATCATCTCACCCTATTTAGAATGGCTATTGTTAAAAAGACAAAAGATAACATGCCGATAGGGATGTGGAGAAAGAGGAACACCTGTACACTGTTGAGGGGAATGTGAACTTGTACAGTCACTATGGAAAACAGTATAGAAATTCCTCGAAGAACTGAAAGTGGAACTACCATATGATCCAGCAATCCTATTCCTGGGTATATTTCCAAAAGAAAGGAGATCAGTACCTTGAAGAGGTATCTGCATTCTCTGTTTACTACAACACTATTTACAATAGCCAAGACAGGGAATCAACCTAAGTGTCCATCAGTGGATAACTGGATAAAGAAAGGTGGCATATATACACAACAGAATATTATTCAGCCATAAATACAAGAATAAAATACTGTAACTTGGAGCAACATGGGTGGAACTGGAGGTCATTATGTTAAGTGAAATAAGCCAGGTATGGAAAGACAAATATTTCATGTTCTCCTTCATATGTGGAAGCTAAAAAAAGTGGGTTTCATGGAGTTAGTAAAATGGTGGCTACTAGAGACTGAGAGGGGAAGGTGGCTGGGAGAGATGAAGAGAGGTTAGTCAATGGGTAAAAAAAAAAAAGTTAAATAGAAATAAGTTCTAGTATTTAATAACACAGTAGGGAAATTATAGTTAATAATATTTTCTTATATGTTTCAAAGTAGCTAGAAAAGAAAAATTGAAATTTTTCAACACAAAGAAAAGATTGTGGTAATGGATGCCCCAATTACTCTGATTTGATTATTATATATTATATACATGCTCCAAAATATCACCTGTGCTCCCAAAATATGTACATCTATGTTAATAAAAATACCAAAAGTTATGATTATATAATAAAAAGTACATTTTTAACTTGTAGACCCCAGTTTTCCTTTTAAGAGAAAACTAAGACCACTGTTTTCTTATTCTTCCTTGTACATATCCACTACACACTCAAACACACACACACACACACACACACACACACACACCCCTATTTTTCCTTACCTACTCCTAACAATCTCCCTTTCTTTATGATGGAAGTCTGTTCTTCAGTTCCAAGGTACCTTTCCATTTGGATGGCTGTTCAATGCAGTTCTGGCCAATGAGAGGGAAGCAGAAATTGATTGTTGATCCTTTCAGGAATGTTATTTGGAAGGTTGAAAAATGTACCCACTTCTTCTCTCTGGTTGAAATATCAATAAAATGTTGGGAATGGAGCTGCCATCTTGCAATAAGTAGGGAGCAAGCCACATGTGACAATTAATGACAGAAAGACAGAAGAAGCCTTAATTCTTGCTGGTAGAATGGCATCACAGTGGCACCTCTAGACTGCTTTTACATTAGAAAAATAAAATTCCTAATTTAGGCTTCAGCCTTTTATAGAAGCATAATATTCTATTTTATAGATGTGATATAATTTCTTTCTAGACTTCCATTAAAGTCCAGTTAGGTTGTTTTAATGCTCCCATTAAAGAATATTTCACAATAAATACTCAGATACATATCATTCTACACAGGAGCCACCATATGTGCATAATAAATTCCTAGAAGCTGAATTGCTTGGCCAAAGGGCATGTATATGTAAAAAGCTTAGGTGTTGCCAAGTTACTTATAGAAAATTCCAGTATATTGGCATCAATTTATGAAAAAGCAAGTTTTTCCATGCCCTTATTAATGTAATATATCAAATTTTTATATTTTGTTTTCTAAGCTAAAGGTAAAAATCATATCTCAATATAGTTTTAAATTTCTTGCATTATAAATAAGGTTGAAATATTTTCATTTGCTATAGAACTATTTATTTTCTCTTTTCACAGTCGGCATTCTGTGCTCAAATTTCATTGGATTCATTATTACCTAATTATTCAAATAAAATATTCAAATATTATTAAAATAATGCCTATATTTTTATACCCTTTATAGATTCTTTAACTTTGAGCTCATCTCTTACTTTTTTCTTTTTTTAATCCATGCAGAATTCTATTACATTTGCGCAATTAAATTTATCTTTTTAAAAATGGCTTCTAGATTCACATCTGACCTGCAAAAACTTTCCTCACTCAGATTATAAAAACATCCTCATATGGACTGAAAAGTCTGATCCCTTTTACAATTCATTTTGATGTAGCCAAATGTGAGGTAAGGATTCAGCTTCATTTTCTACCAAATGTTTACTCAGTTGTTCCAACATAGTTATTGAATAAACCCTTTACATTTACTATTTCTATTGGCACCTTCATATACTAAATGTGTGTATATATCCGAGTCTATTCAATCTATTGTATAAATCAGTCTCTCTATCCTTGTGCCACTATGCTGTTTTAATTATTGTAGCACTATAATGTAGTTTAACATTGAGCTTGCTCTTTCCTTATTGTCATCTTTCAGAATTGTTCTTGCTCTACTTACTTGTCTATTTTTATATATTAACTTTAGAAACAGCATATGTACTTCCAAAAAACATCCTCTTCTTATAAATTTAAAACTAAATATATAGATTAAGGAAAATCTTTAAGATGTTGTGTCTTCCTAAAAATATATGCATTTCCACTTAATTAAATATTATTTTGTTTCTTCAGTAGTATCTTATGATTTTTTCTTATAGATCTTATGGATTTTCTGTTACCTTATTCTTTCATTTCACTTTTTTCCCCATTGTAAATGCAGTATCCATTTTACCTCTTATAATTGTTTTGATACATGATGGCAGGTGATTTTGATATAGTAAAATATCCTCAACAAACTTACTAAATTCATGTATTTTTTGTGAAGCCTTTAATTAATTTTCTTGAGCTTCCAGGGAAACAAATATATCATTAGCAAATAAT
The DNA here is from genome assembly GCF_048565385.1 of Saimiri boliviensis. Taxonomy (NCBI): domain Eukaryota; kingdom Metazoa; phylum Chordata; class Mammalia; order Primates; family Cebidae; genus Saimiri; species Saimiri boliviensis. The sequence goes on from NC_133457.1 coordinate 29,606,852, forward strand.
GATAATTTATTTCAAATTTTTAAACTAATTATTGCTTCTTTTTGTCTAATTGCAATGAGTACAGTAAGAGTTCAAATTCAAATTACGGCTCTAGTTTAATTACAAAAATATTAATAAGCTCTCCCAACTTAGCTCCCTACACCCACTACCAATACTATTAAACTGACCCTAGTATAGCCTTTTCTTGGAAGGTCTGAACAATCCATTTAAAATGCATGTCAATTATAACTATCTTTTGATGAAAAATAAGGCAGTAGAGAAAGGTAAAAATGGTAATAAGTATAAAACTATATTCAAAGCCAATGAAATAGCTAAATAATGAAAATATTCATAAGCCCTAGCTAACAGCTCCACCTTTCTAATTAGTATTCATGGCAACAAAATTCAAGGTAAAGAAGTACATTTCCCTAGAGTTTAATGTAAAAAAAAAAAAATCTGGAAAATTGCTTACCCTAAGGAAAATATATGTTCACATCTAAGATAGCACTTTATCGTTATATTCAATACTTTTAGTGGAATTGAATTTTAATTATTTAATAAAGAATATTTTATGTGTAAGTAACTAGAAACTTTAAGATAACTAGATAACATTTTTAAATTAGAGAACTTTAAATAGAATTGCCAAATGTTGGCACCCTCTGCACTTTGTTATATATCATATTGATTTTTTTAAAGAACAAATAAACAAATGAATAAAAGAAGCCATCATATAAGAAAAACGAAACATGGAAAATAATGAATAAAATGAGATCAAAGATGGTAAAGTTGGTTTACTGTGATGAATAGTTTACTTATTTCAAATGTTGATCTCAAAACTAATTTCACAGCAAATTCTTTTCTATAAAAAAAGAAAGAAAGAAAGAAGCATGTCATGGCCAATAACTGCTGAAAAACTGTGGAGACTGGCACTTTCAAATGCTTGGCAGATTATTAAGCCAATTTTTATTGAGTCCACTCTAGCCGTTGGAGGGTCTGTGATTCCCAACTGTTTCACATCAGAGAATGAAAACAACTAGGGCCCAGCCAAGACCACATTGGTGACTGCCAGCCCCTTTATATGCCAAACATGAAAGCAACAAGTCCAGATGCTTTGATCCTTGCATTTTTGGACTTAGCCCAATGTTATAGAAAAAAAAGCACGACTCATGTTAGGACAACATACATTATAAGTAGAAATCAATCAATAGCACTGTGACCTTCAAACTCAGTAAATGTTTGGAGTTAGTTTCAGAGCATGTAATCTAAATTGGGGATTGGAAGTTGGAACTGGTCCTAAACTAACAGAAAAAAAAATGTATATTTTTAAAATATAGAGATTAAAGGAAGCAACAGATGAAGTTTTAATTTATATATATATATACATATGTGCATATATGTGTATATCCATATATACTTATGAAGAATGTATTCTAATTTAAAAGACCCTAAATGGTAAGAAAAAGAAACCCACCACCACAGTGAAAACCCCTTTCCCTGCATGTAATTATAAAAGAAACTGAATTGTGACAGGAAAATATATTGGAAGGAAATTGTGAGCTTTCTCCCAATTTAGAGTAAGAGAATAATGAGATAATTTAATAAGTGAGTCACTTGGTTGCTAGGACACTGTTCTGACTTGCAGCAGTGCCCTAGGCCTGCCAATTTATGAAACAATTGGCCCTCATCTTGGCTGGGTTGTAGACCTACATTCCCCAACACAGGTACATTGAAGAACTGTCCGCAACAGAGCCAAGCTGCAGAGATGATGGCCAATCTGAATTTGGACACAACTTACACTGCAGCCTCAATTCTTGTTTTTTAAATCACTGCCTGTGGCCAGGAGAGTTACCTGAAACAAATATTCTGGAATAGAAGACATATCAGTAAAAAAATACCCTAGTTTAGGTGGCAGGCTCTAACACCAAAAGGTAAATAAAAACAATTTTGCATCATAATTTATTTTATTTCACTTTTTAAAGTTTACAATAACGAGTTTACTGCATTGTCACACAATTTCTGTCTAGACTACATTGTGTTAAAACCTTACCTTTTTTATTGTAAGGCTTTTGAATTGTTCCTGGCACCGAACAGACTGTTTTGCACAAAAACTAATTTTCAGTAATTAATGCCTAAAATGTTCAAGAACCTATCATTAACATTTCTTTTTCTTTTCTCATTTTTTTAAGGTATCTGTCTCTTGGTCAGAAAGTAAAATTAGTGGTGGTGATAATACATTGCAATCTTTACTGACACGAGAGGGAGGCAGTGCACAATGCACAGATAGTCTAACATTTTCAAAACCTTCCAGAACTAAAGAAGCCAGTTGCTGCAAGATCTGGTCTCAGCCTGTCAGCCTGAAAAAAAAAAAAAGTTATTTCCTGCAATATAAATTGACTCAAAATGCCTCACAGCGTCTTCAAGAGAGCTGGGTCAGGGAAGGGAAGATGATCATACTGTTAGTTTGGCTGTTATCTGTATGTGTTTCAGATGTTAAACGCATACTCATGCACAAGGCAGAACCCATTAATGTATCTAAATAAAATAAGACAGTTAAGGCAGGAGATCAGAACTTGGTCTATTTACGTAAGTGCTGAGAACGGCTTGACTCAGAACTTAGAAACATGGACATAACGCTACAGAATCCATATTTTACACTGAGACTTTTAAATTGTTATTAGCAATTTCTTCCATTGACTAATGGTCATATATCTTTATGTGTATTCCACATTTGCAGAAGAATTCTTCTTTTACTCTGAAAGACATATTAATTAGGCCTATTTCTAAATAAATGTATAAGCGGCAAATGAACAAAAGCATACATCTATTCATTCATTCTTTTGTTGAGCCTTTATGACCTGTGAAGGACTTTGCTGAAGGCTGAAAGGGATTTTTAAAAGTAGAAAATGGTATGCTATAGTAGAAGGGTCAGATACTTTAGTGTAAGAATGTTTAGCTCAATCCTGGCTTTTCCACTTAATAAGGGCATGAAATGAGCAAATCATTTATTCTTCCTACATTTCAGTTTCATCATGTTTAAAACCGGAATAAGGGCACTTTCCTACTTTACTCTGTTCTTTGAGAATTAAGAGAGATAATACTAAATAGAGGTAGTAATCTTTTGTAAACTATAAACGTGGTGACCACATAGATATTATAAGGAAAGGATGTTTTTCCTGCTACAAAGGAGTTTCCATCAATTTCTGGAGGCAAGGCAACTTTGCATAAAATGGTTTTGGTATTAGTTAAGGAAAGTGGTTGATTAGTCACAGTAAATTAAAAACAAAACAAAACAAAACAAAAAACACAGAGGCATTGAGATTTAAGATAACCCCAAAAGATGGGTTTGGCTACACTAGGTTAAGAAGAAGAGAAAACATGTATCGTTAGGGAGTTCTGTGAACTACAATATGAAAGTAGAAATATAAAATAAAATCTACTTTCAGCTGATTATGCACAAAAAAACACCCTTTTAGTATGAAGAGAATGGTTTAGCTGAAACACTTTTGAGGAAGACAGGAGACAAAACATGGATCTTTCACTAAATTTTGATAGGCTATAAATTGTAAGAGCTGCAGCAACTGTGTCATCGTAAAGATCGGACAAGTAAAAGACATATGTATCTGTAAAGAAAGAATATAAGAGAGGCTAACAGGAAGTCTCTGCTCCAGTTTCTCTAGCCATAGCTTGCCAAGTAGGGAAGTAACACCCAGGACAAAATACAGTGATGTATTTTTGGAAAGACTCCTGGCTTACGTTTAGGTTTGGAATAACCTTGGAGAGGTATTCTGGACGGTGTATCTGCTCTACTTTGTGTTGGCACCTATGATGTTGTTCTGAAGTTAGGTGAGCCACTCTGTCTTATCAGATTACAGACAAATCTGGATATCAGGAAGATGGTCAAGAACACCAAGAAAGGTCTGAAAGAGGGTCATAGGCAGAGAAGGAAAAAAGTAGAAAGTTCAGTCTCAGTCTCAGCTGGAGTACATACAGGTGCAGGCCATACATGCATTAGATCTACAGACCAAAACAGTCTGCATAAGGAATGTTGGGTTGCATCCAGTAACCGGGATGGCCATGAACTTTCAGACAGTTTAGCTGAAGGGACAAGAAGTGACAAATACAAGAAAGACATAAAATGTAAAAGATCAGCAAAGTAGAGATACAGCCTCAAGATGAAACCTATGTGGAGATCCATAATGATCCGTTGTCTCAACTCTTTCTTGATATCTCCTCTTTTTCTTCTTCCTCTTCCTCTTTTGCTTTCTCTAATTTCTCTGGCAAAATCATTTATCCACTCTTCCCTCTCTCCCACATTTTCTTTCTCAATTTCTACTTTAGTAACAAATTTTATTAACACAATTTACAGTTCAGGATTGCATTTCATGGTTTCTTGCTCACTGTGCTTAGAGAAAAAAAAATTTATTTAACAAACAGTGAATGTTTAAGAGTTTATAACAGGCATTTTCATATTCTGCTAATGGTAGGCTAGTATATGGCAGAGGAACTCTCCCACCAAAAGTAAGGAAAACTGGGCAACGCATAGACACACACATGCACACGAATGCATCTCTCTCTTGCCGACACAGCTAGATGGATAGGCAGGTAGGTAGCTAGGTAGCTAGGTAGGTAGATAGGTAGATAGATAGATAGATAGATAGATAGGTAGATAGATAGATAGATAGGCAGGCAGATAGATAGACAGATCATTTTTGTGTTTAAGAATTGGGGAGCTATTAAGACAGTAAGGATTACGAAGGTCAAAGTTTCCAAGATACAGGAAGTAGACAGAAGTAGAAAGACGAGCCCAATGTCCTGCACCATTTCCCCGTCGTCACTTACTGATTCATGAGCAAAAGCTAAGAGGCAGAGAAGTTAAACAGATCTTTGGAAGAACTGGGTAGCAAAAACTGGAGTTCAGTACTCACCAACAAGGAGCCCCAGAAAAGACCCCAAGCTTTCAGGTGGGCTTCCCCAAAGGGCCACACTTTAAGTACAGGGGGTAAATGGAATGAAACTGACCCTCACAAAGACTAAAGCCCATCTGACTGGTTTAGAATAATTTATGTCTACCTTAACTGTCTAAAAGAGCACATGGTCCAAAATCAAGAGAAAAAAAAAAAACACAAGAAAAGCAAACAATGAAGAAATGCCAATACAGTAGTTATCAGACATGAACATTAAAACAATCGTAATTTATTTATTTAAGAAATTAGATGATCATATAGAGGACTTCAGCATAGAACCGAAAGCCAGAAAACAATAAAATAAAAATTCTAGAAATGAAAAATGTGGTAATTGAAATTAAGAACATAATAGATGAGTTAAGCATCAACCAAGACAGATGAGATTGCTGAACTGGAAGACAGGTCAGAAAAAAATTATATCCAGACTGAATCATGGATAGAAAAAAGAGATAAAAGTAAACAAACAAGCAAAACTCTCCAGAAAACTACATAAAGGAAATTTAGCCTGTGGTAGGGGAGAAAAAAATAAAGCTACTGAAGTTGTAATTAGTGTGAGAGAGATTTTTCGCTTAGTCAAACTAGTCAGGCTTCTGAATTTTCTCCTAGGTCCATCTGAACACTTCCTCATAAACCCAGTTTTAGCAAAAGAACCCTGCTAAGTAAGTTTAGCCAGGATCCCTCATCCTCAATATCTAATTATCCTTTATATCACATCAGGTTCTTCATCATTCACCATCTTCTACATGACGTCTGATCCCCTTGACCTGTCTTTAGTATGAATCCCCTTAGGTCAGTTTAGTCAGAATCCTCCTTACTGTTGATGTTTCCCGCTTAGTACTTTTCCATCCACTGATCGCTCTACTGCTCCTTGGCTAAAAATTCCCGATGGCTCATGCTTTATCTGGAGCTGAGCTCAGTCTCACTCCCCTATTGCAAAACTCCCTTTAAGTGATTCTCATACCTATTCCAATGGTCCTAAATAATGTCTCTCTTACCGTGTTTTATAAGCATCATTGAATAATTTTTTTCTTTCTTTAGAAAGGAGAGTTAGTTTTCTAAATCCTAACAAGAAAGTCATTAAGCAGAGTCAAAAGCGATATGGACTCCAAAATATAAATTAAACCATACATAGGCTCATCACAGTAAAGCTTCAAACCAAGATAGACTTATTTTCCACAAATTAATAACAGTAAGATTCATTGGCTGTGATGTAGATCAGAAGACAATGGGTGATACTTTCAACATACTGGAAAAAAATATAATTGCCAACTGAGAATTCTACATCTCAGAAAAATATCATTCAAAAAATGCAAAATAATAACAATTATAAGTGAAACCTGAATGAATGTATCGTCAACAGACCCACAATAAAGGCAACTCCTCTGACAGAGAGAAAATACCAGAGAAAGCATGAAAATGTGAGAAAGAATAATAAACCATGGAAAGAGTAAATATTGTGCAAATCTAAGGAAATATTGATTTATGAAAATATGAAAGACAATATGTTATTGAATTTAAAACATTTGTAAAATTAAAATATATGAAAATAATAAGATAACATAAAAGGCATGAAGGTGATAAATGAATTTAAAGTATTCTTTTTCTTGCATTTGGGGGGAAGAATGAAACAATACCAATTGATATTAGATTATTTTTAAAGAGAACAAATTTTTATTATCTAGAGTAACCACTAAAAGAGTAGAAAAATGAATAATTAACAAGTTAATGGAAGACAAATTAAGACAAGAAAAAAGATAAGGGAAGCAGGCGTGTTGTAACAAATGTAACAATAGTTAGATGGTAGATTTAAAACAAAATATATAAGAAAATATAGTAAAGTTCAGTGAAGTATATTTATAAAAAATAAAAATATTATCAGGCTGAATTTTAAAAAAAAGCAACAACAAAAATTATGTACTATTTATAAGAAGCACATTTTAAAGATAAAAAAGCTAAAAGTTGAAGGAAAAGAAATGTATATCTTGCAAACCATAAACTAAAGGAACCTTGTATAGCTATGCTAATATCAGACAAAGTACGTTGTGGGTCCTATATCCTGTAAGACAGGTCTCGCATCGCCTCCCACTTCAGAGAGCTGCATAGCACATATGTTAGATCTTTGATAAGATCCAACGGGCCAAGGTGCCACAAGTTCCCTGGTGATGCATCTGAATGTGTGTTTTTTTGTTTTGATTTGTTTTTTTGTTGTTGTTTAAAAAAAAACTTGTTGTACAGTAACATTCCTCTCTGTCTCTCTGCAGTCTCTCTTTTCATGTTTCTTGGTTTCTCTATTTTTTCTTTCTTGGTACGAAAGACTCTCAAGCTTCATTTTCAGCCATGTCTCCTGACATGAAACAATTTTTTCCTGTGTCCTTCCTACAGTGACAGTTAACCATTCTTTATGGACAGCTCCCCAGAATCTCTTAACTTGGTTTATATGCTAAACTCAAGACAGAAATTAAATCATGACACTCTCTCCTTAACTCAGTGTTCAAGGTGCTTGATCTACAATTCAAAGAACTCTGTCATTGACTCCAAACTACCATTCAGCTTTCACTGTCATTTAACCCCTGCTTCCCAACTTTGCAACCAGAGCACCAGTTTCTTGTCACAGTGGCATACGCACACTCACACTCTTTCCTCAGCAGAAAGGCCCTTTCTCCTCAATCCACCTGTCAGTGTTCTTACTCACCTTTCAATGTCTAGGTCAAATCCCATTCATTCCATCTGGAAAACCTTCCTATATTGGTCTCATCCCATTTATATTTTTCATAATAGAATTATTTAAATGTTTTTTCTACTAGATTATGATGGGGGGACAACTTTTTAGTCATTATTTCCCCATAACTCTTAGTCCACACTTTATACAAAGTAATCAATAGAATCCTGTTGACTTTGGAACCTTCACTTTGAAGTTTTCCTTATTTCAACTAACATTACCCTCTATCCCTGGGAAAATCCTGCTTATTCTTTGATATCCAGCTTTAGTGTCATTTACTCAACAAAGCCTCCCTATCCCCACATAGAGCCAAGTTGAAGCAGAAGTGAAGGAAATAATGCAAGTTTCTTTCTTTAATTTTCTTACACAATAGAGCTTATGAAACTTACCAGTGGTACATCAATTCAGTGCATGTTCATGTTGTGTGGATGTATTTGGGGTTCTCAACTTTTCTGATAGTTTTCCCTTAAGTTATTCTTTTAACAGGTTGAGTTTAATTCTGCCATGGTGATCCCATAGGCAGATTTTAATAACAGAAATTTTTTTAAATTATCCAGGAGTTTTGGATTATGAATTTTAATCTGGTGATAATATTACACAAATTGGTAAAGTTGAATTTCAATGGGGAAAATGAAATAGACTTCTTTATATTTGTAAAAAATAATTCTGGCGAAAAAGCATATGATCCAGTCAAATTAGTTAATGAGATATGAACACAAGCTTGAGAATGGTGCTTTAAAACTGAAGCAACTAAGTTTTTTTCCTTTCTTGGTATTTTCCTAAGACAGATCTTCAAAACCAGATACACACCACAACATTCATCCAACATGAGTGTTTTTGATTGAGCAAATATCTTTAACAGAAGCAGAATGTGCCAAGAATTATCTGGTGGTGTCCTTTTTTAAATTGATGTTAACTTTTTTCCATAGCTAACAATTTCAAATTAATCAGAAATAGTCATTTAACATTTTTCAACCACATTTTCTGTGGATAGTTTCATACATATCTAACTGAAGACCTAATAAAGCATCCCGAGTTTACTGAGTGCCTCAACTGAGTCAGCACTTGACTCTGTTTTATGTGAGATGAGAAGAATGCTTTCCTGTCCTTGAAGAGACTCTAATCCAACTGGAAAGACAATTGGCACATAGATATGGTGACAACTTTTACTAGGCCAAATAGAATCAAAACTTTTCAGAGTATAGAAAAGGTTTTAGATATGGTAAAAGAAAAATGAAAAACAAATTATTTTAAGGAAACTCCAGAAACTGAATAAGCAGAGTTCACTAGGTTAACAGTGTTATAAAACCAAAGAGAAATACTAACCTCCACCAACAGTATCCAAGAGCAGAGCACAGAGCTGTCACAGCGGAATATGCTCCGTGCCACCAGAATTCCAGTGACGCTGGCCTGCATGGCATTCCCCAACACCCCATGCAGTTACACTGGCTGCATCTTTACTATGCATTCTCAGCCTCTTCTCTCCATTTGCACAAGCCTGAAACATATTCCTCCAAGGTGTACCCCACATGTTTCCTCTTCCTGATGATTCCTGATTGATTCAGCTATTTCCTTTCATGAATTTTTAATCTGAAACTCTCTTATTGCAAGGTGATTATTTTCTTTGAATCATAGTTCTTGGTGTCAGACCCTAAATTCTCACTTTTCCCCAAGAGTATCCTGGCCCAAAAAAACAAATTTGATTTTTCTTTGTGTCTCCAACAGAGCCTAATAATGATTATACATACAAAGATTACTTGTTGAATGGATAGATGTAATATAAACTAATAAATAATATGTGCAATAAACAATAAATTCCATTTTTCCCTTTGCCACTCATGGGATTTCATATAAACCAGTTAAAGTAGTACATTAGGTCTTACGCAGAAAGAAAACTTTGATGCAGATTATTTGTGAGGAAAAATAGAACAGAGTCTAGGATGTTAATGAAGAGACATCTGGTACAAAGCATGAGGTGACAAGGAAAGGAACATATTAGTGGCAGTAGTGATGCGAGGCAGGATGGAACCATATGATGAGTAGATATAGGACATGAAAACATTAGATAATGAATTAGGTATGTTTCTAATTTGCAAGTTCCTTGAAAATTTAGATAACGTCTTATACATGTCACAATATTAAGCAGTGATTTGCAAGTGAAAGAGAATCAACTGAGGCCAGACACAGTGACTCATTCCTGTAATCCCAGCACTTTGGGAGGCCAAGGCAGGCCTATCACTTGAGGTCTGGAGTTTGAGATCAGCCTGACCAACATGGCAAAACCCCATCTTTACTAAAAATACAAAATTAGCTGGGGGTGATGGGACAAGCTTGTAATCTCAGTTACTGGGGAGGCTGAGGCAGGAGAATCGCTTGAATCCGGGAGGTAAATCTGTTGAATTGCAGTGAGCCGAGATCACACCATTGCACCCAGCCTGGGCAACAAGAAGGAAACTCTGTCTCAAAAAAAAAAAAAAAAAAAAAGAAAGAAAGAAAGAAAAAAGGAAGAAGGAAGGAAGGAAAGGGATGAAGGGAGGGAGGGAGGGAGTCACTGGAAAGAAGATAGCTAAATTCCCATCCCAAACTGAGTGTTTTCTAGCTGTGTGATGTTGAGCAAGTTATTCCACAACTCAATCTTCAATTCCTTCAATCATAACACGGGGATGGTAATTTTGAAATCTTTTGAATGCTAGGAAGAACCAAGAGAAAAAACAGAAAGTACCTATTGCAGTGACCGGCACATACTACCTAACTGGTTAAAGGTAATTATCAGTAAATGTTTGCTGAATTTATGAATGAATGTGTTAGGGTGAAAGTGGAAAGGAAAGAGCAAAGAAAGGACACAGAAGGACTGAGCAAGCCTTTGGGACAGAGAGAAAGTAGCTCGGGGTTAGAGGATTCAATGGAGGATTTTAACACCCTCTGATTGCTCTAAATTATGGTAGGAGACCATGCCAAAGAGCTTTTTTCCTATGGAAAAAGAGCTGGAATGAACAGAGTTTATTGTGATCATATAAAGCGCACCACAAAGAGAACTGGACACATCTTTAATATAGACAATTATTTTCATGCTGCACGACTCTTAGGTATAAATAGTTTGCTAATTGCAAAATAGTTATCCTAATTGGATAACTGACTATAATTTCCATTGCGGTTACATGGCTCAAATGAGCATATGGTAGAGTTACTTGGGGAAAAAAATAATAGAGTAGGCAGAAGCCTTATGCTATTGTAGCCATCTAAATGACAAGAGCATGATGTAAGAATAGCCATGGACGTGGACGCCATTCACTTACAGAACATGACTCTTGCTCTATGCCCTTTCCCACCTTTTTGCAGATCTCTAAATCTTAAAGGAATGAAGGGCAAAGAGCTTATAGTCTAATCTAAAAGCTTTTAGATTTCCTCAGGATATAGAAAGCAATTTTTTAAAATCCTCTAATAGGTCAGAGATCATTTTGGTGAAAGAGAATCCAGGTTAGATACACCTGTACTTCGTATATACTCCAGAGAACCTATTGATTGAGCATCTATATTTCTACCTACTTTAATGCTAAATCGTTTAGACTAATAAGGACAAATGCATGCCACTCAAGCCAGCTTTCATCCCAGTATGTGTCTGGGATATTCCTGGGCCTGAACTATTCAGACCAGAGAAGCTTCCTGCATGGCATCATGGCAGACATTATAAATAAGGCACAGTTCTCCTTTCTCAGAATCTACCTCAAAGCATTGCTCTTGGCAGTCAACTACAAATGGACTGAAATTGGCCTCTAAATTCATACCCGTTTGTCATTCTTGGTTCAGATATTTGTCTGCCTTCAGACAGGTGCCGGGAACAAATGCTCTCTAAAATTAATGTTCAGTCCAATGAGTCTATAGACCTGTCAGTTCCAATAATCTGATTAGCAGAACAAGACCATTATTATATAAGAAGGAGATTCTTGTGTATTAAAACCTTGGGGTAAATAAAGATTAAGGTAATTTATGTTATGGCTGTATAGATAACTCTTTCTTTATCTTAAGATCCTTAGGTCCTTCCAGTTGGGCATGCATGTGTATATTTATAAAACTATGATGTATTTCATTTTACTCACGTTCATAATTTTATCCCATATTTATCAAAGTTCATAATCACTATTTCATAGTTTTTGTTCTAATTGTTGAGTGTTTCTGAACTGATTCATAATTTACTCTGAAGTCTTCTACTTCTCTTGGCATTACTACTCAGTCTGAAATAGGATGATACTAAAGTATTTTTTAAGCCTCTGGCACTTTCTTTGAATGATGATGCTTTGATTGCCTTTTCAGGAGAACATACCAGCAGTTCTCTTTTCAGTACACTGACATTATTTCTAACAATTTTATAAAAATGTTTAAACATGAAGTATTTTAGAATTTAAAGTTGGTTAGTGATCTTTCTATACCCTCAATTGCTTTGAAAAGCTTTTCCCCTTTTAAAACTTTTCTTCCTTTCCTCAGTGCCATTCTTAAAGATGTCTGAACCTCATTCCACTCAAGACCTTAAAGCTATAGTTGTGAAAAACAGAAAACCAAACACTGCATATTCTCACTCATAAGTGGGTGTTGACCAATGAGGACACAGGGGCACAGGGAGGGGAACATCACACAACCGGGCCTGGAGGGTGGGGGGCTAGGGGAGGAATAGCAGCGGGTGGGTGGATTGGGGAGAGCTAGCATTAGCAGAAATACCTAATGTAGATGACAGGGCAATGGATGCAGCAAAACCACCACCATGGCATGTGTATACCTATGTAACAAATCCACACAATCTGCACATGTACCCCAGAACTTAAAGTATAATAAACAAACTTAAAAAACAAACAAAAAATTTTTTTAATCTATAGTTGTGACTCTATACTTACAGTATTTTCTTTTTACTTTCATTTTTTTCCCCAAACCATCTTGAGTTAGTTTCTTTACATGCTCTCTCATTTTGTGCAACATTCTTCCTAAAAGTAAAGTTTAAGCAAAGAAGCTACACTATGTGGTTATTTCACATGTCTCCCATGGCACCAAAATAAGCAGAAATCAAACTTGGATAATCTTTTGACACATCTGTAGAGGATGTATGACTCCAAGATTTTAGCACAATCTGTGTTGAAGGGGCTTTAGAAACTCGTTGAACTCATCTAAATCACAGTTCAAAATTAAATTTTATTCCAAATAATTCTACTTTTTGCTATTTTTCATAGCATACATTTATTACATGGCTTTAAAGAGTGGTATGAACAGATATTCTGCATGAAAATAACCACACAACACTTTGGGGGTTAATGGGTGGGTTAGACTGGCTAGAGCAAGGTGTTTGAAGCATTTTAAGGAGAGGTACTGATAGGTACATGGTTTAAAATCAACCAATCACTGTAGAATATTACAACATCAAAAGGTGGGCACCCCTAACTGTTATCTGGGTGTCTTTACAACATTTTAATTTGTGTTAGGGAGGGGGGATCTTACTAAGGTTTCTCCAGTTCTTAAAATTAAACACTCCAGAGACCATTCTTTAACAACTCTTTTGGGTCATTCCAAAACACCTCTGTTATAGAGATTAATACTCTTTGATTCTGAGCCAAAAGCATGGTTTTCAGATGTTACAATTACCTGTTCAGCTTCTCAGGGGCAATTATTTGAAAGGAGTAAATGCTCAGGCTACAATTGCCTCTGTGGGAGCCACAGTAATTGCCATTCATCAGGGCAGCAACCTGCTGAGGGCATCAATTCATAAGCTCTGAGCCATCAATAAACTGGAACTTGGGCCCCTGGTGCCAACATTCTTTACACAATGAAATATTATTACTGGCAATTAGGTAAACAATAGGCCAACCAGGAAATGGAAGAGAGGTTGCCAGCGACTACATTAGCACTCATCCACAGATGTCTTGATACTTTTCCTGCAAGAGAAACACCTTGAGATAGCTCTAAACAACCAGGATCAAATTATCACAAAACAAAACAAAACAAAAAAACAAAAAAAACAAAAAAAAACTTCACAGAGTGAAGAATGAAGGAAAAGGAAAATGATCACAAATGCGTTTTTGTTTTAATCAGGAAACACAGTGGGGCAGTAGACAGCAACCTTCTTATCACAGATATCCATAGATATGCTACCTTTGTAGCGGGGGAAAGAGGGTTGTGTAACTGGACTCAAGAAAGCTGGCTCCACAGTCACAGTGTTGGGGCAAACAGCTTAACAGTGTTCAGGGAATTCATATTAATAAAAGCTGATAATTTGAGAAGTGCTTAAGGGTTTAAAAGGATTTTGCCATGCAGGATGAAATTTTGATCACCATGCTACCAGTGAGGTAAGTAGGGTGGGCATTATTATTTCCGCGTGGGCGTTTTGGATGGCGGGGAGAGGACTGAGGGTCAGAGAAGCTAAGTATTAAGTTGCCTAGGTTGCTTCCAGAACAGCTTTTTCCCTGTTCTGGTCTGTTGCCTATCTTCTTCAGATCCCCATTCCTAATGTGCTTAGGCTAGTCCTGAAGGACACATCTAGCTTACCCCAAACCTATCATTAAAACACGTGAGCCCCTGCCCCTACCCCTCAGAGCAATTCCTCTCACAGGGCTCTGACTTACTTGAGGAAACAAGGAAATGCTGCAACCAGGGATGGGGCAGGAACTTGTGGTAAACCCTCGTTTCTGACGTAAAACTAGAAGACCAAAGAGTGAAACTCCATGTACCGACAGTAGCTCCAGAAGAACATAGAGGCGGGGCTACTAAAGGTATTGAACTGCCAAACACAATGGTTAGGTTGACCTGCAATCAGAAAGTTACCACGTTCATCCCATAACATGAATATGTGGGATATTTTAAGAAGGGAAAAAGAAAGTAACTCCAAACCCGATAAATGTAGTCGTTTTTCTGTCTGAGGTGGAATTGATGAGTCCCCCATCTCCACTCCTGTTGTTTTTACCTGAATAAATAATGCAGCTGAAAGCCGTTTGATGGAATAAGAGTATACTGCGAAGACAGGAAAAATCTGTCAGGACAGAAGTGGTGGGAGGTCAGGAATTTTAAAAAGGCACCATTAAAGCAATGATGTGGTTTAGGGTATGTTCCTTAGGTAACACAGTGCATCCTTGGTCAGGAAATGCTTTTGTCTGATAAATCTTATTCTATTTTTATATGGGCCTAGGATTATTAAATTCATTTTATATATCAAACAAGTTTAGGGTCGATGAAATATATTTCTGAAAACTAAGCAGGAAATGGCAGTCTCGTGGTTTGAGCAGAGACGGAAGGCCAGGAGTTTTTTATTTTCACCTCCACCACAAGTTAATGGCTCGTGACCTGGGCAAAAGAGTAGATTATTTTTCTTTTCCTTCCTTCACCTGAAAACAAAACAAAAACAAAAACAAGAACGTTTTTTCACCCTTCCAAAGCCCTTTTCCTACTCATCCTTACTTGCTTTTCTTGTTTTCCCCTTTTCCTTTTCTTTCATTTATAAACCAACCCCAAAGTTTAAGGAGATTGCAGTATGGTGTAAGTCAGACAGGTATTCTTCGCAGGCCTTTGAAACCATAATGTCACAGCAACAACTCTAAAAAAAAAAAAAAAAAAAAAAAAAAAAAGACACAGAACAAACCCAAATAAAAAGTTTGAAATAGCTATATTTGACCTTTGCACAGAGTGGGAACAAGGGTTCAGAGGGAGGAGCACTCATTAAGATCCCTAGAACCAGGTGTATAAAAATATTCTAAAGAATTTCTTCTGAAATCTCAGTAGAAAGTCTTTGAAGCTTACCACTGCTTCTAGTATGGGATTACTTCTTAGACTCACGTAAAATAAATAAATGTTAGAAAATCATTGTCAAATGAAATACTCCCTGGGCTCAGAATACTCTGGTGTAGCCTGTATCTGTAATTAGGCAAGTAAAACAAGTATAAAATTCTATTTTATTTTTCCTAAAAAAAAATAACATTCTCTCTCTCTATATATATATGTATGTATATATATATATGTATATATATATGTATATATATATGCTGATATTGAACCAGAATTATAATTTATGTCAGATATTTAAAATCTATTTTATAACACTTACTTCGTAAAAGTCACAAGACTCACTGTGTTATACAATTGTGTTTTCCAAATCATTTTACAGATTCTTCTCTCTTTCTTGATTTCAGCGTAACCATTGCTATTTTACATTAACTCTGGTTTGAAACATATAACCTGCAATTTAAATATGTAGTTGTAAAAGTCCCTTTGCTTGTTTTTGAATGTAGGTCATACGCCAAATACACCATGATTAGTTATTTCCATTTATTGAAATTTCTGGATGGATGGTTGTCAGTGACAATGACCATTAGTAACATTTGAGTCTCAGTGATTTATTGGAGTGCTCCCCATGGCACTTAAAATCCCCAGCACAGAATTTGGGACTGACTACTCACAGTTTATGTTGTTATCGGTTGTTCATGGATAGATATTGTTTTCTGAAATAGATGGCAAAGTCCTTGATGGTAGCCACCATACCTTCTTATATAGGCAATAGCATTTAACCTGAGAGGTAAAAGCAATCTCATCTAATTCAAGATTTCACAAACCAGAGCATTGCTGATCGGTAAAATGTAACATTTTTTTAACCTCATACTTGTGGAAGGTAAATAGAAATAAAACCTGAGACCCCAATTCACTATGCCAAAAGGCAAAAAGTTAAGCTGAAAGCTGAGTCACACAAGACACTGCCCTTTCTTTTGTTTCTAAGCAGATAGCTACAGATAATAGGTTAAATATCTCCACAGGTAGCGACTCTATGTTCACCCTAAATGATGTAAAGTGCCCATTTACTCAGCTCAAGAAAAATATTTAATTGGCTAATCCCCCACCTTCTTCTTTTCTCTGGCAACATGTGGATGACCATACCCTCCCTCTTTCCCCTCTAACCTGCTTTTCCCCTTTAAATATTGAAGCCCTCAAGATAATCTTTGGAAAAAAGGCACAGACCACAGTCTGTTACTGTGATTCAACGCTCTTTTCTTCCAGGCATGTCCTCAAACTTGGCAAAATCAGCTTATAAATTGACTGAGACCATTCTCAGATAATTTTGGCTTACATACTAGTAAAATTTGTGTGTGTGTGCACGTGTGTTTGTGTGTTTAGCTAGCTAATGATACATGCAGAAGACTTCTAGGTACGGACTAATAAGATTTTGCATTGGGTTTTTTTAAACGAATCTGTTAGTCACTCATTTTGTTAGTTGCAATTCCTTACATGAAGAGAACAGCTTTCAAAATACATTTCTTACTCATTAAGGAAATGTTCACCTCTTACCTACTGACTTGCCATTAAAACAGTATGTGGTCATTATTTATATGTCACAAGGCTGGTTAGCAAAATTAACCTCTAATAAAAAAAGGTGTTCACAATGTTAAGGGAGCAAATACAATTCTCTACAACAGATTGAAAGACATTCAACTAATGCCTCAGTGATTCAAGTCAATAGTATTTGGAAAACAACAATAAAATAAAATTGATATCACAGGAAAATGCTCCTTTTTTACTCAAAAATAAGCTGAAACTTTTGATGACAATAAATTATAGATATAACAAATTTTATGGCAATAGGCACATACATTTTTCTTAACAAAATTAAAACTCAAAAATTAGGCAGCCTTGCAATTTATGGCCTATGAATTTAACTGTAATTTTATTCATTCTTGTATCAAGGACTTGGTGAGCTATAATAATTGATTTCTATGTGATATGTTCCTTCAATTTCTCAAGACGCTGTCACAGGTAGCCACGCCCTTTCACTCATCCTGTGTCTAACTGATGCATCTCTGGATGCATGAATAAAGGATGCTAGTTGCTACTGACTGCCATCCTATGACCAAGAAGAGAATCAGCTCCAGAAGCAAACTAGCACAGGGACTAACTACCAGAGCAAAGAGAAAAATACAAACTAGATCTGTGATAATCTTGCAAGCTAACTGATCAACTCAAAAGAGTGTCCAACTTCTGAACTTTCTCTAACATGAGTAAAGTAATTGTTTTATTATTTCAGGTAGTGCAACTTTGGGTTTCAGGGAAAAAGTATACTAAGACAACACTCAAAAAAAAAAAAAAAAGGAAAAGAAGCAACAAATTTTACTTAAATTGCAATTTTTCCTGGAGCCATCCCTGATTATTAACAATTCAACGTAAGCTATTCAAACGTAGGAGTTTAGATAAACAGCAATAGTCACAGATCAAAGAGATAAGCAAGCCCAAAATACATAGATCCTCATACAGTTGCAAACAGGAGTCTCAGGTTGCTCTAGCGGTGGTGCTGTAGTTATTTCCTGCTACTGCTGTTGCTATTGCTATTGTTAAAGCTTTGGGTTTCTTGTACAGTAACAGCTGAGGTTTACTAAGCTTTATTGTATGTCAAGTAATTTGCTGTCTAATGAACTCAGAATGGTCTTTTTGCATCACCAATAGTTGAAACAACCTATCACTTGATTTTGTTTATTTCTGCTTGGCTACCTAAGAACAAAGAGATAATCATTTCACAGCGCTCTTACAGACTAACAGTCACTCAGGTGACTGCCTTAGCTCACCATTGAAGGTTTTTTCTTGCATCATCATTTGACTCATCCAGTTAATGGATAATACCCTTGTGCTTTGGCCATTTCTAAGGTAATTATAATCTTTCTCTTCCTGGGTGACCAATTGCTTTTGACTGTTAAAATATACAATTTTGTTTTGTTTCTCATTCTCTAACAAAGTATTTCAATAAGTTAATTTTTTGAAAAAGAAAGACAGCTTAGAGCAGTCAAAAATTAGGTTGCCTGGGTTTAAAACTTGGTTCTCACAGCTCTTGGGCAAATAACAACTCTCTGTGCATTAATTTTCTCATTTGCAAAATGAGGAATAAATAGAATCTCATCCATACATTCAATAAATAATTCATTGAGATGTTAATATGGGTAAGGTTATATCTGGGGCCTTATGCAAATAAAAAATCAAAAGGTACTTTTTTTTTTTTTCAGCCTTCAAGTATTCAACTGTCCAGTCTTGGACATAATTCACAAACAAAAATATCAACATTGTCACATATTATTCAAACATGACCACATAAGTGTATTAACTATGAAAGAGGAAAAAGACAGAGGTGTCTTTTAATACTAAAACGCTAGTATTATTTTTCCCTTATATTCATGTAATTTGTTTAGTGTAGTGATTTAGTGTTTTTCTGTTACTGTTCTTTTCTCAAAGCTTGCTCACCTGTTGCCTGTTTTCCTGTTAACCCACTGTGCGACTGTAGCACAGTGTATTACAGTAGCAAGCAAGGACACTAAAAAAAGTGTCAAAACGTTAAAAACATATTGTCACCTTCCTTCTTCCTGATCACTAACTGAATAATGCAATTGACCAATTTTCCGTTGTGATTCGTTGTACAGTAAAACTAGTTTACTAAATCTGAAAGATCAAAGATCATATCCTATTGAGCTATGAATTCTCACTATCTAATGCAATGTCCCTGATTTTCAAGACCTGGCTAGTTTAGAATATCACTTTCTCCCAGTCACAGTGATTGGTTCAGAAAAGGTTAAATCACCTACACAAGACTCAGACTCAGACATTTTCCGCTAGAACAATTATTTTAAAAAGATTCCTTCTGTCTCCTCATTTTGCCAAGATTTTGAAATAAAAGTCGAGTTGCCAACAACCATCTTGCCACCACCTGGAGGAAGCCTGAGAAGGAAGAAAGACAACTAAAGATATAAGAAAAAGGGAGACTACTGACAACCCTGGACCTCTGGATTCAATGGGCCTTGTCCCACCACTTACCCTTTCCAGCTAGTGAACAGACACATTCCCTATTTGCTTAAAATCAGTTTAGATTGAGATGCTCATACACGAGACTCAGAGTTAAGTATTATTATTATTCACTGGACTTCGATTATTAAATACCTTGAGGTAGTCTTTGGGTTAAATCTGCTTGATATTCTATAACTTTTTGTACTTAAATGTTGACATCTTTCTTTAAGTTTGGGAAGTTTTCTGATAGTATCCCTTTGAATAAACTCTCTACCCCTATCTCTCTTGTTCTCTCTGTCTACTTCCTATTTAAGGCCAATAACTCTTAAATTTACCCTTTAGTATGCAACTGGCATACTCAAGAATGCATCGGAGTCTTTTAACGGCACAATGGGTCAAGCAGAGGAAAGAATTAGTGAGCTTGAAGACAGGCTACTGAAAATACTCAGAGGAGATAAAAAGAAAAAAAAAAAGAATAAAAAACAATGAAGGATGCCTACAGGTTCTAGAAAATATCCTCAGCAGGGCAAATCTAAGAGTTATTGGCCTCAAAGAGGAGGCAGGAAAAGAGATGGGCATAGGAAGTTTATTTAAAGGGATAATAACAGAGAACTTTCCAAAACTAGGGAAAGATGTCAATATCCAAATACAAGAAAATTATAGAACACCAAGCAGATTTAACCAAATAATTACTCATTAGAGAAATGCAAATGAAAACTACAATGAAATACCATATATGGAAATGGGTAAATCTTTTTTTTTTTTTTTAACTATTCTTATGCCCATTTTGCAAATGAGGAAGCCAAGGCATAGACTCTAGATCACTCAGCTAGTAAGAATGAGAACAGGCTTCAGACCCAAGTAGTCTTGGTTGGAATTTCCTTTTTTTTTTTTTTTTTTTCTTTTTGTTATTATTTTTTTACAGGCTACTAAAGGAATGGAGCATAGGATAAGAAAGTTTTAACAAGAAAAAATGGAGGAGTGAAATATTTTGAATATTTTTGAGGTTTGGGGAGCAAACTGGGAACCCAGGTTGGATAATCTTAACAATTTTGTTAATTAATTCTAATTAAAATCACACCCAAACAGGCTACTTCTGTTTGTCTGGAAGGATATTGCGTTAAACATTGCCCATCTCAATGGTTTCAACATTGTTGTTATTGCTATTCTTTTTTTTTTCTTTTATTATTTTTATTTTTTTATAAGAAAAAGAATAAAGAAGAGGAAGAAAGAGAAAGAGGAAGAGGGAGAGAGGATGGGAGTATTGCTTTATTGCCCGGGCTAGAATGCAATCTAAATATGGGTATGCCTATAATTGTCCTTAATAATGGAGATATAAAAGAAAATGAGGGAAGAGAATAACAAACAAGGAGCCAACGAACATTTCGTTTAAACTTCTAAGTTGATATGATGTGGTACTGATCTACGTATTCCTGTATTGGATGCGTATATATTTAGGATCTTTAGCTCTTCTTGTTGTTGCATTGATCCTTTTATCATTATATAATGTCCTTCTTTGCTTCTTTTGATCTTTGTTGCTTAATTTTAACTTCTGCTTTTTATTTATTTATTTTAGCTCTCTGTTTGGTTGGTAAATCCTTCTCCATCTCTTGTTTTAAATCTTTGTGTATCCTTGAATGTGAGATGGGTCTGGATGCAGCATACTGATCGGTTTTAGTTTTTTATTCAAATTGCCTGTCTGTCTTTGGATGGGGGATTTAGTCAATTTAAATTTAGAATCAATAATAATATATGTGAGTTTAATACTGCCAGTTAATATTAGCTGGCTATTTTGCCCATTGATGTAAATTCTTCATTATATTGATGCTCTTTTTGGTATTTTTTTAGAAAGGCTGATACTGTTTGTTCCTTTCTATGTGTAGTGATTCTTTCAGAAGCTCTTGTAAAGCAGGCCTGGTGGTGATGAAATCTCTGAGTGCTTGCTTATTCACAAAAAACTTTATTTTTCCTTCACTTGTGAAGCTTAGTTTGGCTGGATGTGAAATTCTGGGTTGAAAGTTCTTTTCTTTAAGGATCTTGAATATTGGTCCCCACTCTCTTCTGGCTTGTAGGGTTTCTGCTGAGAGATCTGCTGTAAGTCTGATAGGCTTCCCTTTGTGGGTAACCTGACCTTTCTCTCTGGCTGCCCTTAGTATTTTCTCCTTCATTTCAACCCTGGTGAATCTGACGATTATGTGCCTTGGAGTTGCTCTTCTTGAGGAATATCTCTGTGGTGTTCTCTGTATTACCTGGAGTTGAATATTATCCTGCCTTACTAGGTTGGGAAAATTTTCCTGAATAATGTCCTGAAGTGTATTTTCCAGCTTGGATTCATTCACTTCGTCACATTCAGGCACACCTATCAAGCGTAGATTAGGTCTTTTCACATAGTCCCATATTTCTTGGAGACTTTGCTCGTTCCTTTTTATCCTTTTTTCTCTAATCTTGTCTTCTAGTTTTATTTCATTGAGTTGGTCTTCGACCTCTGATATCCTTTCTTCTGCTTGATCAATTCGGTTGTTAAAACTTGTGCATACTTCACGAAGTTCTCGTATTGTGTTTTTCAGCTCCATCAATTCACTTATATTCCTCTCTAAATTGTGTATTCTTTTTAACATTTCGTCAAATCTTTTTTCAAAGTTCTTAGTTTCTTTGGATTGGTTTAAAACAAGTTCTTTTAATTCACAGAAGTTTCTCATTATCCACATTTTGAAGCCTGCTTCTGTAATTGGAACACACTCGTTCTCCATCAAGCCTTGTTTCATTGCTGATGAGGAACCGTGATCCCCTGCTGAGGGAGAGGCATTCTGACTTGGGTATTCTCAGCCTTTTTTGGCTGTTTTCTTCCCTTCGTTATAAATTTATCCATCTGTGGTCTTTGTATTTACCGTCTTTGTAATTGGTTTTCTGAGTGGACGTCCGACTTATTGATTCTCAGTGCCGAAATCTGAGCAACCCACTGCACCGACTAAATCAGCGGCATTAAGATTGATGGTGCTTTTCTGACTCTGCACCAAGAACCCACGCTCCGAGGCGCCGGCAAAACCACCTCGCCGGTCACAAGAGTCGCGCTGGCTCCTCCGCTGGGAATCTCCTGGTGCGTGAGCAACAAGAATTCATGTGAAGGTATGGCGTCCTCTCGTTCTTTGCGCTTTCACTGGGAGCTACAATCCCGAGCTGCTAATGATCAGCCATCTTGGATCTCTCTCCCGGAAATGGCTAAATCTTAAATACTTGATAAAATCAGGTATTGGAAAGATGTGGAACATTTTTTCATTTTTACACTGTGATGGGAATGTAAAATATACATCCACAGTGGAAAACAGGCTGGTAGTTTCTTATGAAGTAAGAACCATAAAACCCAGTAATATTACATTTACGTATTTACCTAAGAGAGATCCAAATATATGTTCACACAGAGAATTGTTTTTTAAAAGTTTACAGCAACCTTATACATAATAGTCAAGCAACCCAAATATTTATTCTCTGGTGATTGGATAAACAAATTTTGATGTGTCCATATAAAAAAATACTACTGAATAGTAAAAAGTAGTACCACATTTTCTTTATCTTGTCCACCATTGAAGGACATCTACACTGATTCCATGTCTTTGCTATTGTGAATAGTGCTGCAATGACATAAGCATGCATGTGTCTTTATATTAGAATGGTTTATATTTCATTGTGTATATACCCAATAATGGGATTGCTGGGTTGAATGGTATTTCTTCAACAGATAGTTTTTCCATCCTCACCATTCTCCCACCGTCCACCCTCAAGTATGTCCTAATGTCTATTATTCCCTTCTCTATATCTACATCTACTCAATGTTTAGCTCCCACTTGTAAGTGCTGCCATGAACATACATGTGCATGTGTCTTTAAGGCAGAATGATTTATACTCCTTTGGATATATCCCAGTAATGGTTTGCTGGGTTGAATGGTAGTTCTGTTCTAAGCTCTTTGAGAAATCTCCAAATGCCTTCCAGAGTAGCTGAACATTTCTGCAGCAGTGTATAAGCATTCTCTTTATTCCACAACCTCACTAGTGTCTGTTAATTTTTGACTTTTTAATAATAACCATTCTGACCCTTGTGTGATGGTATTTCTTTGTGGTTTTGACATGTATGATTCGTGATGCTGAGCATATGCTTTTTTTTTCATATGCTTATTGACTGCATGTACGTCTTCTTTGGAAAAGTGCCTGTTCATGTCCTTTGCCTATTAGTTTTTAATGCGATTGTTTGTCTTTTGCTTGTTAATTTAAGTTCCTTATACATTCTGGATATTAGACCTTTGTGACATGGATACTTTGAAAATATTTTCTCCTATTCTGTAGGCTGTCTGTTTATTCTGTGTATGAAATTTTATAAAAGGCAAAAATATAGTGATGAAGAAGGTCAGTGGTGGTCAGGGGCTAGGAGTGGGAGTGATGCGATGGTGAAGGGCCACAGGGAAACTTTTAGACATGGTAGAAATGTTCTATACCAGGATTGAGGTGATAGTTACACAGCTCTGTACATTTGGCAAAATCATTAAGCTGTACACTTAAATTGGGTGAATTTGGTGATATATAAATTATATTTCAACAAACTAATTAAGAAAATATATATTTAGTCATTCTTATGTATGACACATATACTAAGATTTGGAGAGGGAAGATTATTTTTTAATATAAGACCCATAATTTTCTGGCTTTTTTCTTACCACACTTAGTTCCTCATTCTCTTTGTAGTGTCTCTTTTTCCATCTATATAAAGAACTGGCCTCTGCACATTCTGTTTGATGCCTCAGAAGTTGTTTCAAATCCACTTATCCAATGTCAAATCATCATACTTTCCCCACATATTGTGCTTGCTTGTTTTTTATCTCACCACCATGCACCAAAGCCAGAACTTTTGGCCTCACCCTGGAGTCCAGTATTTCCTAAGCAATCTTCAGTCAACTCAGTCTTGTCTTTTTTTACCTTTGAAATCTCCCTGCTTCTCTCTATCTGCACTGCCTCCACTCATTGTAGACCACATAATTTCCCACTTGGAGAATTGCAGCAACTTCCTCAGTGGCCTCTCTACCCCCAGCACTGTGATCTCTAATTCAAAATCTAATCTGTCACTTGCCCCGCCAGCACTGCCTGCAGGATTAGGTTCTAATTGCTTTCCATGGGCTGATAGAACCACTCACCATCTGCCCTACTTGTGCAATCAAATCTCTGCATTCTTCTGCCATGGAAAATTGCCTTCAGATCTCTGAATCTGGCATATGTCCTTCTACTTCTAAGAATGATGGAAATTTTATTTTGCTGGAACATTATCTTTATACTCAAGATACCTCTCTTTCCCAAACTCACAAATTTATCTTATTCATCCTGCAGTTCTTAACGTAGACATCACTTCCTCTGGGCATCATTTTAATTTTTTTGTGTTTCCATGGCTCCTATAACTTCTGTGATAGCATTTATCACAGTAAAATATTTTGGAAAATTTTAAACCTATACTTCCTTCTAGAAAGACCATGAGCTCCAAAGGGCAAAGAACCTTCCATCACCCTCACTAGACCTCTAGAGTTAAGCACAGTACATTTTACATAGGAGACATTCAACTGAGAAGGGTTAAACAATTAAGTGACTCTGCTCTTCCTACTACTATCAAAAACATGTAGGCTAATCATCTTTAAAAATTAAATGTTGAACCATTTGCTTAGCTTTTGAGCATAAAGTCCAAATACTCTTTGTGGCAAGTCAGCCCATTTTAAAGTTCAATTTAAAAGTAACATTGGTTTCTCTTTTATTATAGCAAATTCTCCATTTCTCACATGTTCCTCAATTTACAAAAACTTATGGACATGTGGTATTCATAAATGCCTGTAATATGCAGCTGTGTCATACAAAGCTCAGAATAATCCATCATTGATCTATACCTCTGTCCATTGTTTTTTTCCTCCTCATAAAGTGAGAGTAGAGTCTCAGTTTACATTCAATGTTTCTTCTGTTTAAAAATGAGTAGCAATTTATGTAAAAAGTTTGTGTGTTCAAAGCAAAATCACAGACTGAGAATACATCTTTTCCCTAATAAAGGGCATAGTCATTGTTGGAAGCATTCACTCTGTACTTCCACTAAAGCATTTTATTAAGTTCTGAGGGTTCTCAGCGAGAACCAAGATCATCTATTTTGGGGAGGGGAGAGAAGGGGATAGTAAAGGTTAGTGATTTAGCTGAGTATCAAGCAACATAACTTTCTTTGCTGTACCGTTATATGGTCTCAGTCCTGAAGATGGGCTTGTCATAGTTACTGCCCTTAATGTTTTGACTTATGATTGTTAAATAAAAATTACTATCTTTTCTTTGGATCAGCACTCATTAAAATAGCCTTTATGTCTGGTGGCAATATAATTCATATTTAATATGTAAAATTTATAGAGATACA
Source organism: Saimiri boliviensis (assembly GCF_048565385.1). Lineage (NCBI taxonomy): Eukaryota > Metazoa > Chordata > Mammalia > Primates > Cebidae > Saimiri > Saimiri boliviensis. The sequence goes on from NC_133457.1 coordinate 29,632,713, forward strand.
CAGAAGTTAATATACATCTGGAAAAATAAATGAACTTACTTGAGGCTGTAGGTTAATCAGCGTTTTGTATGTGTGTGTTGTAAGAATGTTGAATTTGGGGCGGGAATGACAGAAAATCCTTTGTAAATCAGACCCAGTATCTTACAAAGCCCAGTTGTCTGGGGTCATTTAGTGTGGACACAGCCTCTCCTATTTCAAAAAGCTCTTGAAGGTGTCACTGAATTAGAAGAGTACAATGGAAATTCACTGTAGCATACAAACCCTGTATCATCAAAACAATGTAAAGATATCTAAGAAAACATAATGCTATATCTAAAATCAATGCTGTTGCCATGTTTAAGAAAAATATTATTATAAACAGTTCCATTGCTTCAGAAAATCACACTGGCTGAGGTCCACATAAAACCTGCAATAAAGTTCTGTCCTGCCATCTGTCCTGCAATAGAGTTCAGAAGTTTCCCTGAATCAACTGTGGACAATACAGATATGTGATAATGTCATCAGAATTCTTTACTTTCACGTGACAGAAATTCAGGTAGATTCAGTTTACACAATAAAGGGAACTCATCAGAAGGCTACTTTTCTAATCTCAGGAAGGACAAAAGTAAAGCTATGCCTCAGAGGTAAATGGATAAAAAAAACTGAACTTCTTTCTTAGCATCTTTTGTCTTTCTATAAACCTTGACCTCTCTCCATCATTTTCTCCTACTGCAGATTGCCTCCCTGCATGTCGTGGGTAATCTGACTGCCAGCAGCACTTCAGCATCACAGTCTGTATCTCCCATCAGTCTAAATTTGAGGACTACCCCCTGTATTAGTCCTGTTTGAAAATCATGGATAAGGACTACTGATTACCCAGTTCAAGTCAGGTGTCTAACCACGAGCCAATCAGTCGTGTGCTTGAGAATATACCTGTATTTTAAACACAAAAATGTGGGGACTTCCAGGAATAAGCTTCAATTATCTAGCATATTTGCTTATTCAGGATATTTTGTGATTTACTGGTATGGATAAAACATATATTCTAGTCAAAGTATTTCCCCCCATAGTGTCTTAGCTTTAGTAGAGCGTCATGTTGTAAAATGGTAATGAAGTGGCATAAAGAAACAAAATATTTTCAGTTGTGATTCAAGTCCTAGGGGAAAACTGGGTCCAAGATAGAGCAAGTTTTTCTAAGACATTGTTATAAAATATTACAAGAAGCGTGTCATTTTCTAGCTCAATTGTTCTGAAGTTTATGAGTTGAACTAAAAATGTGTACCACTCTTTTACTGAGGTAAAAGCCAAAAGTTAGAGCAATATGTGACAGTGCATGTTAATCATTAGAAAAGGTTTAAAAAATGTATGTTCCAGTGACCTGGTTATATTGATAGAGTTCTCAGCTGGAATACCATTTATGTGAAAATTCAAGCAGCTGCCACTACAAGAGGGTTTATGCCAAAGGCAAATTGTCAAATATAAAATCTAGGACCTAAAGGCTGGTGTTGGACAGATTAAAACACACACACAACAACAAATAGACTGGATTGTTGTCGGCTGAAGCTCATTTTCAGAAATACATTGCTCAGCACTGAAGTGGACAGTCTAAATAGTTCCTTTGCAGAAACAGCAAGATTTTTTAGAAGGGAAAGAAAATCTACAGAGATGAGCTGTGACTGGAAAATTTGATCCACATGGTTGTATTTTTAGATCTGTCAAAGATTTGACCTCTGTTTGCAGTTTTTTTCTAGCAATAGTTTAATGTAAAATTAGCCTATTGGTAGCATCTATATTTCATGAAATTTTATTATTTATTATTTATTATTATTTGTTATTTCTAGAAAGTCAAATATTTTCTTTTGAAACTCTTAGTTGCAAATATTCCCTTTTTGAGTTATGCAAATAGTAGGCAGCCTATTTTGCATATATTTTGTGTAGTCTGTTTGGTGAGAATTTTTGTAGAAACTTATAAAGGATGGAGCATACTGTTTTGTTACCTTTGAAATATTTGCAGAGTAAAGAGATGGTGAACAGATGGGAAAATTTTCACTTCAGGAATCCAAACAGAAATATTTTTATTTTTTTTTTTCATCAGTATATGGGAAAATCTTGATCATGGAAAAGGGTGACATCTCTGTATTTAAAACAGACACAACCTGGTTGTTTTCACAGGCATATTATTATTTCTTAGATAAGTAAGTATGTAAGTATGTCAACACATAAATTCATGTGTATGAGAAAGTAGCATGGTGACCAATGGAGAAAAACTCTACAGTAAAATCTTACCTTATTTTACTAAACTTATTATTTGCAATTCAGTTGACAATCATATTACTATGTGATATTCAAATGTCAAATGCATATCTCATTTTCAGCTAAGACTATTACATCATTTCTTGTCAAATGCATTGAAATATGGCTAAGTCTAGCTCTGATTAGATAAGGGACCTCATGCTGGTTTTAGTAAATCCAACCCCAGGGATTGGTTCCCAGGCTGAGGGAAATGGCAAAGTTATTATTGATGATGGTGCCAAAGCTAACAGGTTTCACATGTCTTTCATGAACATGTGGTGACAGCCCCAGCAGTGACACAGTTAAGAGTCATTTGTTCAAATGTCCTAGAATCATTGCTGAAAAAAGGTGAAAAATCTATAAATTTTAAATACCCACCAGTATGGGAGTTTGCTCAACCCTTTGTAGGTTTCCTGGTTCATTGCACGGACTGGAATCATATGAAAAATAATTCCTTATATGTGCATGAGTTTGCCTCATTAGAAGTCATGTAACATATACATTGGAATTCGAGTCTGGGGTTTGAGTCTGGGCTCTGTGCAGGTCTAGCTGTGTGAGTTTCACACTGTTTTTTATTTCTTTGAACATCACTTCTTCTACGTAATTGTGATTTTTGTGAAAATTGAAGGAGATTATGTGTATAAAACGTGGTGATCAATGAATCTCAGTTCTTTATGTTATGCTATTTAGCCTTGTCATAATTTCATTAAATGTGCAGAGAATATTTTGTAGTCTTTATCTAGTTCAAGAAACAGAACCAGTGAAGGACAAGCGGCTTGTCCATGGTCACATGGCTAGTCAGGGTGAAAGAGGATCAAGCCAGATCTTCTGGTTTGAAATCCAGTATTCCTAAGTGTCTGTAGAGAAGAAGAAACCCCGTAAACTGGAGTATAATTAAGGTACTGCTATACTTACAGAGGCAAATTAAAATGGTGAATTGGTTCAATTACTTCAATAATTCAAGCCCAAAAGTACCAAAACACTTTTATCTAGTATATTGGAGTATTTCGCCAAATATCTGAATAATTGCCCCAATTATTCATATCATTTTGAATATGCATATACATCTGTTTTTTTCTTGTGGGGGGGAGGATGAGGGTAATCTTTGAATCATGTCTCCAATATTTCCAACAGAAATAGAGAGTATCATTTTTCATGTTCCCCTTCTAATTTGCTCAAAATCCAGTGGCCTTTTTATTAAATTGAAGTTTGTGCATAAATGGAAAAATCTTTACTGAAATATGGTACTTCTTCCAATTGTAAATTTGGCTTGATTTAAGTTGCTTGCAAGCATAACTGTACAACAGTGACCAGACATGGCCTTCTTTGTGGGTGTTGGGGGAGGGGCACAGTTAGAAACATTTTTTAAATCCTTTAAGCTTTTATTCCATATACAGAACTGAACTGTGCTCCTGGAGAAAAAGGTTCAGCCCTGTTACAAGGGGTTATATTCAAATTAGTTCAAGACAATTGTGATATCGAAAGTGGGCTAAAATTATAGTTATTTAAAACTCAAAGAAGCCCACCCCCTTTTTTTCTGATCTTTACAAATCGCATACCTATTTCAAAGCAAAATTAAATTCTCCTGATTATATTTCCTTAGCTACAGCCCTGAACTGAACATAATATCAGCATTAAAATACAAATTAGTCACATTTGGGAAACAACCAACAAAAGTTTTTTAAACGATAAAAATACATATCTATTAAAATAGGCTGTTCATAGTTAAAATCCAGTGTCTCTACTGACAAAGTCTGTCAGCCCACCATCATTTATGTTTTATAATAAATACAGTGCTTAGCAGAATGTGGGAATAACATTACCATGGATTGACAAGCCTATTATACTTTGAACAGGTACTACAAAGAAAACTATAAAGCAAGTGTCTTTGTTCACCATGAACTCTGCATTGTAGAATGATCCCTAGAGATGAGGAAGGAAGAGTTTCAGACACAATTAGGGCCCCTTTTAAAGGGTATCCTCAGTAAAATACTGTGTATAAGTTCTTCAGTATTAGCATGCGTACCCTCTCAGATGATTGCTAATAAGTCCTCTGCGCCTCTAGTCAACTTCCTGGTCTTTGCTTTAAAACCTGTCTCAACTGAAAGGCAATGATAGGTCCCCTCAAGCTAGACAATAGGGGTGTGCACAAAAGCAGGTGAGATTGTTTTTCTCTGGCTTTGAGTGGTACTGTCTTTGAAATGTTCAGCCTATGATTTTAAAATCTCTACACTGTTATTCCAAATACCTGCTTGAATGTGAAATGGAAGAACAGAATAGGACCTATACAGAAGATGTTAATACAGTAAGCGTTCACACATAGGAAACTTCAAAAGATCTTCATTGACTGGCTGTGAAAGGAAGCCAAAGAAGCAGAAAGAGAAAGTGACAGAACAGAAAGTGGTTACAGCTTAATTTCCTGGTGTTAAGGGAGAAAATGTTTACTATTAAAATTTCCTTGTCCTAAGGAAAAATCTGAGACCACTCTTTTTCTCACCTTAATCTAGAAAGGCCATATTAGAAGAAGAAAAAACAAAACAAAAACCATTTTCCAAATTGTGATTTCTAAGAGGCTGATAGAAAGGTTTTTATTTAAATAGCTGTCCTTTCTATAACTTTGGATCCAAAATTCTACTCCTAGAAGTCTTTCCAAAGGAAAAAATCAGAGTATTAACTATATGACTATACAATGATTTCAACAGGAATAAAAATTGGGGACTGATTAGATATATTACTATATATGCATATATACAATGGAATAAAGTACAGCCATTAAAATTGCATTATTGAAAATTCTAATTTAATTGCAAGTACTTTTTTAGTTCTTACTGTAGGCTATATTCTGGCCAGGCTGCAGCGTACATTGGTATCTGCTTTCACCCAATCTCACATTCTCGCAGAAAGACATAAATGGAAATCTTTATTTATACTTGATACAAGCGTGGTAATATATTCACTGAAAGAACAGATTAAAGGGCATTGTGCTTCTGATATTGGCTTACATACCTATTTCATGCATATATAGAGAGCACACTTCTGTGTGTGAGCATATATATTTACACATTTGCATATATATGTATATATAATGAGTGTGTGAGTAAATATATCTGTGCACATTGTATCTACTGGCTATTGCTGCATAATAAATCACCCCAAACAACAATTACTTACTTCCATTCATGCACTTATTGTTACTCATGCATCACTGAAACAGCTCTGCTCCACATGCTCCACATGTCTCTCCTTCTCCCTGGGATAAGAAGCTGGATTGAGCATGTTCTCATAGTAATGTGAGATGGATAAAAGATAGCAGAAATAGGAGGCATCTTCAGGTCTAGGCTTAAGAATGTTCAGAGAAAAAATATAGAAAAACCATCAGATGCATAGGAATTAATATTATCTGAGTGGTAAGATTATGTGTGTAATTTTCCATTTCTTCTGTTTATATTTTTTAAGTTTTAGCAATCAAAAGTATTACTTTTATAATAAAATCCCAGCAAAAACTTAATTTAAATATTTCACTGAACTAAATATTCAGCTTCCCTATTTCTTATATCTTTCTTTTAATTATTTATATAGACAGGAGGGCAATTGGAGATAGAAGACCTAATATTTGATGTTGTCTATTTATGTATCAAAAAGCTGTATTTTCTTCATGGGTTACCTGGCCTGCATTGGAATATAAATTCTGTACCACTGATAAACTTAAAGCTGTAGAGAATTATAAAGTTAATGTAATCTCTGTTTAGCCACTTACTTTCCTCATTGAAGAAAACACACACAGAGAATTCCAGTTTGTTTACAAAAATCACAGTCTTCTTAAATTTACTTTGATTTTTGCATGGACACAACTAAATGTTTTGGTATAGAAAGAAAGTAGGTAATACTTTGAGTTGCTGGTATTATTTTTCAAACGTGTAGTTCTTCATCTCACAGCACTCCTCATAGTGACACATAAAAGAAATGCTTTATGTTCATCTCTGTTCTTTGCTTTCTTGACGTATGTAAGTGAATTTTTGTTCTTTTCCTGTGGACGAGCCTAGAAAGCCTTCTTTCCCTCCCCACCCCCCCCTTTTTTTTGGTGCCATAATTAGATTGAGTGGTAGATGTTTCTAGTGAATCATTCTACCAATTAGGCTAAAATATTAAAGACAAGTAACTTGAGAAGGAAACTCACATATCTATAGCACTTTGCAGCAGATGTATCCTATTTACTTCTTTATTTTATTGCTTAATGACTGGATCTGAAGTAATTGCACCATTTGACAGATATTTATTTGTAAAATGTGATTCATTCAGTCAGACACTTTTAGAATGATTTTCGTGCCAAGTGTTAAAATTGCGTAGGCCTGAGTAGCTGTTTAAAAAGATGCAAACACGCATGTTAATTCCATGCATCAAGCACATCTACTTTCGGCTCCTTTTATTATAGAAATATTCCAGTTGACAAAGAGTGCTAGTGAATAGACGGCAGGGACTTCTGGACTTTAATCAACCGCAATCACTGGCAGAGTTCAGAATTAATTTCCTAACCATGAATCACCTGCAGACAATGAATCACGTTCTAGAGAATTTTGCCAAACAAAACAAGCCATCATGCCCTATACAACTTTTGAGGACAGGGCTATGGAAACTCATTTGACTAGCATAGTTGAAATAGTGAAAGGAAAAGAATACCAGTAAGTAGTGGAACAAGCTATCAAACAGTGCCTAGTGACTTTCAACTTAACAAAGACAAAGGAAAGCAAGAGGTTAGCAAGAAAACACTCCTTTCTGAAGCAATCTTCCCATTGGTTGGATTCTATCCCTAATTTCTAGCTATTGACAATCGAGATAAAGATTTTTTGACTAGGATAGGTTCTATACATTACAGCACAGATGTCAAAACATTTTCACCTGTTCCTTAACCAAAGAAATCAGAAACTTTTTATTCGATTTCTGTTTCAGACACTGTATCTCCTTGGACAGAAATAAATGAGGACAATTAAACAAATATTCAGATAATTCAGCTAAAAATGACTTTTAAATTAAATAACCCACGTTATTTTTATACTTAAATTTGTGATTGCCTCAATTTTTCACTTTCTCTTCTGGGTATAGAACAAAGGAGCCAATAACCTTTACATGCTTCTGCACACTGTAAAAAAGTTGAGACAAATTTCAGTTTCAAAACATGATAAAATACTTAGCACTTTACATAACATCATCAAAATGAAAATTGATCACTTAAAATGAAAATATTTTTATTATCAAATTTGAATGTAGTTAACTTCAAACTACACCAACAAGTAAACAATATACCATTATCAAAAATAAAAGGCCTCGGTCAACCCAAGATACTTGACATACTTTGCTCCAAATATCATTGCAATGAGAATAGAACATACTTTTTTTCCTTTAGGCTGGAGTAAAGTGGTGCAATCTCGGCTCACTGCAACCTGCACCCACCGGGTTCAAGCAGTTCTCCTACCTCAGCCTCTTACGTGGCTGGGATTACAGGCACCCACCACTATGCCCGAATAATTTTTGTATTTTTAGTAGAGACAGGGTTTTGCCATGTTGGCCAGGCTGGTCTTGAACTACTGATCTCAGGTGATCCACCCACCTCAACCTCCCAAAGTGCTAGGATTACAGGAATGAGCCACCACACCTGGCCTAAAAAATTCCTATCTAGGAAAAATAATGAATAATAAGAACCTGCAAATGCATTATTAGACAAATATCAAAAACACTAGATTGAATGTGTTTTTTTTTTACTGATTGATCATTAGTGTCAAATAAATTTCCCCTTATAAATTCACCCAGTGTTGGCATATAAAGAAGAACAAAAGCAAGATTCATGTCACATGGCACAGAATAAAATAATTTTCCAAATGAACAGTCAATATGATAGTTTAGACCATGAAAATGGGTATAATGGACTATAAAGCATCCACTGTGAGTCACTTTAGCCAGATGAATGGAATACATTAACCATTATTATTATTGAGTGGAGGAAGCTGAAATTTTTTTCTTTGATTCATATACCATTTGGTCATACTATTCTCTGTTCATCACAATGTGTTGTCTCCAAACCTCTTAATCATTCCTTCTCATTCACAGATTGCTTTGTTGCCTGGGTTTACATTTCTTCTCTTCTCCAAATACTATTATTATCCTGAGTGCATGGCAAGATCAGTGTTCAGCCCAAACAAACTTCTGTTTCTAATGAGGTTGGTCTCATCTCCAGTGACTTTTTCCACTCCAGTGCCTTTCAGGAGTCCACCACAATGCTGTAAATCAGAGACATTAATCTTTTTCAGAGATTTCTCTAGATTTGCTACTGCAAATTCAGAATCTACAATTGTTTGACACAAAACTCTTATTCTACAACTGTTGCCCAATTATTTCCCATACATTTTTTAACCTCATTTGTTTAGACACTGTAACAAATATTATAAAGAGCCCTGTTGGTGCCTTATATTGTTCTAGACATCAGATCTCCTGGAGTGAACCCAGTGAAGATGGCTGCTCTTGCGGAGCTTACATTCAAAGCCCTTGACCCTTCTTCATTCTCCTAATCAACTCTCTCCTGTCTTCCTTTTCTACATAGTCCCATGATCCATCATTTAAGCTACTATATTTTTAATATTCTAACTTTTTTGCTCATTATTCTTTCATGATCTATTGGCAGAAGCCCAAGTCTTGGGGAATCCAACCATCTCCCTTCTCAGCATATTCACCTTAGTGACTGAACATAATTTAGAAGAAATCACATAACTGTGCAGGTAGAGGACGTACTAAGTTCATGGTCTCTACAACAGTAACTGGGTCCTCAATATTTCCCAGAAATCCTTAGTTTTATGTCTTCTTAGCTCTTTTCCTAGATCCCTCGGTGCTTATTTCAAACTAACAAGCAAGCTTAATAATGTTGTCATCCAAAGCAAGCAGCTTCAAATGGATCCACAAATCAGTCAGTAGTCCTTCCCTTATCTGCAGTTTCAGTTACCCACAGTTAACCATGGTCCAAAAATATTAAATTGAGCATTCCAGAAATAATTCATGTTTTAAATTGCCTGCCCCTTCTGAGTAATGTGGTGAGATTTCACATCATCTCACTCTGTCCTGCTTGGAACATGACTCATCGCTTTGTCAGCTACATGTGCTACCTGCCCCTTAGTCACTTAGTAGTCATTTCCACTATCAAGAATGAAAAGCATAGTACATAGAGGGTTCAGTATCGTCTACAGTTTCAGGCATACACTGGAGGTCATGATATGTATACACCATGCATAAGGGGAGACTACTCTAATTCATGATATGGCTATCAAATAATAATTTTATTAATCCATTCTCACACTGCTAATAAAGACATACCCAGGACCAGCTAATTTATAAAGGAAGGGACCAGGTAATTTATAAAGGAAAGAGGTTTAATTGATTCACAGTTCTGCATGTCTGGGGAAGCCTCCAGAAACTTACAATCATGGCAGAAGGGGAAGCAAAAACATCCCACTTCACATGGCAGCAGGGAAGATGGGGAAGCCCTTTATAAAACCATCAGCTCTCATGAGAACTTACTCACTATCATGAGAACAGCATGGGGCTAAATGCCCCCTTGATTCAATTACTTCCCATTGGGTCTCTCCCACAACACATGGGGATTATGAAAACTGCAATTCAAGATGAAATTTGGTTGGGGACACAGCCAAACCATATCAATGATAATTATTATCAATACAGAACATCTAGGTGTGTTATTTCACTAATCAGGGCTCAGAGGCTGAGGCAAATAGAAAAGTTTCTGAATCTTTGTGGGAATGGAACAACTAATTTTCTTTGCCTAGGTGTTAAACATTTTTGGGGGGCCGAACTTTAAACCTGAACTCCAATTCAGCAAGAATACTTAAAATAGGAAGCTCCCCAGTGTTATGAATAGAAAGAACCCATATATATAACCTTCCTGGACTGCCAGACCAGCAGGTGTGTATAGCACAAGATGATTAAGGGTGCTCCAAAATTTATCAGGGCCTTGTCTTTTGCCTTGGTTTTCTCACCTGTGAAATATGCATAATAGAATCAATGTAACAGGGTTGTCGTGAGGATTGAATGAGAAATATGTGTAAAATGTTTACAAGAGTATCTAGTCCTCATAAGCACTCAGCTATATTAACTGTTAGTTGCTGATTCCAATTCCACCTATAACTCTGGCTCTGGCTCTCTCCTTAAGAAGTTTAAGCAAACTTCTTAAAAACGCTTTCTGTGTTTGCAGCCTCTTTTTCTCATTTCTCTACCATCTCTTCACTCCACTACTCCTCTGAATCTGTTCTCATTGAAGTCATTAATAGCTTCCTTGACACTAAATCCCTTACATGTTTTTTGTCTGTTCTTATTTGACCTATTGGCATCATTTGACCCCAGAAAGCACTCTCTTCTTCCTGAAACTCTCCCTCCCCAGCTTATATGAAGACACATCCTCCTTGATTTCCTCCTATACTTCAAGTTTTACCTTCTCATCCCCTTTTCAGAATTCAGAAATATTTATTCAATATTGATATTCCACAAAATCTTATTATGTCATCTTTTTTTTCTCACTCTACATTCTTTCCCTTGGGTATCTAATACACTGTCTTAGGATTGTCATCTCTATTGTCTAGGATGAAGGCTAAGCCACCATAAAAAAAAAGGAGCGGTTTAAGGAATGAAGTTTATTTATCTCTTAACTGAAAATTAAGGGGTATGTTGTTCAGGACGGCAGGGCAGCTCTGCTCCACACAGTCACTCAGAGATCCATCTTCTTTCCGCCTGCTGCTCTGCATCCCTGCATCGTCAGTGGCTGCTGTTTGAAGCTGGGTTGCTATTAAATTCAGGGTCCTGAGAGAGGGGGGAAAAAAGAAATCTCAGGAGTAAAAATGACATATAAATTATATATGTCAAATCTGTCCACAATCCACTGGTAAACATGTGGCCAAATGATCACGTGGCTCGACCAGGATTGCTCAGAAATGTGACTTCAGTTGAGCATATCCTTAGAGACAACAGGGTGGATTTTAGCAGACAACTAGCAGTGTTTCCCTCACCATCTATAAGCTGGTAGCTAAAAATTCTATGTCTTTAGCTCAGACCTCATTCCTTAGCTTCAGACTCAAACATCTAGCTGCTTCCTGGACAGCTGCAGTTTGATTTCCCACTTAGATCTTAAATTCAGTATGTCCCAGAAAGAACCTATAATTTCCTCATCCTATGATCCCCATACTACATTTTTCATCAAAAACGATTCCTGTTTCCTTACTTCCTTTTTTTTTCTTTCTTTTCTTTTTTTTTTTTTTTTTTGAGATGGAATCTTATTTTATCACTCAGGCTGGAGTACAGTGGCATAATCTCGGCTTACTGCAACCTCTGCATTCCAGGTTAAAGCGACTCTCCTGCCTCAGCCTCCCAAGTAGCCAGGATTGCAGGTGCACACCATATATATATATATATATATATATATATGTATATATATATATATATATATATATATATATATACTGAGATTGAATTTTTCAAAGTTGGCCAGGCTGGTCTTGAACTTCTGACCTTAGGTGATCTGCCCACCTCAGCCTCCAAACTGCTGTGATTACAGGCTTGAGCCACTGAACCAGGGCCCTCCTGTCTGCTTATTTCTTAACACAGCAGTAGAAAGATCACGGAGTTCCCCAAAACAGATAATTGTGCCACATCCTTCACTCCCTTCCCTCCATTACTCTTGTTTCCCCCACCCTGCCAGAATTAAATCTATCATAATGGTCTCTTGAGGCTCTATTCTACATCTCTCTCAAATATTTAGGTCATTGCGACTTACTTCCTTTACTATTACCTTAATTATTCCTCCAGCCTCCGTTGTTACTCACCCAAACTTAGAAAATTCTCCACTCTCTGAATCTATTTGATTTCTCAGTTTCAACAGTAAGAGTTTAGAGAGGGAAGGACATTATGTTATCTAGCTTTGTTTGGTATTGTGAGAAGCAAGAGGTTGGAGACGAGCTATCTTGCATAAAAGTTTGTCCAAGTCTCCTCAGTCCAAAATTGAAAAACTGTGAATTCTTACTATCTAATCATGTGCATAGCAAGGGATACCTGTATTCTCCACAGTGCAGCCTGTGGTCTTTCTAAAATACAAATATAATTTTACCACAATCCCACATATGTAACTTTTCAATGGCGTCCCATTGGTCTTAGGATAAAGTCCAAATACTTAATGTGGCTTAGAAGTTTTACATATGCTGATTTTTGCTTCATCTTGCCACCCCCTCACTGAATTTTTGACTCCAGACATGGAGAGTTTCTTCTGGCTTTTTGAAACCATCTCTCCCTTAAGTCCTTTATTCATGGCATTCCTTTTGGTCCTTTTGCCTGACTAATTCCTAGTCATCCCTCAGTCAGTAGCTTAGTTATTGTGTCTTCTAGGTGATCATGGGACCCTCTCCTGCAGATGGAATTAGGTCCCTTTTGCTGCTTGCTTTCCTAGCATCTAGTACTTACTCTCTATTGACAATTATAATATTTTGTTATAATTGCTTTTTATTATTTATTTTCCTATGAAGAAAGTAAACTCCATGATGGCTGAGACTATTTTGTTCTCTGATATATCTGCAGATAGAATTGAGAATGTACTAGATGCTCAATAAATATCCACTAAATATTAATTTGAAATGTGCTTCAAATAAACATACCACAAGAGCATTTACTCATAATTAAGTTCTTAATACAAGTTTAATTAGGATGAACAGATTACTTTCTTCACTAAAGCACATTTTTATATAGAAATATACTCTCTTTATTCTTTTTCTTATTATTCTTTTTTTTCTCAAAAAAAAGAAAGAAAGTTACTACCTCTATTCAATTACTATAAGCTATCTCAAAAGTTAATTAATAACAGAAATATACTCAATAGCCAGGAGCTCATGCCTGTAGTCCCAACACATTGGGAGGCCGAGGTGGGTGGATCACGAGGTTAGGAGTTCAAGATTAGCCTGGCCAAGATGATGAAACCCTGTCTCTACTAAAAATACAAAAAAATTAGCCTGGCGTGGTGGCAGGTGCCTATAATCCCAGCTACTCAGGAGGCTGAGGTGGAGACTTGCTTACATCCGGAAGCCAGAGGTTGCAATGAGCAAAGATCATGCCACTGCACTTCAGTCTGGATGACAGGGTGAGACTCCATCTCAAAAAAAAAAAAAAGAAAGAAAGAAACAAAAAAGAAAAGAAATGAAAAAGAAAAAGAAAAGATATATATGTCAATAACACTTGGAGAGTAATGAGCTAAAATGAATGATGTCAGGACAGATGTGGGAAGTCAGAGTGTGCTAGACTTCTGATTCCCCTTCCTTGCCTAAGTCTTATTGTGCATCCCACATGTACAGAGCTTTTGCCCAAGTCCCACGGTCTGATTTCTTAAGGCCTCCTCCATGAAAGTTAGGAGGAGTCAGTAAGCACAGGATCATAAGCCCATCAGTGGCTCTGACTCTTCCTTCTGAGTCAAACCTCTCAGATCCTTGCATTAGGAAATACTACTCAGCCACAGGGATAATTGATTATGAAGTATGCTCCTGGTGATTACTGGTGACAAAGTACCAATGCCTACTAGGCTTCTTTTAATTAGAACAGATTCAATATCATCTCTAGAATAGCATCATTATTACCATTTTCCATTCTGTATGTTTTCTTGAGAAGGAAAGAAAGGATTTCATCTATGACAGAGCTGGCAATGACAATGGCATGTGTACTTCATAAATTACCTGATTATCTGGTTTTGAAACTGGAAATGAGTAAATAAGTTCACCTTTAAATAGAGAATATGGAATCATGAGGTATGAATTAGACAAAAGCAAACTTCAACACTTCATTTCTAGATGGGGGAAAACAGGAGACTTACTAACCTAAGGGAATGTCTCAGGGTTGAGCAAAGCAGGGCGGCACTGCTGGAGTGAAGGGATGGAATCACCCTTTCAGAAAGCCTGTGTCACAAGAAGCTGCATTTAGCTCCTCCAGTCAGGGAGAAGCAGCAATTCCACCAGTGGGTTTCAGCAGATGTTAAGTTCTAGGTGAATTTCTATTACCTGCAAAGAGGGATGCGAACGCTCTCTTCATGAAGCTAAACTGGGTGCAGTCCTGGACTTTTTGCAAGAGAATTTAGGGGCTTGATTGCCCATGCCTCAGTAACATACAAGTCCTTTTAAATTGTATTGGCTAAAACTAATCACATTATTACATTTGAAACACAACATTTAGCCCTACATTCAACTTGTACCTAAAACTATGTTGCAGCAGCCAGCTTTTAATTTCAGGCCTCCAGGCTTTAATTAATTAAAGAAAGAAAGTCTCATCACAAAGTGAAAAAACAAAGTCTCATCACAGGGTGGAATTTGCACAGAGTGAAACCCTAGGTCTGAAAAAGAAACTATGCCAAGGGTCCCTACCAACACAGCATGTGCGTCTCCAAAAGAAAAAAACAAAAGTATACAACCCTCTTTTTGGCTACCTCTATCAACAACTTCATAAAAGTCCCGCATTTGACCCTAACCTAATATAGTGCCTGATCCTACCAGGGAACCGCCTAGTTTTGCGCTTGGAGGTATCTGGAAGATGGTTACAGACACCTGGTGATGTTCTAGAGTTTAAAAGTGTGCGGAATGATGACTCCTCTAGAGTTGCAACATAGAAAATTCTCAATAGCTTTTCATACTTCACATTAATACAGCCAGGTCCTGCACATCCAAACACAGACAGGTGTTTTTTCTTAATCATGTTATTTTTCTCTTTGGTTTAGGTGCTGTGTCCATTATTGTTCTTGTTGCTCTTGTTTGTTTCGTCCGTTTGAGAAGTCAGTGCCTTTTTTAAAGGTATGCTAATGAGTTACATGCATTTGAAGGAAATTTTCAGAGGACATGGTGTAATGTCTGAAAGAACTACAAGTTCTACTTGTTTCTAAAGATTTAAACATTCTCAGACTTGCTCTGAATGAAGAATCTCTAGTCCACACAGACATCGATCAGCTGCCTTTCATCTTCGTCCACCTCCTTCTCAAATTACATGTGAAACTATAACACTGTAGACTGGTTACTCCCTAGTGAATCCCAAGCTGTCCTAAAGATCATTTTCTACCACCCTGAAGGTTTAACTACAACTACATTTAATTGGCATTGGTGGGCAATTCATCGGAGGTGTTGCAATGTGACTGTTCAGGAAATGTCTGCCTACCATAGCACTGGCAGGCTTGTTCCTCTAAAACCTCAGATCCCTTGTCGAAAAATCTTGTGCTGCAATGTTGATGATATGTCCAGTTCAATCAATCAATCAGCAAATATTTACGTTAAATGCCTGTTCTATCACTACTGCCGACATGACCCACCCGCTTCTTTGGCCAATGTGCTGCTGTGAATAGTGATCAGGCAAAGGTCAGGATCATTCTTGCCTGACCCCAGTGGTTGCATGCTGTTGCTTCTAGTCCTTCCTAAGTGGAAAAAAAAATTAATTTCCCAAAAAGTAGTTATTGAGCACCAACTATGTGCCCACAATTTTAATGCACTTCCAGTCTGGTGAAACTGTCAAACACCAGGGTATGTCCCTCCCTCGCCCCTTCCTTTCTCCTTTCAATAACAGTTTATTAATAACTAACATTTGCATAGAATTGCCTAGTTAATAAAGTATTTTTATTCTTAATCCTACGAACAATACTGAGAGGGGAATGTTTTTTATCTTTCATAGCTGAAGAACCAGGAGATTGGGATTTGTCCAAAGTTATGAACAGTAAAGAGTAACTATCTGCAGCACCACATTGCTCTCTATATAAATAAAGCACTGTAATTAAATGCATGAGTTTGGGAATAGAAGTGCTAATGAGATGAGTAATATAGTTTTTGACCTTAATTTTTTTTTTCTTTGAGACGAAGTTTTGCTTTTGTTACCCAAGCTGGAGTGCAATGGTGTGATCTCGGCTCATTGCAATCTCAGCCTCCTGGGTTCAAGCTATTCTCCTGCCTCAGCCTCCTGAGTAGCTGGGAGTACAGGCACATGCCACCATTCCCAGCTAATTTTTTGCTTTTTATTAGAAACTGAGTTTCACCATGTTAACCAGGCTGGTCTCAAACTTTTGACCTCAGATAATCTGCCCATCTCTGCCTCCCAAACTGTTGGGATTAGAAGCATGAGCCACCGCATCCAGCCTTCCTTAAAAATTTAATATCAGAAGGCATCCAATGCTTTTGTTTATTGTAAAACAGAACTAAGCGGCTGGTGCATTTCAGAATCCCTCCCTCATAGCCACTGAGTGATGACCTGAGTCTTTGGAGTCTTCACAGTTGCCCTGACTTCAGAGCAGTTCTCCTGGCACAACTCTATGTTGGGCCTGATCCAAGCTATATTTCCAAGAGCGATGCTTTTTGACAGCTGTTTGTACAGCTGTATCTAAATGTGATGTCCATTTTTCTCATATTCTAGGCTCTCCAGTTCACTCCAGTGTGGCTGTTGGCTTTGTCTTTTCACTCAAACAATTTTTGGTAAGGGCATGATTGACCTTAATGTCCATAAAGTAAAAAATGTTTTTTTCTCTTTATCTCAAGAGGCAGAACAGCCTAGTGGTAAACAAAACATGGAACTCTGAATTCAAACTGCATTGGTTTGAAACGTAACTCCTTTATTTACTAGCTGTGTGATCTCAAGAAAGGCACCTTGCTTTTCTGTACTTCACTTTCTTCATGCATAGAATGTGGATAATAATAATTCTACATCATAGTATCAGTGGGAGGATTCAATGACTTAATATATGCAAAGCCCTGAGAAAATGTCTGAAACATTAGATGCTATAGATAGTAGTTGTGCTATATTATTGCCTAAACTGCTTGCATGTTAATAATTTTTTTCTTTAATCCCAGTCTTCTATTGATCTCTAGGATAACTGGCTAGTCATATGTAGAAGTTTGAAACAGGACCCCTTCTTTTCACCATATACAAAAATCAACTCAAGATGGATTAGAGACTTAAATGTGAGGCGCCAAACTATAAAAATACTAGAAGAAAACCTAGGGTACTATTCTGGACATAGGCCCTGGCAATGATTTCATGATAAAGCCACCAAAAGCAATTGCAACAGAAACGAAAATTGACAATGGGATCAAACCAATCTAAAAATCTTCTGCACTGAAAACAAACAAACAAATAAAAACGCGGTCAACAGAGCAAACAGACAACTAAAAAATGAGAGAAAATATTTGCAAACTATTTATCCTACAAAGGCCTAATGTCCAGAATCTATAAGTAACTTAAATTAACAAGCAAAAAAGGAACGACTTTAATAAAAAGTGGGGAAAAGGACATGAACAGTCACTTCTAAAAAGAAGACATACATGTGGCCAGTAGGCATATGAAAAAATGCTCATCATCACAGATCATTAGAGAAATGCAAACCAAAACTAAAATAAGATACTGTCTCATATCAGTCAGAATAGCTATTATTAAAAGTCAAAAAATAAGAGATGCTGGTGAAAAAGAGAACGCTTACACCACTAATGGGAATGTAAACTAGTTCAACCACTATGAAAAGCGATTTGGAGGTTTCTCAAAGACCTTAAAACAGAACTACAATTCAACTCAACAGTCCCGTCCCTGAGTATATACCCAAAGGAATATAAATCGTTCTGCTATAAAGACAAATGCACACATATGTTCGTTGAAGCACTATCTACAAGAGCAAAGACATGGAATCAACCTAAATGCCCATCAGCAGTGGACTAGATAAAGAAAATGTGGTATATATTCACAATGAAATGCTACACAGCCATAAAAAAGAATGAGATCATGTTCTTTGTAGCAACATGGATGGAGTTAGAGGTTATTATCCTAAGCAAATTAACACAGGAATAGAAAACCAAATATCACATGTTCTCACTTATAAGTGGGATCTAAACATTGAATACATGTGGACGCAAAGAAGGAAACAATAGACACTGGAGCCTACTTGAGAGTGGAGGGTGGGAGGAGGAAGAGGATCAAAAAGTTGCCTATTGGGTACTAAACTTCTTACCTGGTTGGCAAAATAATCTCTATACCAAATCCCCATGACAACACAGTTTACCCATATTGCAAACCTGCACATGTACCCCCTTTATCTAAAAAGTTGGAAAGAAAAAAAAAATACTAAGCAGTATTACATGACCAAAATGCAATAGAATAAATTTTTAGCTCTATCTTATTTGTACTTTCATGTATAGCCATCATTTGAATTCTTTTCTTCCCTAAAGAGAGGCTGTTTTAAGTTATAATGACTAAACTTAGACCCTACTGATAATCTTTTTATCTTCTCTTTTTCTTTCTTTCTTTCTTTCTTTCTTTCTTTCTTTCCTTTCTTTCTTTTAGAGTGTTGCTCTATGCAGTGGCACCATCTTGGATCACTGCAGCCTCTCCCTCCAGGGGTCCAGTGATTCTCCTGCCTCAGCCTCCTGGAAAGCAGGGATTACAGGCATGCATCACCATGCTCAGCTATTTTTGTATTTTTAGTAGAGATGGGGTTTCACCATGTTGGCCAGGCTGGTCTCGAACTCCTGACCTCAGGTGATCTGCCCACCTCAGCCTCTCACAGTGCTAAGATTACAGGCATAAACCACCACTCCCAGCCCCTACTGATAGTCTTAAAACCACAGTAAGAGAACAAGCTGGGAATTGCATTCTTTTACCTTCAGAATGTCCAGAAATATTTCAAACTTTAGCCTCTTGATGATTTCATAGATGAATAACAATGTGGTTGGTTTTACTAAAAAAAAAAAAAAAAAAGACTTATAGGCCTTTCTTACTCTGCAACCGTGTCCCAGTGTTTAATAAAAAATAACTGTTTTATGGCCTTAATGGTCAAATGTCAAAGACTCTAAATTTGCAGCACAAACAAATTGAATGACTCTTCTTGGAAAAATTTTTTCTATTATTATTATAGGATCTGAAAAAAAAGAAGAAGAAAAAAAGGCATCTGGACAGTTTATTTGAATGGCCACAAGAGAGCAGTAAGAAATTAAAGCTTGGGAAGATGACTCATAGTCACACTTATGTGGTGTACTTACTGCTATTGGAAGAATTGAATAAAAAATCTACTTATATTTGTTCTTAAACTTGGCAATACAGTTCAGAATCTTTTTTTAAAGGAATTTAAGAAGGACAATATAGATAGCATCAGTAGATTAACTGAAAAGAACCCTGAATTAGAGCTTACAGGAACCTCAAGTTCATGCGTGAAAATGGAAAACAATAATTACCCTGGGCAAAGAGATATCTTGAGAGGTCATCCAGGACATCCCTGTGGATTATGAAAGCCAAAGGTATGTGTCCCACTTACTAAGTCCCACAGAAGATTCCAGCGTCTCTTTCTAAAATATGGCCAATATTTTGCAATGTTAACTATAGGACATTTATTTTAAAATGGCAAATTCTATCCTTTTATGTTGTAATTTAGCTGCTATTTTAAGTGATATATAGGGATATCCTGAATCTTTCTCAAAAGTCTATATTTATTTCTTCATATGCCCCTGCACTTTTTTGCTTATATAAACGTGGCCATTTTTTACTTGGAATCTCGGATATCATTCATTTTAAAAATGAATTTTAAAATAATAAATTTGCAAAATGACCAGCAATAGCCTTAATATGTGAAATGCTATTAGGAGTCAGTCTGAAAAACAAACAAACAAACAAACAAACAAACAAAGAGTAGAAAAATAGGCAAAGGCTATGAACAGGCAATTCACAAGAGTACAATTATATGCTCAATATACATACAAAATCGTTTACGTGAATTTCAACATTTTTAATCTAACAATTTCACTGCTAGAAAATTATCCTGTGGTGACAGTCAGACTAATAAAAGTATAGATTTTAAAGTAAAAAAATATTGGGAAAGTTAAAACTTAAATTATGTCAAAGAAGAATAATTGGTTAAATTAAAGTATAGCCACACAAATGCGGTATTAGGAAAGCCATTAAAATGCTATAAATATATATTTATTGGCATTGAAAGCCATGGAACTTTAAATAAGGTTGAAAACATTATATATAGTATAATTCCACTTACGAAAAAAATTGTGAATGACGGCATAGAAAAATGTTTGTATGATACATATCAAAACAGCAATTCTGTCTGGGTAATCATCTTACAGAGATTTTTCTTTTTGTTCTTTTTTAGAACTTCTTGTAGATTCTGAATATGTTTCTTTTTGTTTTATTTTTTGCTTTGGTTTATTTTGCTTAAAATTAACATGTTATTTTTTAAATTAGTAAAATTACAAAAAGCTACTTCTATGTTAGAAGAAGAAAATCCTCAGATAATCTTAAGAGTTGGTTTGGTGAATTTGTGAGGTTTTTAAAATTTATTCTCATGTAGTGAGTTGCAATGAAAACATGGCTTAATAAAATATCATTTATGACATCTGCATTTTTGTAATAATACGAAAGAAAAATACGTAACAAGCTACCACAGTATATGGAGATTTTGTCTACATGCAGGTAATATAACTAGTATTTTTTTAATCAACTGAAATGGATTTTCATAACTTAAAATGTAAATAGCTTTTATTTTTATGAAAAAAGAATGTCCCCCTCATCGCTATTACCCATAACAGGCCAGTGACCTGATATTCAACTTATTTCACTTTTTCCAGATGTTCTAAATGACCATATTCTTACTCAGATGCATATTTAATCTATAATTAATATAATAAAATATCTTTCAGTAGGGCCTTTACTTATATGCCTTCTGTATAGTTGAGGATATAATAATAAAATTAATTACAGAAGAAAGTTCCAGTTACTACAGATTTGGAAAGGAATACTGTTTCTTAGTATAAACTACTAGCAAGTATTTATTTTTAACCATGTTTGAATTACTTCTGTAATTTCTAAATTTATCAACTACCAAATATTTCTTACAAACCTAGTACTAGATTAGATCTCAAAATAACTGTGCAAGATATACAGATGTCACCTTCATTTTAAGATGTCAAACTGAGGCTCCATACTTTGCTCAGGAATGATGTAGCTGGAACTGGGGAGGTATTCCAAGCCCCAATACATACAGCCCCCATAGCCTTCCATTTAAACAAAAACAAAAACAAAAACAAACAAACAAACAAAAAAACAGGAGAAGCTCTTTCCCTAATTATTCACACTTGTTTCTATATGCATTTTCTCAAACCTTTGAGGCCCATTTTCCTCCTATCACTTAACCCTTCCATATGGGGAAAAGCAAAATGTCTACAAGATATCTCTGGGGAACCACATTTTAGTGTTTTGTAATTTTTTCCCTGCTTCTACTTGTGGAAATTTAGAGTTAGGCTGTGGCAGTGGGTGCAGGCAACACAGTCCCGTGGGCCAGCTCAAAGCCCCTCCCACCACCAATGGCCTGAATCTCTTTAGGTGTTTGCCCATTTACCGTACTCAGTGGTTCCTCATTTGTGGAATCAAGACAGCCTCCTTGCCACTCTTATTAGTTGGCCACAACCCCATCACCATTAAGAGTGTATTTTATCCTTCATAGAAAAATAAAAAATGATGTCATGGAGACATGAGAGCACAAAAGGAAGTAAATGTCTCTGTTTTATCCATCACATCTGAAAATACAGTCTTTAGCAGCCAATGAAATTGTACATGATAGCTGGAGCATTTAAGTGACCTCCACTGTGTGGTTCACAGGATGGATTAAAAACAGGACACAGGGGTTCTGGTTATATGATGGGGGGAGCACTGCCATAGTGATGAGTAAATGTACTAGTCATTCACAGTCTTCCTTCTGGCTAACATTAAAAAGCAGTTATTCATCTAGCACTGGCCTTTGCCTTCTTCAGTAAAAAGGTTCCTTGAATTTCTGAGGATCTCCTGATTTTTACCACAATCTCTCCCTATTCCCTTTCTTCTCTATTCCCTGAACGGCACCCTTTTTTCACTCCCATGTCTTTTGTTTGTGTGTGCTTTTAAACAATATGTTGAAAAACAAGACCATCAGTTCCATTTTTAAGAACACCTAAAGGAAACCCAAAGGAGCAACTACATTCAAACAGTAAATAGGAAGGTAAAGATGCAGGAGATGAGGAGGGAAGGGCTGTGAATGGGGTGGAGGATAAGAAACACAGGGTGCTTCCTTTACTTTGGATGAGTCACTTGATACTGATTCTGTCTGGAAAAGGGAATGTAAGAACACTTTCTTAAATTCTAGGTGAACAGATACAGTGCAGTGGTATATAAAAACTCTTTGAGATATGTTCCTTCGAAAACTCCAAGTATTATTTTTAACTTTTAGCTTGCTTAGCCTTCATATTTCAGGAATCATAGAAAAGTACCTTGCTGACATTAAAAACGGGGAGTATTATCACTGTTTTTCTCTTTTTATGTTTACAAACTTGGCCTTTTTAGTAGAGTTAATAAAGTATATGGCAGTTCTAAGGTTGCTTAACTTGCTGAAAATAAAATGTTAAGATTCCAATTCTATTAATATTGACCAAGCATCTAGAAGGTATTGGGTTATCTTTCTAGGTACTAATAGACACTAAATGAATGTAAGGCTCTCATACGAATTAAAGCAATTGTGGAAACAAGGGAATGAAAATTCATGGAACCTGGTTGGTTGTAGAAGACTGAGACTCTGGAACCTTTCCTGAGCTTTATTCTGACTAGAGACTTTAAATAAACACAATAATTTGCTGTTTTCTTCACCCATTGGGTGACTATGCCAGGCCAGGCAGTGGCCCACTATGAATAAGATATTTTCCTCATAGAGCACACATTCTTGCACAGAAAGACAAAAAAAATGTACATATAAAGCAACTAGATAGTATTAGAGACTAATGAGTGCCCCAAAGGAAATAAAATAAGGTAGATAATCCCTCAGGGGTTTCTTTAAATTAGATGACCAGGAAGAGTTCTCTGAGGAAATGACATGATAGACCAGGCAGAACTCCAAGGAGGAATGAGAAGTTAGTAGTGTAATGAGGCAGGAAAATAGTCTTTCAGGAAGAGGGAATAGCCAGCCTGAGGGTTTCAAAACAGGACCATACCATTGTGCATGGAATATAGTGTGAAAGAGGAAGACTGGTAAGAATTGAGATCAGAGAAATGATACAGCCCAACTCATATTAGGCTTTTGATGTCAAAGAAAGGAGTTTGGATGCTGATTAGAGTAAGATGAGAGATCACTGGAGGATGCCCCCAGGAAAGAGAAGCTAACTCATATACATTAATTTTGAAAGAAAATTCAGGCTTCTATGTAAGAAATGAACTATAGGAGAAGAAGAATTAAAGAAGAAACATGAATTAGGAAGTTACCATATAAGTCAGGTGAACAAAGATGGTACCACAAACCAGAATCATTACACAATATTGAGTAGAACTGGGGCTTTTTGTGGTACATCCAGAAATCTTTGGTGGCCTTCCTCTGAAATATAATTATATTGTCTACCACACTGAATTTGTTGGTGACAGTCACAATTAAAGTACAAAAATGATGAGCCATAGCTCTACACTAGAAAAACTTTTATTTTATTTTATTTTATTTTATTTTTTGAGACGGTGTTTCGCTCTTGTTACCCAGGCTGGAGTGCAATGGCGCGATCTTGGCTCACCGCAACCTCCGCCTCCTGGGTTCAGGTAATTCTCCTGCCTCAGCCTCCTGAGTAGCTGGGATTACAGGCACGCGCCACCATGCCCAGCTAATTTTTTGTATTTTTGGTAGAGACGGGGTTTCACCATGTTGACCAGGACGGTCTCGATCTCTTGACCTTGTGATCCACCCTCCTCGGCCTCCCAAAGTGCTGGGATTACAGGCGTGAGCCACCGCGCCCAGCTAGAAAAACATTTTTACTTTTAGTTCTATTCATTATTATTTTCTTCTTCCAAATTTAGAGCATTGTACCGTAACTTGAAATGTGGATAATACTTACTGTCTTCTCTCTCCTTACCACAAGTCCTAGGATTCTCAATCCTCTCATCCACTGCAGGCAAAGAAGTGGGAGAGAGGGTCAATATGTTGCTCATGTTGACACAGAAAGCAAGAAGTAGAACTGCTAGAGCAGAACACAGGTACTATGTCTGGATTTCAATAATGCTATAATCAGAACCACATTGCTTTATAACTGGAAATCTGGGCTTCTAAGAACTGTGAAGTGGAGATTTACCAACTGACCTAATCATGCAAAGTAAATGTCAAACTGCAAGAACAGATTTCTGTATTCCTGTCTGCCTGAAGAGCAGTGTTGAGGTCCCTGCCCAGCACAGATCACGAAGCACACAATTATCCAGGCTCTATGTTTGAGTAAAGAGTTTTGCTTAAATGTGCCAGATATTGTTAAAAACACAAAGAACCCTGTTCATAAACACCAGGCTTTATACTGATCCAAAAGCCCATGTTTATTTGTGTGGTCAATGGACTGCATATTTTAAGAATCATGTAAATAATAAAGTCAAACTACTTTATTTGGTATGAGTGAAATTGATGGGCCCAATAATCAGACACACTTGTGGACTGCTGTATCTGTACATATGCTACTGATGAGAAATAGTGACTGTATACATGTGAGAGAATTTATGGAAGCATATTTCAAAATTTACATATTCCATCCTGAAAAAAAAGTTCTCTGCTTTGTGAATACAATCAGGAAAAAGAAATATGATTTTAAATGACTACAATGACTGTTTCTTAGCTATTTTTCCAAGTAAAAAGAAACACAGCAGTCAAGACCCATCAGACCTGGAGTGGAATGTTTCTAACCATTAAATATAATCAAAATACTTGGATAATGTCTTATGTCTTACATTGGATGGAGGAGAGGGTGGGATGTAGGTTAATCTTTATTTCTGAAACTAAGACAATTGTATTTCTCACTACCAGAAAGAAAACTAAACTTGCAAAAACATTCAGTCTCACTGAATAAAGTGTCCAATCATAACACGTTTTCAGAATATGTTCATGTTTCCTTGAAATGCTCCCAAATTTCTTTTTGATCAATAAATGGTTCTTTTGAGTGAATAAACTTGGTTTTTCTTGTTTTTGTTTTTGGGGGATTTTGTTTGTTTGTTTTTGGTATGCTCATGCTCTTCCGTCTATAGTACCTGCAACCCAAATTCAAAATAATGTTCACTACGGATAGCTGAGCCCAAGCCCAAATAATCACCAGTTGTCAACTAATTTTTTTAATGTGCTGAAACAAAATTAAATGAATATTTTTATTCTGCTTCCCTTTAGGCAAAAGTAAGTTAACTCCTGTCCAAGTGGGACTTATTCCATCACTGATTTCTAGCTTTTAAAACTGTTGATGTTTATTTTTATGGACTGTATTTATTTGCCTCAGATAGAGCCAGAGATAAGTTGAAATAGACATATAAATAACTCAAAGTTATATTCTGATTTTCAGTAAAACGTAGTTGGTCATTTGTAGAACTTTGCCCCTCTATCTAGAATGGCAACTTTTTACTTCAGCACTAAAAGGTAGGCACACTTTCTCTCAGAGCTTGGATGAGACCTCACAACAAAACTCACAAGATAGCTGTTACAGAGAGAAAGCTGGCAAAGGAGAGGAAACCTCCTTGCTCTTCCTGATTCATATGAAAATGGAAGTGAGGGTTTTTTTCACATGATAGTAAACATAAAAGGAGCTTCTCCTTCATCTCACATTCTTTCAATAAACTGAAGAGAATGCTGTGAAGGGACCTTTGGGATTGAGAAATAGAAAAAAAAAAAAACATAAAAAGACAAAAAGAAAAAGAAGAAAAATCACACATTTGTACCCTGTACATATTATTTGTATTCTCAAATAATGCAGAATAACAAGATTGTAAAATGAATTTAAAATACTAATGTAAAAGCAGTTTTCAAGAATGTATTATTTAATCTATGATATTACTAAGTTATTTTTATAAACATTTTGTTCACTGTGATTCATTATTTTATTTGAAAAGTTATGGTAATTTAAATTCTTCTAATATCTAAATTCAGCGGAAAATATATTTTTAAGTGTTATCTTAAGTCAGTCCAGGGAGCTAGAACAACACTTCCTGCCATGACATGGGAACCTAGAGTAAAAGCAATTTAAGTAAATTGAATATGAATGGCTCCACTCATATAATGATCAGTTATATCCTTTCCAAATGAGATCTTAAATAATACTCTGTTTTACATGAGTATTTATGCTCATACAGTTTTGATTACTTTTCTTTTTTCATTACTGCATTCACACTTCTAACCTGGAGATTATGAATAATAAATAATTTGCTTCTATGTCATTGTTCAGTTTTAGAGTTGTGAATGACTTACCTGGATGATGACTAGTTTTGCATTTGTTGCCAACTATCTGCAATGACCGACATCCTAATCCTGTGTCAGAATAGGGGCATTTGTGAAATAAAGGGGGAAGATGAAAAGTAATAACTTATCTTATTTTTGTACTTACTTTGTGAATGGGGACTCTTTGGATCCGACTTTTGGATTTACTTTTAAAAATACAGAATTATATTTAAAAGTAGATTCTGCCAGTGTGACTGTGTTTCTTACTATTGAGACATACATGCTGTCTGTAAGAACTGGAAAGATTCTTTATATTTGCTGTGTTTGTGTGTTTTAAACCTTCTAACTTTTTTTCCCCAAACCAATGTAAACATACAGATGTTGCATTGTAAATGTACACAATGGTGTGAGCTAACCTGAAATAATATGACTGTTGTCTGTGACTCTTTTTAAAAAAAACCTTCCCGTAGCAGCTGCTTCTACTTCAGTTTTAAAACATTATTTCCGTGCACATCCACGAATACTTAGAATTCCTTAGTTTATGACACTCCCCTGCTCCTTGGTTTCGAATCACTGTCCTTAGAAAGATAAAGCACATACAAAATTGGATTCAATATGCACCACCCATTTATGTTGAGCTCTCCAGAAATACTTTTACTTTCCAGATTGACTGAGTTGTTCAGTAAAGTGAGTAGATAGTTTATTAGAATTTTAATATAAAACATTGTAATATGAAAGTTTGGGTAAGTATAGTATCTATAAATAAAATGGAAAAGAATAAAGAATAATTTCACATCATAAACATTATATTTGGAAACAGAAAAGTCTTCAGTTTTTATTTAATTAAGAATCATGAAGGATGATCCAGCTCTCCAAAAACTTTCCCACTTGTATTTTTAAGTTAACCAAAGTTTTATTCTAGTATCTTTATTAAATATTCAAATCTGGTTTAGAAAATTGTTCTTTATTAATATGTAACAATCTCAATTTTTCAGCAAAGTAAATGGTGTTACAATGTCACTAGCTATCCAAAGGAAAAATAAACATTTTAATCGATTGTTGAATTATTTCTAACCAGCATGATCACACGGAGTCTGCATTATATACAAGATGTCTCAGTATTTGAGGGGATGGCAACATCATGTGAGTGGAACAGCACTAAGAAGCAGGTGATGCAATCTGCCTTTCCAAACCAAACCTAACTTTCTTTTTCATCTCTTTCTGCTGTTGCCTTTTCCTCTTTCCTCTCTTTTTTCTTGCTCTTTTCTCCCCATAACTTCCTTTATGTCTCGTTGAAGTTTTGATCTTCTCACAGCTCAACTCAAATAGGGCCTCTGTGATCAAGCAGGTTTTTCTATTTTACTTGAATTTTCATCCAGATGATTTGCATCCTAGAGACAGAACCCCATTTTTCAAAATAAGATCTGGCAACACTCAGCTGTGGGGTTCAACTGCAGATGCCAAAAATGCAAGGTGCTATGATGGAGTTTTATAGTGTCTAGTGGAAAAACTCGTAAGTGAAATTCTTTCTCCATCAACTTTCTTACATTAAAAGGGTCAGTTTTTAAAAATAAACTCAGCTTTATGGAAGAATCATCAAACACAAAGGCATGGTTCCTTAGGGCAATGTGTCTCAGTTAAGACACATTTTTACAATTTGTTTCTATTCCAAA
Organism: Saimiri boliviensis; assembly: GCF_048565385.1. Classification (NCBI taxonomy): domain Eukaryota; kingdom Metazoa; phylum Chordata; class Mammalia; order Primates; family Cebidae; genus Saimiri; species Saimiri boliviensis. The sequence goes on from NC_133457.1 coordinate 29,660,925, forward strand.
CGTTTGATCATTTTATTGTGTTTGAGGGAGTTAAAATTTTCTCTTCTGATGATTCTTGCATTCTCCAATAAATGTTGTTTATAAAAACTGTAAACAAATCTGACTGAATACATAAAATTACCATCTAAGAATATAGCCTAAAATAATCATTTCTAAAAGAATTTAAATAAAGTGAAAGCATATTGTTTTTCAGATTCATAGTAGAAAACAGGTCTTAGAAAATTTTCCTGGTAATATAGCTATGAAAAAGATATTCTGGATATATTTTAAGAATGACACATCAGCTTCATCACTATTATAATTTAATAATATATAATAGAAAACATTTTAGGATATTAAAAATAAAACATAGGCTTTATTTTTAAATTTTCACTCAATATTTTAATTTTGCATAAACATTTTAAAGTTTTAATAAATTTCCAGGAATTCTATAAGACACTTTAAAAATAAATTTTAATATAAATACGAAGTTTTTTTAAGTACATGGATTTTCTTAATAGTTTTGAAAATCTTTTTAAGAATGTTCATACTTTTATGGTTCACTGTTATCAAATGCATTTAAATAATTTAAAATTCAGAACTATCAACTAGAAGATTGACACGGCTAGATATTTTAGTATTGATATTAAGTCAAAAATTACTTATGTGTTCTTTCAACTGCAGAATACGACACTATAATATTCTTAGAAAAATAATGTTGGCAGTCTTTCATGTTAACACAGACTTATGTTCCATGATGTGAGTGCAAACAGGAAGCACAAAATATGCTTTTCTAAACTACCTTGTCGTTTGTTTTTTTTCAAGCTAATGCACACTTCGGATGTATAGTTCGCCACTGTTTATTTGTTTGTTTTTTTGGACAGGATATAGCAGTAACTTCCTACAATTTTAACTCATTTGAAAAATATCCTATTCCAAAACTCTTAATGGATAAAGATACAACTAAGAATCATAGACACAAAGAGCAGGAAATTTTAAAACTATATGTGTTTTTTTGCAAGGAAATTCTGCTGATTTTTTCCAAATGCCTTTGCGAATGAGACAAATCTCATGATAAACAAAATATATCTAAAAATAAAGATCACATATTAAATAGGTAGTAGCTTATCCAAGACACAATATTCTTCACCCCTTTCTAAATTATTTGAAAACACTTTCTAATGTCAAGGAATAGCTCATTTATTTATACTTAGATTTAGATTTAGATAATGTTTTAAAAATGATAATGCACTTTTAGCCAAGAAATTGCTTAAGCAAAATTATATGACTTGTGACTAATACTGTGTGCTTTTGTTTTTAAAGGAAAAAAAAAACAGTTACGTTCATTGTTCGGATGTATTTATAGAGCATTTTTATTGTTAAGTTATGCTTTTAGAGCTTTAGGAACATTTGAGAACAATAATCAGTAGTGTGTAATGGTATTGTTAGTGGAGTCCTTTCTATTGAATTTTCAAGATGTTGTAAAATGAGATTATGTGAGTAGCACCTCTGGACACTTTTTCCCATCATTGTGTTGGTATCAATCGCTCACTTCCACCATTTCTCTGGGTATTAAATAGAAACACTGGTTCCCACTGCCTTGATTGGAGGCTTTATAATACCTGACAGAACTGATAACCCTACTGAGATTAAGCATTGTGATCTTTTGAAAGTGAAATGAAACCTACAGCTCCAGAATGTGTCTTTAAGACAGACCTGGAAAGGTACAAGAAAATATCTTATTTCCATTCTTTCCTTATTTTGACAAAGCACTTCTTTCCCGAGGCAAATCTGGCTCAGAGAGACAGTGAGAAAACTCTGTGTCTTAAGCTTCAGCCACAGTTGGGCTGCCATTCTACTGGCAGAGGTAACCTCTGACAGATGCCAATGCTAATGCCTCACTGCAGAAGGTGTGTTGCATGATCACTTAGTGTGTGTGGACAGATTGCCAACACATAGGATCAGTTTGAAATTGGCAGGGTTCAGCATGACTGGAAATTGAACTATGTTTGAAGAAGAGGTGTCTATACCTGGCTCTGCTCCTGGAGTCATCTATAACTATGGAAAAAGCCTTCTCACATTTACTTCTCAATTTCCCACACATTAAAAAAAGTGAAATTTAACAATTATTGACTCTCCACTATAAGGCCTTTCCAGGATCACATATTAAAGTATCACCTAATCTGATATATTTAGAGTAGTGTCCCAGTTCATGGGGCCTGGCTGCAGAGACCAGTCGATCTACAGCTAACCACTGACATTTTAAAGATTATTGCTGCATTCATCCTATCCTCTCTGGTTCTGAGCAGTCAGCCATGACCAGAAGAACAGAAATTGCATGCCCTCTACTTTCCACTCCCTGGATTAATCTTAAGAAAGAATCTACCTCTAAGTAGCCCTGAAAAATTCATTGTCAGCCGAGAACAGCTACCTATAACTGATGTTTTCCAAATACCTTTTCAGCTCTCATTTACTGCCCTTCCTTATACTGATCCCTCTTCCAAACCTACACAATCCACCAATATTCTCAGGTATGTAGAAGCTTAGCCACCACACTACTTCTAGGCATTACTGGGTGCAGTCTGGCTCAGGAAATTTTGTTCTCTCAAAATGCATAATATTTTATATTTCATTTTGATAGGGAGATGTCATCTTCTAGCTGGCTCCTTGGGAAGGCCAGAAGCTAAGGTGTAAGTAGCTGGTAATAACAATGTCATTACATGTCTTACAAGAATATTTTCATTTTACCAAGTGATACTGTCTTAAACCCAATAATTTATTTTAAGGGCATTTTTTCTCTAGAAGCATATTTATGCTTTAAAATGCACAAATAAAGAAATTTTCTGAAAAGAGATTTAGTTACTGCAAAGTTACGATGGATAGTGATAGACTTATGCTACCCTGAGTTTAATCATATATGAAGTGTTGCATTTAATTCTGGGTGCCTTGTTTTAAAAGCATTGACAAATCATAAGATACTGAGATGAGTGAGACAGAATTGGGGAATGGCCTGAAAATCAAATCATATTAGGAAGAGTTAAGTAACTACGGATGTTTTGTGTAGAGGATGAAAGACTTGAAGAGGAGACACCCTGTGATTTTGAATGGAGGGTAAAGGAATTTAAATTATTCATTGTAGTTCCCAAGGAGCAATGCAGATAAGTTGTATAAAGAAAGATGCGGCTTAACATAGAGAAGAAAACTGTATCCACTGGTATGGTTGAATAGGAATCTTCTTCCTTATGAGAATATCTAGGACAGACATCAAATGGTTGCCATGACCAAAACCTCATTCTAGCACCGTTTGTGTTAAAAATTAGATTATTGAAAAATAAAGGAGACATTTGCAGAACTCAATTGCAGTCAGTTTGGTCACGCTTCATGAAAAAAAACCAGTGTCAGGCATCTCCTCTCCCTTCCTCTTTCTCTCAGAAACCTCACGGCCTCTTCTCTCCCTCCCTCTTTTTTTTTTTTTTTTTTTTTTTTTTTTTGAGACGGAATCTCACTCTGTCACCCAGGCTGGAGTGCAGTGGCATGATCTTGGCTCACCGCAACCTCTGCCTCTCAGGTTCAAGCAATTCTCCCCCTGCGTAGCTGGGATTACAGACATGAGTCACCATGCCCAGCTAATTTTTTGTAATTTTAGTAGAGATGGGATTTCACCATGTTGGCCTGGATAGTCTCTATCTCTTGACCTTCTGATCTGCCCTTCTTGGCTTCCCGAAGTGATAGGATTACAGGCATGAGCCACTGCGCCTTGCCCCTTGCTTGCTTTAAGTCTGCTGCATTTATCTTTACAGAATGAATTACCCTGTAAGAGCTCTGGTTTCTCTGCCTCCTCCTAATTTTAACTTGCATGTGGCTCTGCTTTGCCACAGCAGTAACAATATGTCACCTTTGTATTCCTGTAGCATTCCAGTATCCAACAGCATCTCTCTGACCTTTCAGGGTCTTTGTAGTTCAAGTTCTTCCAACAAAATTTCGTCAATTCCTTTTGAATCCAGTTACCCATACTTGCTCTAATTTGCTGTGCCAAGCATGTTGGATGTACCAATTACAAAATGGTCAAAACGTTCAGCCAAGTGCTGGGAAAAGGGGCACTACAATTTATCCAGCCAAGTGTTTCCTATTTTACTATATGTGCCCACCATTTAGCCCATTGCCCTAGCCAAAACTCTGAAAGTTATTATTGACTCTGCCCTTTCCTTCAATTGCCAAATCCCATCCTTCATAAGTCCTGGCAATTCAATCTCCTAAATAGTCCGTTGTTCCCTAGAGATTTCCTCATCTCTACTGATGTCATCCTACTCCAAGTCACCATCGTTTCTCAGGCAAAATATTTTAAATGACATCTAAGTTGTGCTCCCAAGGCCATTCTAACACCATTCTCCACACTAAAGCTAAAGTAACTTTTTAAACCAATTCTGATCCCCTGTTTAAAACAATGCTTGTAAGATTCTCAGCTTAAAAACAAATATCGTTCAATAATTCAATATTGTTCAAGACCAACAGTTTGGGTCTTGCCATACTCTCTGTCCTCATCATATATCACTTCATTTCTTGCTCTCAGAGCTCTAGGCCATAAAATTTACTTTCGAAAATAGAAATATATCAAACTTTCTATCCCCCTGAGACCTTTTAGCTTGCTACTTCCTCCATCAGAAACACTTTGTTCTACTACCCTTAGATAGATTAGATAACTTCAACTCAGCCTTTGGATTTTAAATTAAGTATATTTATTCAGGGAGGTCACCCCTTTGAATGTTTGCTCGCACAGCAACATTCATCTTAGTTGAATTCGCTAGTTCAATGTCTAGCTTTTGCACCAGAGTATAAGATCAACGAAAACAACTGCTACTGCCTTCTAAGCAAGGATAGTGTTTGATGTAAAATATAACTCAATAAACATTTGTCAAGAAAATGAATTAATGGTAAGTCTAGATCTAATACCAGGCATTCGAAAGATGTGAAATCCTAATTTTCTTAGATTTTTGAGGATGACAAAAAGCTCACACTTCTTGAAATCTCCAATCTTGATTAGGGAAGGCAAGACATTCTGTGGAAACTTCTAAAATCAAGAGCATGTTTCTAAAAGTGTTAGATTATGTCTGCACAAAAAAAGATACAAATTTTATTTGAGTTATGTTTTGTACAACTAAATGTTGATATAAGGAGATATCAAATTAATACAAGCAGAAAAAATAACCAGTCTTAATTATTTCAAGAAAGGTATATACCACGACCAGGCATGGTAGCTCATGCCTGTAATCCCAGCACTTTGGGAGGCTGAAGCAGGTGGATCATGTGAGGTCAGGAGTTCGAGACCAGCCTGGCCTGGTGTTAGTAAAACCCGATTTCTACTAAAAATGCAAATACTAGCAAGGTCAGATGGTGCACACCTGTAATTCCAGCTACTCGAGAGGCTGAGGCATGAGAATTGCTCGAACACAGGAGGCAGAGGTTACAGTAAGTCAAGATCACACCTCTGCACTCAGCCCAGGCAACAGAGTAAGACTGAAAGAAAGAAAGAAAGAAAGAAGGAAGGAAGGAAGGAAAGACTTATGTATCAAGTGCCTATATAGGCTAGGAACTGCTCCAAATATTTTAGATATAGAGTTAAAAAAATAGAAATGAATCCCTGCTCTCATAGAGTTTACATTTTACTACATTCTAGTAATATATCATGGTTAATCAAACACACAAAAAAAGAAAAAAAAAAATGAAAAAAGTGAAGTGTTCACCACACCTGGCTAAATTTTGTAAAACTCTTAAATATTTGTGAACTTGACTTACAAAGTGACAGCGTTTTCTCTCCTATCTATGAATCTCCTAGGAAATCTCCTAGATGTTTCAGAGAGACACAAAGATGTGACTTGGGATAAACACTATAGCAGAGGTGCATGCAACCTCTGTAGATTTGCTGCTACAGACGTTTATGTCTAAAAGGTAAATATTGTTTGAACTTGGATAACTTAAGCGTTTCAAAGTAACAGAAAATCTTAGATTTTCATAAATCACCCGCTAAATAGGTTTGCAAGGAATCAATGAATCTTAGTGACCTCCCTCCTCTTCATTTCCTGTAACGTGTAGAGAGCGTGCAGCTTTGTTACCTGGGTATACACGTGCCATGGTGGTTTGCTGCATCCATTCCCCACCCACCCATCATCTACATTAGGTATTTCTCCCGATGTTAGCCCTCCCCAATCCCACCACCCTCTCTTTTGTTTTAATTCTAAGAGATTCTATGCTGGTGCAAAGCCAAACAATAGATTCCAGAAGGGGAAAGTTCACAGTACAATAGGTGTTACAAAATGGATGTCAATGCAAACGGAAACAGGGCCACTTAGAAAACAGAATCTTGCCTTTTGTCTTAAAAATTCAAGCCAAATTTCACTCAGAGAAGACAATTCTGAACATAAAAAGAGGTCTGTGGCTTCATTGGTTTAATCATAACCACAAATATTTCTAACAAAGGTCATCGATGCAACATATTATAACACCATGAAGTTAATAATAAATTTATTCATTCATTTAACAAATATTTATCTGGCCTACACTGTACATCAGGCACAGTTCTAGGCACTGAGGACAAATGGTGAATGATTTTTAAAACCATGACCTTCCATAGAGCACAATCTAGTATGAAAAATAAACATACAGCAAATAAATACACAGTAAAGGCTGGGTGCAGTGGCTCACACCTATAATCCCAGCACTTTGGGAGGCTCAGGCAGGTGAATCATGAGGTCAAGAGATCGAGACTATCCTGGTCAACATGGTGAAACCCCATCTCTACCAAAAATACAAAAATTAGCTGAGCATGGTGACGCACGCCTGTAGTCCCAGCTACTCGGGAGGCTGAAGCAGGAGAATTGCTTGAACCCAGGAGGCGGAGGATGTGGTGAGCTGGGATCATGCCATTGCATTCCTGCCTGGGTAACAAGAGCGAAACTCCATCTCAAAAAAAGAAAAAAATAAAATAAATAAATAAATAAATAAATACACATCTAAGATAATACTGGATGATAATAAGTTGTGAAAGAAAATACAGAAGATAGAGTGTCTAGAGGTGGTATTTAAGATGAGGTATGCAGATGTGGCCTGTCTGTCAAAGTGGCGTTTGTGCTAGAGAGTAATGAACTGCAGGAAGCGTGGTCAGAGAGGAGCGGTAGCTGGGGTTGAGGTCAGAAGGGTACTGTGGGATATGATAAGGTACTGTGGTGCATTGGACAAGAATAACAGAAAGTGGTGAAAGTAGCAAAATTCTGGTAGGTAGGTAGATAGATAGATAGATAGATAGATAATGGAAGATAGATCAATGATAGATAGGATATTGTATCTATCTTCCATTAGCTATCTATTTATTTTTCTATCTATCCATCTATCTATCAGAATTATATATCTACCAGAATTATATCTATCCTATTATATAAGATATTTTATCCTATCCACCATTGATCTATCTTCCATTATCTATTTATTATTGTTATAAATAACATCGTATCTATCTAATCACTGGTGGATAGGGTGTTATAAAGGTCTATCTCCTTGCCTTAATTCAGGACCACTCTAAAGGGCAAACACAGTTACAGAATTTTTCTTATATCAGTGGAGGTCTTTAATACAACTGCATAAAAATTCAATTTTTCCTCTGTGCAATCTGGCTTCCAGTGCCTTCCTCCATGCAAATGTTAAATTTGACAACACCCTGTATAAACTTCTTACATGAAAATCTCTTCATCAGAGTCTGTTTTCCAGAAAATCTGTTACTTGGTGCCAAGAGTCGTCCAAGGAAGCAGACTCAAAAATGAAATTTTGGTAGTAGATCACTGCCAGTGGCAATGAGGACCCCATCAAAGGTGTATAAGGAGAACACCAATGATCACTGGTTTGCAGTAGTGGTATGAATGTTAAGATTCTCATGAGTTGTAAACTTGAATGGGATGCCGTAATAAGCAGTCTCTAAAACAGACCCCAGTGATCCTTGCCTCTTGGTTTTCACGTCCTTATGTAGTCTTCTTTCACACAAAATCAGGATGCTCTATGTGCCTAATAGAATACTGCCAAAGTGATGGTGTGTGACTTCTTAGGTGTGTGTATTAGTGCACTGAAACTTCTGTATTGGCATCTTAGATCACTTTCTCTGAGGAGAAAGCCCCTTCCCATATCATGAGAATATTCAAACAGCTTTATAGACAGACCTTGAGTTCTAACCAAACAGCTAGAATATTTTGCCAAGTAAAGAGAAGTGAATATTTCACTTGAGTCAAATCTTTTCACAAGTATAGGCATGGCTGACATCAAACGAAACCTCATGGCAAGCCCTGAGCTAGAGACTGCTCAGCAAAACCATACCTGAATCCCTGACCCAAAGAAACTATGGAAATAGTAAATGTTGATTGCTATTTCAAGGCACTGAATTGGGCGGGGAGGGGGGGAGTAATTTGTTATGTAGTAATAGAAAATGATTGCAAATATTGGTAGAATATTGCAAATATACTTTAAAAAGTACAATATGTCATAGGTTTCAGAAATATTGGTTATAAGGACTATGAAATTATATGGTTATTGATTTGAGCAATGGATGCATTGGGGGAGAGAAAAGTTTTAAATTATTCACCATTTAAAAACTAAGTGTGAAAGTCAGTGAGCCTCTTTTGAAACTTTTAAAAAGATTCTTAGCTCCTGCAGCCAGAGGGCAGAAAAAGCTGAGGATTGGGCTTTTAAGAGTAACAAAGCTCCAAAGGAGATAGTTTCTGCAAGGCTACTGCAGGGACCTTACGTATGAAGCAGTGGGATAATGGACTTGAAATGCAGATATCGTGTTGATGCACAAAAACATCTTGAATCTCCAGACTCTACAGAGCTTTTTGGACCTGAATAAGTGACCCACCTTCCCTGTTCAAGGACAGTACTCTTCCCTTGTCGGAAAATTAAGCATAAGTGTGTTTGCAGCACAAGCCATCTGCCACTCAGGATCTACCTCCCATTATGTTTTTTAAGGTAATACAGTAGGCCCCTCTTATCCAAGGGGGAGATGTTCCAAGACCCTCAGTGGATGCCTGAAACCACAGATAGTACCAAACCTTACATACGCTAAGTTTTTTTCCTAAACATATACCTATGATAAAGTTTGATTTATAAATTAGGCACAGTGAGAGATTAAAAACAATAACTAATAATAAAATAGAACAATTATAACAATATACTAGCATCTCTATCCCACTCTGCTTTGGGGCCATTATTAAGTAAAATAAGGGTTATTTGAACACGAGCACCAGGATACTGCCACATTCGGTCTTATAACGAAGAGGGCTGCTATGTGACCACCAGGTGGGCAGCATACGAATCGTGACTATGCCAGACAAAGGGATGATTCAAGCGCTGAATGGAACAAAAAGAAACAAAGTCAGATCTCATTATGCTACTCAGAATGGTGTACAACTTAATTAAAACTTATAAATTATTTATTCTTGGAAGTTTCTATTTAATATTTTGGGAGTCCAGGTAACTGTAACTCCCAGAAAACAAAACCACGAGATAAGTGGTACTACTGGAATTGGAATTGAGCCTCAACGGCAGTCAGTCAGGGAAGGGCTGCAGGCTGCTAAAGGAGGAAAGAATCTATGTTTCGAAGGCATGACAGGACGTAATCAACATATACCAACAGATGGCAGGACAGTATGTACAAAACTGGGTTCTGAGGATGCTGGGTTAAGGAGGGTAGAATATAAAATTGGATTAGGAAGGGTTTATTAGTATGGGAACACTCAACCATCACATAGGACTTAATACCCTGGAAAAGGACCCTGGAAGATGGAACTAATGCGTTGCTAAGATAGCGCTTGGAAGTTTGTTGAAAGCTACGGCCCAGGCCAAATGAAGTATATTTACCAGGGTGCTCTGGCAGAGGAAGAAGAAGAAATGAAAAGTTGAGAGTAATGGTCACGCACAGTGCATACATTTCATAAGGCTAGATGATAAGGAATGTGCAGGTGAGAGGAGGACCAGTATCACTGAGAAGTTCAGTAATAGCTATCTTCTATAGGTCAGGACCAATGATAGGAGATGCTTCTACAGAACTGTCCTTCCTGATCACAGTGGAGATGATAGGAGCTGAAGTAATAATGGAAGCAGCATGGTGGGAGCAATTATTGCAGTGAGCACTAAGGTTGAGGTGGAAGCTGAAAGCACATATTATAGTTATTAAAATGTTTGTTTTTTTATCTTTTTCGAGTGGATGAAGTCGGCACAGGTCTGGAAACTGAGCAAGGCATGAACCAAGGAGAGTGACAATGGACTATTAAAAATTCAACCCGTCCTAATTGCGGCTGCTATATCACATATGTTATCTTTGCTAAGGAAGATTAATAAAGCTTCAGATACATTCTATTATATACAGCCACTAATCTGGTGAATGCATTTTTTTTTCTAATCCTATTAGAAAGACCAGGAACAGTTCATGCTCATTGGACACACACAGTGGCATTTACCAGCATTCTTGTCCTTACGGCTATGTTAACTCTCCCATTTCCTGTCTAAAGGACTTGGACCATGGATACTCTGAAGAAAATGGCATTGGTCTACTATATCAATGATGTCATGTTAGTTAGACTGAATAGATTAAGAAGTGGCGAGTGTGCTGGAGATCTTGGTGAGACACATGCACTCTAGGGGGTTAGAGATGAACCTAATGAAAATTCAGAAATCTACTATATCAGTGAAGATCTTGAGGTACAGTGACTTGGGACACACCAGAACTTCTTATCCAATGTAAAGAGCAAAGTGTTGAATTGCACTCCTCCCACTGCTAAGAAGGAAAGAGTAAATCTCTAGCAGACCCCTTTGGTTTGTAGAGGCAGCATATTTCATAACTAGGAATATTGTTCCAATTCAAATGCTGGGAAACACAAAAAGTTGAAAGCTTTTAACAAAGCCAGAGCAGAAATGTTTCCGTACAAGGCACAAGTTGTGATGCAAGTGACCCTGCTCACTGGGCCACATGCCAGAAGATCCTGTGGGATGAGAGGTGTCTGTGAAGAGCAAAGATGCCATGTGACTTTTATAGCAGTCCTAATAGAAATGTTACTACATGGATACCTGGGGATCTAGAGCAAAAACATGCCATTTGCAAATGAGAATTACATAACTCTTAAATATTCGTTCCTGACTTGCTACTAGACTATAGCTACAAAGCACCTGACCATGGGATGTCAAATGACCATGTAGCTAGAACTGCTCATTACAAACTAGGCTCTTCCAGACTCATCAAGTCAGAAGTTTGGGTGGATAGGGCAGCAATTCATCAAAAGCTGAAAGCAGGACAACCAGGGCTATGAGGAGCAGAGCCAGAGGCCACAAGAAAGCTATAGATTTTTTCAGAGTCCATAGTAAACAGTCCAATCAGTTTTGAGACCATATACATCCTAACCTGGACTAATGTACAGAATTTTGTTTCTTGTTAATAATACTGTATTATTTACTTGAAATGTGCTAAGAGACATCCTAGCATCTCATCAAAATAAAATTTCAGAAGTAACTATGTGAAATGACAGATGTGTTAATTAACTTGATTGTGGTAATCGTTTCATAATATATACATATATCAAATCATTACAGTGTATACTTCACATACATACATTTTTACTTGTTAGTTATACTTTGATAAAGCTGGAAAGTAGAAGAAGAAAAAACAAATGACCTAGTCAACTGATGTTAGCCAGATTGTTCATCAGCAGCCCCAGGGCTTACACAAAAGATGCATAAATGGTACAGTCTGATAAAGGAATGGACAATCTGCATGAGACCAAAAGCCTGAGTTCTCACTCACTGAAGCTTATCTAGCTATTTTTAGCATGAAATGTCCAGCTTGCCAGGAATAGTCCAATTTGTGTGCTCTTTATAGTATCATATCTTAAGGACATCGATTTTAGTGGCAAGTTGACAATATTGGACCCCTTCTTCCTTGAGAGGGGCAGTAACTCATCTTATACAGAATCAGCATGCAATCTAAGTATGCACTTGCCTTTCTTGCTTGCAGGACCTCACCCAGCATCATTAGCTGAGAGTGCACAGACTTTGATTACCAACGCAGGATCCCACATAACATCACGACGGACCAAGGAACATACCCAAGAGCAAGGGAAGTATGGTAGTGGGCACATGGCCATGGGAGCCACTGGTTATTATCACATACTGCTCCACCCAGCTGGTCTGATAGAATGGTGGAATAGTCCAATTACGGCCAACTTTGAGATGATAGACTGTGAAGATAAGAGCCTATTTTTTATAAAATAGGATATTTCATGATGCGGTATATAATGTAAACCAATGACCATTGTATGGTTCTCTGGCTTTAATATTTAGAATACCTGCATCCAAGACCCAATGAAAGAAAACAGGAGTGGTCTTACTACCATTACTTTTATTGACTTGGGGAATTTGTGCTTACCATGCCTGCAAGTTTAGGGACCATAATACCTAAAGGGAAGTGCTTTTAGCAGGAGACATTATACTAAACTTCAAGCTGCAGCTGCTGCCTGATCACTTTGGTCTCTGCATGTCAAGACACCAAGATCAAAGAAAGAAATTACTATGCTAGCAGGGTTAATTAACCTTGATCACCAGGAGTAGAGAGAGTTGGCATCATACACTGGGGTCAAGAAAAAATATGTTCAGTGCTCGTGTGATCCAGCTGGATGTCTCTTGATACTCCCCGGCCAATTTTGATGGTAAATGGAGACGTGAAGTAACCACAGACCAATAAAGCTATGGTGAGAATGAGATCAGACCTCTTGGCAATGAGATTCTGGGTCATCGCCATAAGGTATGTCATGTAAACTTGCATATGCTAAACAAGGAAATTTAAAACGACAGAGATGACAGAGAACGAGTATCAGCTGCAGGCTCAAGATCAAGTACAGCAGCAGTGTCTGATGCTTATACCACTAACACTCTCCTTTTAAGTTTCCTCAGGAAAAGACATCCAACAGAACTGTGAAGGAGTGGCTCACAGGAAGCGGATCCAAGACATGCCAAGAATTCTCTCTCTCTCTGTTTTTGTTTTGTTTTGTTTTGAGACAGGGTCTCACTTTGTCACCCAGGCTGGATTGCAGTGGCGTGATCTTAGTTCACTGCAGCCTCGACCTCCTCGGCTCAAGCAATCCTCCTGCCTTAGCCGCCCAAGTAACTGGGACTACAGACACACACCACCACGCCCAGCTTTTTGTTTTGTTTTGTAAAGACAAGGTTTTGCCACGTTGCCCAGGCTGATTTTGAACTCTTAAGCTCAAGCAATCAGCCCGCCTTGGCCTCCCAATGTGTTAGGATTACAGGCATGAGCCACCACGCCCGGCAAGAATAGTCTCTATTGAATACTGTAGTCCGATACTCTACTTCGGTACTCATCAGTCCTTCAGCCGTTGGAAACTGCCCTCAGATAAAGACACCCAAGACCATGCTTCCTCTCCGGGACCACTCCTTATCCAATGACCAGTAGATGCTGGAACATTAAGAACCAGACCCCTAGCCATGATTTGAGACAACCCTAAAGGCCTTCCCAGCTCTCGAGCTCTCCAGAACACAGGCTGAAGTTTTTGTCGTGACTGCATCATAGTTGAATTTCCTTCACTTCCACAGATTTTGCTTCCAAAAACAATCCCCAATAAACTCCATGCGTTTAAGTCTCCATTTCTAAGTCTCTTCTTCAGGAACACCTGCCTACACCACAAAATTAGTTATTATGATTGTTATTACAATTTTTACTACACACTTAGCATATTGATTTAATTCTACTTCCCCTAAACAAAACTGTAAGGTTGCTATTAAAGTAAACCCCTCACAGTCAAGGAAATTGAGACTCAAGAGACGTTAAATACCTTACCAATTGTCACACAGGCTGTAACTGGTGGAGACAGGATTTGAGCGAGGTCAGCCTATTTCTCAAGCCTATGAAGTTTTATAAGTGGTCAAGTATTGCTGTCAGAAGCAATAGCATGAATAAAGATATGTATCTTTGAGCCTGGGGGAATGAGAAAAGTTAGGGAGAGATAAGTCTTAGAAAGACAGAAGAGTTCAAACTGGAATAAACCATGAATGCCACAGCCAAAATGGATTTATCCCAAAACTGAACCAGTTCTATAGAATTCTCCGTTATTCTCATTCCAAAGAAGGAAAAATATGGCTTATTATCAGGGATAAAGCTAATAGAAAAGCTACATTTGCACCCTTAATTCTGTTATATCTTTACCAGGTAAGAGAAATGGCATGGTTAGAAGGAGAAGTGGATGTCAATAGCACCGAAAGAAATCTAAAACCCTCCTTCTCAGGGATTATGGGGTGAAGGTGCCCGTCGTGGAGTGCTGCACTCTTATTCTCCCGTGTTTATTCAGCCCTGGGGCTGAGGTTTGCCTTGGAGTTGTAACCTTTATAACGGGTTTGCTTAATGACAGAATTATTCAACTGCATACCTCACCCCAATTAGAAAAAGGCTGTTTGGATTCTAATTGACCTTGACACAAGTCTGCTTAAAGAGATTCCCCAAGAATTATAGAGCTACTTTCAGAGTTTGACTTGGCCAGGAATATGAAATGTAACACGGTTTTTTGAATTTTCTGCACTTACTATGAAACGACCAAGCCACAGGTATCAAACATGCTTTGTTTTTGTGTTATAATCACATTACAAATTGAACATTTCCACATGTGCAAGTTGGCAAATCTGAAATGAATGATTATGAAGATTGTAATTACATATATCAGGTATATGTGGCCAACATATTTTCACTCACGCAAAAGTGTATTTTCCTTAGTCCCTAGACATCCACGTATAGTGTGTTTATAGGATGTAAAACCATCATCCTATATATAAACCAAAAATGTGTATTTTTAAACAGTTATTACCAGGTCAGGTGATAAGTCGACATAATATTTGGAAGGTGTAAATACCAGGAAGGGATAGAGATTCCTAAGCTAACCATGAGGAAATGAGTAACAATAATAGGTTGAAATTAAGAAGAACATAATTTGGACTGCATATCAGGAGGAGAAAAAATAAGCTTCCTGGCTACAATAACTGTTAGACCCTGAAATAATTCTTAAGGGAAGTAGAGCTCTCTTCCTTACCCAGGACTTTGGAAATGAGGCATGCATTCTTGGAGTCCCTTCTAACAAGCAGTTTTACTTGGGGAGAGGAAGGAGATCTTTTCCGTTTCTGTTTTTAGAGACTTGATATTAAGAAAAAAAACTCAAAAGTAATTATGTAATTGCCCTTTAAATATTCACCAAACCACCTTTGAGCATGATCCTGCGTTTACCTTGCAGCGAACATTATGTCTCCTGTGTTCCTTAACAGCCAAGAAAAATCCATCCCATGGTCACACAGTTTGCAGCAACCAGGAATTATTTTCAGCTTAACCCTGAAGACAACTTGGTGGTCTTTCACTCATCTCAGTACCTCTCCCAAGCACTGCAATGAAGATTTTTCTCAGAATTTCTGCTAACTGCATCAGTCAGGCATACTCTCCCCATTTGCCTCAGTCGTGCTCTGTCCTAGTTTGCAGAGAAAGTGAGAGCCTAGAGTATGAGCAACTATTAAATTCCCTCTCCACCTACAAATTGATCTCCATTAACAGTTTCCCTCCCTCTCTCCTTTCAAAGGCCAAGGCCCTCTTCACAGATCTCTGCACTAGATCCTAACTGCTCTTATCTCCTGCAGGGAATTGCTCTGTCAGCTACTTCACTTTCTTCATGTTCTCAAATACTTTCTCTATCTTCCTACCTCTTCCTCTCTCAAGGACATGTTTTACCCACAAGCATGTAAATGCGCTTTTTCCCATTCTTTTTCTGGGTGGGGATGCTTCTCCAATCAGTTCGGTAGAGGGTAGAGCACACTGCTGGTGGGCACACCTCAAGACAAGGAGTGGCCATAAGGTGGATGTTAGCAGGGAAAGAAGTGTGGACAAAGTGTGGACTTGTAGTTGCAGTGGTCACACACACACACATGTGTATTCAGAGCTCCTCACAATATAAAGTTTACCAGAGTGGAAAGAAAAAGGGGGATCTCCTGTTGGATGTACAGGGCATTCGGATTGACCTCTCCAAACAATCATATTCTAGAGCAGAACTCAGGAATCCAAGAGTTTGAAATTCAAGCCTGGTCTTCCAGGTGGTTATAAGGTATATTGATCAAGTTAGCAATATAGAACACATTTAACACTTGGTTCTATTGGTTCCTAGTTTCGAGATGTTAGACATGTGATATGTTTGCCTCCATTCATATGGGCAAACTTTTGCCTTGGGCCCTGGAAATACAACAGGTGGCCCTCCTGAAGCTACTGTAATCTGGCTTATTTACCTCTATCTTGCAACCCTTACTGTTAAGGTTATTGATAGTCTTTTTCTGGTTCTGACCATTTGACACTTGACCAATCCCTCCTCAAAACTCTCCTCTCTCAGTATCACATGACCATCCCAGTTTTCTCCCTTTTTCTCTGCAATTTCTTATGTGTCTTTCTTGGATACTTATTATGTCATCGGTCATAGAAATAGAATTTCCCAGAATTCTGTTTTTGGACATGACCATCACAGACCTCTCTCCTAGTGGAAGCTTTCTAGATACTTTCTAGATCACAGTATCTGATCATTTTCTGATACTGTGGAACGCTACAGTGGCTCCTCATGATGCCCTGCAGTATAAATCCGCACTCTTCTCATCAACTGAGGGATTTATGATCATCTGCTGTTTCTCTAGCCTCATCTGCTACTCCCTCTCCATATGCATCCAACTCCGTTCAAACTGCAGCTCCCTGAGACCGATTTTCTTGTCTGGACTCTTACCCAGGGGTTTCTTTTCCCTGGGATATGCTTCCCTCCTTTGTCTGTCTGGTTAAACTGTGCACCATCCTTTGGAGTTCATCTTATCCATGTCTGCAAAGCCTCCTGAGACTTCCTTTGGTAGAATTTTGTGTGTATGTTCACAGATGGTTTCATGATAGTCAACAAAGTCGTCACACTTTCTCCTGTGTTGGAGGAAAAATTCATAACTCCTCCACCCCCACCCCCACAATGAACATTGAGATGTAGTTCCTTCCAGGGTGTATGCTAACTTTTACAAGATTTTAATTGCAGCTTACAGACAATTCTGTTTTCCCCAATTTACCATGATATCATAAGAAGTTTTCTATGTTATTTCATGGTAGCATATCCTTATAATTTCTTTAAAATACACTACAAAATGTTTTTACCAGGAACGTAATATGATCAGATCTGTGATTTGAAAAATAAATCTGTTAATGATGTAAAGGGCTGAGGTGTGAACAGATGGGAACCAGGAAACCAGAAAGAAGTCTGTCTGATCAGCCAGGCAAGAGATGAGGAGTAGCACATCGTAGAGCCAGGGAGGAAAGAGGAGAAAAGGAAGACCCTGGAACGGATACAAGATAACTCTGTGAGGAGACTCTTGCCGGCCTCTATGAAAGATTCCACGCAGCAGATGAGGTGGAGACAGGTGTCTCTATTAGATGATACTGTGAACCAAAATACAGAAGAAACATTATGGAAGGTAGTTTTCTGGAGAACAATGAATTGAGTTTGTGCATTAATATAACCATTTGGGGAGTCTTCATGCAGACAATAGTTGAATGATTTATATTTTAATAACTATGGAAAACAAGTTTAAGAAAATGTATGAAATGTATATATTGACGTCAATCATAAGAACCGTCAGGTAGGTTAGAAAAATTTTAGATATTCTTAGGTTAAGTATTAACTCCGGGAAAATAGGAGTTAAAACATAAAATGTAATGTATTAGTCATTTGTGAATAACATTTATATAATCATATGCAAAATATATTTATCACAATTTTTAAATACTTAATTCTGAGCTATCCAGTAATTGTTATGTAACTATATTGGGAAGACAGGAGGAAGGAGGGTGAGGGGATTGCATAGGACACTAAATTTTTATTTTCCATAAGAGGAATCTGAAGACAGTATCTAAACATGAAACCAACGAATAGCTAGCAATATAAGAATGTTATTTATAAATCAGTAAACTTCTAAAAGGCTTGAGATTGAATGTACATTGAATAGGAAAAAGAAATAAAATAAGAAATCAATGGATTTTTTAAATGTTTATAAGATATGTAAAATAAGCTGACTTTTAAAACTTGATAGCAATTAAATACCAAGCAGATTAAAGGTAAAATCCTATATTTACTTGTATATATACATACATGTCGACATATTTTAAAGCACAATTAAGAACATAAATCCTAAGTGCCAGCCCATGTAACCATCACCCAAATTAAATGGAACATAATTAGCACCCAGAAATCTCATCTTATGCTCTCTGTATTATTAGTCCTTCTCTCCTATGCAAGAGTAACCACTAGTCTTACTACTGTTATCATAGATTAGTATTGCCTTTTTAAAACTTAATTTAAGTTGAATAACACAGTATGTATTCTTGGCATCTAAATTCTTTCACTTAAAACTGTGTTTGGGAAATTCATCCATGGTGTCACACATGGCTGCAGTCATTAATTTTTAATGTTGTATAATATTTTCCTATATATGAATACCATAATCATTTGTCTACTCATCTGTTCTATTGCTGATGTATAGTTTACAGCAGGCGTCCCCAAACTTTTCACACAGGGGGCCAGTTCACTGTCCCTCAGACCGTCGGAGGGCCGCCACATACTGTGCTCCTCTCACTGACCACCAGTGAAAGAGGTACCCCTTCCTGAAGTGCGGCTGGGGGCGGGATAAATGGCCTCAGGGGGCCGCATGTGGCCTGTGGGCCATAGTTCGGGGACGCCTGGTTTACAGCATTATGAATAAGGTTGCTGTGAATACCTTTGTACATTAATTATGGTGCATATATGTACACATTTCTGTTGAGTAGCTAGATCACATGGGATAACATATATTCAATTTTAATAGATAACTTTTAAACCACCTTCTAAAGGGGTTATACCAATTTATATGCCCACCAGCAATGTGGGAGCGTTACCATTGCTTCATATCTTACCAACACTTGGTATTGTCAATCTTAATCTTTTGAGTCTATTATGTGTGAAGCAGCATTTCACTGAGGCTTTTTAGTTGGTATTTCTTGATTTCTGATGAAGTTGAATATTCAGATATCCTCTTGCGTGAAGTGTCTTTCTATGTATTTTGCCTATTTTTCTGTTAAGGTATGAGTAAACGTAAAAAATGAAAAGACTGATGAATTCAACTACAAAAATGCACAATCTTCACAAAGTGAAAATAAAAAATAACAAAAGATAAGCTAACACAATTATAATTAATATAACAATTAAAGGCTATTTTCTTAAGTAAAGGCCTCCTCGGAAAACAAAAGCATCCAATAGAAAAACAGGCAAAAGATAGAAAGAGGTAACTAAATATTTTTCAAACCCTAATGATCTTAAAATATATGAGAAGATTCACAAAGCCTCACTCATAATGAAAAGATACACAATATTTTATCATCTTAGATTTCCAAAGATGCAAAAAAAAAAAAAAAAAAAAAAGAGAGAGAGAGAGAGAGAAAGGATGGATTTTCTTAGGCCCTGCAATTCTATGACTCTTTACCAAGATGTTAATTAAACGACTGCTCCCTAGAGCAAAATATTAGAATCACCACAAATGTGACCAGTGGTAGGAAACTAGCCAATCAAATTATGACACAATGGAATATTATGTACTTGAAAAAAAGGGAAGTGGAGAAGAAGAGAAGAGAGTTTTATTTAAATTTATATGCAGTGATCTCAAGTAAATTAAATAAAAATTAAAAGTATATAGTATGCTACCACTTGTGAAAGAAATAAAAGGAGTAATATGCATACCTTCTAGAAAAATATCCAAGAATCTTATAATAGGATTTGCATATTTGAAGGGAAACCAAGTTGCCCAGTGAAGAAAGGAAGCTTATTTTTTACTGTACTCTTTTAGAACTTTTGAATTTTTACCACGCACAGATACTACCTGTTAAAAAGATGAATGAAACACTTAATAAAAAATAAAGAAGATGGGGAGGCTGAGGCAGGAGACTCGTTTGAACCTGGGAGGCAGAGGTTACAGTGAGCCAAGAGTGTGCCACTGCACTCCAGCCTGAAGGACTGAGTAAAACTGTCTCCAATAACAATAATAATAATAATAAATAAAAGGAAAAATATAATGAGGGATTACAGTGCAACTCAACTGATTATTTATTGCTACTATTTATTGAACATGAATTCACACGAAATTCTTCATGTGCAAACAATGTTTGTATTCTTCCCCAAAATTACTTGGTGGTTTTTGCTATCCCCATTTCACAGGTGAAGAAACTGAGGCTCAAAGAGATAAAATAACTTGCCTATGGTCATGTATGAGTTAATAACAGAGATCTATTTCTTACCCGGGTGTGACTGGCTCAAACCATGTGCATTTTGCACTGTGCTGCTTCTTGCTATGACAAGTTTATCTCCAATAAATGGAGATTCTCTTTAAAGCTAACTTGTTAATACCACATCCCACTGGCCAACTGCTAATGCATCTGTCATTCCACTTGCCCTCTGCACTCCCTCTCCGTCCTTTCATACTCACACAAACTCATGTACATACAAAAATGACTGCTTGGAAAGCAACCACCTACCATGAAGTGACCCAGAACTTTGCACCGTTCCATGGATAATTGTAGGAAACCAACAAATAGTTTTCTTGTTCAAGACATATGTGAGTAATTGGTTAAAGTTAAGTGGCATCCATCCTATTCTGCATAGCTGGACTGTTCTTGCAACCCTCAACCCTTGCATTCCTTAGCAAAGTGTTTTGTTTATACAGGCAAAATTCTAAGCACATGGATATATCCTAGGCGGTCTTCATGATCAGAATCCAAACGTTCAAAAGACGAGGAGCAGGATACAGTTAATAGAGAAAAATGGAATTGCTGGTTAATCAGTGGAAAAGTAAAATAGCATTCCTTGTCATCAGGATGAAGAGTGATTGAGTGCACAGCCTTTGGAGTCAAATATACCTGGGTGGGTTCCCAGCTCTTTTTTTGACCTGCTGTGCAGTGTTGGGTAAGTTTTCTAACCTCTTTTGCTTCCATTTTCTAGATGAGAAAATGGGAATGACAATACTGCGTATCTCACAGGCAGGATTGTTGTGAAGAGTTAAAAAAAAAAAAAAAAAAAAGAAGTAGAAGAAAAGCATCATCCTCCGGACTGCATGGATGGTAAGAATTCAGTGAATGATAACTATTATTTTAGGTAATATTAGACTATGCTGCATGCCAAACCATCAGTTAGTTCTATAGTTCATATTTCAAATGAGACACGTTTTTTTGTGTCTTCTACAAGTTGTTCCCTGGGTATCTGGTCTCCCTGATTCTACTCTTTAATCCCATCTATCAGGGGGTCTGCCAATCTTTACATGCTGTTCACTTTACCTGCTGCACTTTTCACCCAGATCATTCATGAAGGACTTCTGTCCAACACTGAAGTCTCTATATGAATGTCACCTGCTCAGAGAAGCTTGCCCCAACCAAAATTCCATCTTTTTTTTCTTCTATCTCCAGAGCCTAGAATGGTGCTAAAGAAATAGTTGTTCTTTAAAAGATTATTGTGCTACACTGCATAATGTCATGAAACACCAAAATATAGTCTTCCAAACATTCTTATTTTGTGCTACATGGCTGCCATCTTCATAGATTTTTTTTCCTCCTCACCATAAAGCCAATGGTTTTCTATCATTTTTTTTTGATAAGGAAATTAAAAACCAAAGAGTTGACTAATTTTTCCCATATATTTTAAGGAATGGGGAAAAATTGTTCTCATTTTAATTTTTCTTAAATTTTTCATCACACACAAGGAAAAAAAGTCTCAAATTAGATCTAATATTTCTTTAGCTTCTCTCTAACACTTCATAATATTCCCTTTTTAAATAAAGAACAAGTAGACCAGGAGCCCACAGTTAGGGAGGAAACAGTGTTGTATTAATCAGGATAGGTTAGGTTTTTCTGTGGGCAAAAGACACATCCAATGTCTCAGAGCCCAAACTAAACAAAAGTACATTTCTTATTTACAGTACATACCCTATATGGGTTTGTACTCAGGATAAAAAGCAGGTATCCACCACTGTCACTTGGAAACCAAGGCTGACACTCCACCATCTTAGAACTGTGTCATTTGAAACCTGCGGCTTTCTTCTTTGTCAAGTTATAGGAAGAGAGTAGCGAGAACTGTGCATTCTCATTTAAATTACTTGGATCAGTAATGTAAACTATCACTTCACCTAATGGTCCATTAGACAGAACTAGTTACATGGATAATTGTAGGAAGCCAACGAATAGTTTTCTTGTTCAAGACATATGTGAATAATTGGTCAAAGTTAAGTGGCATCCATCCTATTCTGCATAGCTGGACTGTTCTTGCAACCCTCAACACTTGCATTCTTGTGAAAAGTGTTTTATTTATACAGGCAAAATTCTAAGTACATGGATATATCCTAGGTTGTCTTCATGATCAGAATCCAAATGTTCAAAAGACAATATATTATTATTTTAAGGAAAGACCGTATGATTATCACATTCTCCCTAACAAGAATGTGTGTTTTTCAATACATAGTAACATCAACCACAAGTGCAGATGGTCCCCGACCTATGATGGCACTATGTCGCTGTGGTGCAAAAGCAACATGCACTCAGTAGAAACTGTACTTCCAATTTTGAGTTTTGATCTTTTCTCAGTCTAGGTCACAGCCACAAGTGTAAATAACTTATATGCTATGTAGTGTACTGTGTTACCAGATGAGTTTGTCCAGTTGTAGGATAATGTAAGTTTCCTAAACATGTTTAAGGGAAGCTACACTAAGCTATGGCATTTGGTAAGTTAGGTGCATTCTCTTTTTATACTATTATGCATTTACTATGGGTTGATCAGGATGTAGCCCCATCATAAGTTAAGGAGCATCTGTATCTCACTAAAATCTAATAATATTATAGTTTTGATTGTGCCTATTTCTAAGTTATATTTACAGCAAGTAGTTTTCTATTTGCATGTTCTTTTCAAATAAAATTATCAAGTTATAAAAAATAAATCAAGACAAAAAATGTTAAATAATGATACAAGTGGCTTAGATACAAGGCAAAAGTTGTGGTGCTATCTAAATCATTAAAATTTGGGGGTCCCTTATTGCGTGAGATCACATAGCTAGTTTGTGGCAAAAAGGATAAGACTGCAGATCTCTTTGACTCTTCATCTGTGCCTTTCCAATATTGCTGTTGCCTTTCTAAGAATTGTGGCACCCAGCAAAGCCTATGTGATAGTCCTAAAGTGCCCCTGAATGCTAACATGAATGAGAGCAATTCCATTTTTTCTAATTATTCTTTAATATCTTACACCTTTGGATGGTATTTTTGGAAAAAGTGAAATAATTCAGCAACTACTTTTTAGTTAGTTATGCACAAAATTATTGGACTTAGAAGAATATGAACAGGAAACTTTAAATTTTAAATACACGAACAATAAAGAAAATGCCACCGATTTATCCATTTAATAATAGCGGACACTAAATCAGTGATACTAACAGGGAGATGCTTTTTCATAAGGACTATGTTTCTCTGTAAAGACATTTTGAGGTAAACAATCTAAATCTTTAGGCTTTAGTCGATGTGTTTTGCTCTAAAGAGGTTTACAAAGCCATAGGGCCAACTGAATCTTCCTACTTCCACTATTCTAATACTGAAAAGTGTCCATTGATATTTCCAAATTATCCTTCTGTTATTCTTTATTCTGTCAAATTGAAGATCTTAGTCCTCACTTTCATCTTTAGAAAGTGAATCATGATGAAAGAACTGGTCCTTGATAAAAACGAAGCAAAGCAAAAAAAAAAAAAAAAAAAAAAAAAAAAAAATCTATATTCTTTTCTCTCCATCTATGGCACCTTCTCCTGGCCCAGGAAATCAAAATGCTCAGATGGCTTCCAACATTCTCAACTTCATACAGCCCAGTCTTACACCATCAGAGTGGGCCTCAAATCTGTCCCCTTACATCTATTTTCATCCTCTTCTGACCTCTTAAAAATAAATTTCCTCCCATAACTATCACAGAGAAAAGGATCAGTTTCACTAAGGCTGATGGAAATTACTTAATGTGCCATCTGTCCTAGAATGATGTATTATTATTTTAAGAGAAGAGCATATGATTATCACAGACCAGGATGACTTCAATGGTAGTGATAAGGACACATCTTCTGACAAAGTCATGACACTAACTGGTCTCCTGTTAGCCTCGTAAATGTTGCTTTTTTGGGAGATTCGATTCTTTCTTCTCTCAATTTATTTAACCTGATTAAAAGATACTGCTTCCTACAAGAAATGTTTGGAAGAAAACAAAACTTTTTATCCTGCGGAAAGTAATGGAGAAAAAGTCTCGAAAGTCAGTTTTGCCTTCTGAGTTGTCAAATTAGGGCAGAATTTTTACGTAAGATGCTTTTAACACTTCTTTCTTGCTTATAGGAGCTCAGTACTGTTCAGCTGGTTATTTCTGTTCATCACTATTAGATCGTCACCATTTCTAACAAGTAGTTAGAGCCCCAAACAAGAATAAAATTGCTATGAATCAGCATGTGGGAAATGGATACTACATTCTACTTTTATCATGTGGATGATATGTCTGTTGCCATTAAGACATCTATTCTCTAGTTTGTCGTACATGAAAACAAGCTGAAATCAAGTTTAGCTTTTGCAATATAGAGCCAATTTGAGCACATCAGAGGTCCTCTAACCTCTGAACTTATTACAGAAGGCTTTGACCCGACCTCCTTTGTTGGATACTAGGATTTTACCCCTCTCTGCTCATAACCCACTCCTCACTGTAATGGCCTAGAAAGAAGAAACTTGGGTTTGGACTCCAAATCAGCCATGTGATCTTGGACCTTAGACAAAACCACCATCCCTCTTTTGAGATCTCATTGTGTTACCTGCATAGTGAGCAGGCTGGGCTCATCTCACCCTCATAGTGGACGATTAGGAGGCCCCTGTCACTCTGACATACAAGACTCTTTTTGTTCTCTTTACCTAATTTGCTCTTTCCTTAACTAATTTAAAATAATTCATTTGTTTGTTTTTATAATATTTGTCTTATTAAAAAGCAACACATGTTCTTTTAGATAATGCACAAACGAAGACAAGCAACAAGAATAAAGCAAATGAAATTCATGCAAATTCTTGCCAACCAGTAAAATGTTACAGTATATAGCTTCCAGATATTTGCAACCTGCTTCTTCAGTTGATAACATGTCGAGATTATCCACTCATGTACTTAAACATGCAGACAACATAGTTTACTTCACTGAGTCTCTATTGCTGACTACTTTGTAGATAATAATTTTTTATTATTATCAATGTTTTAATCAACATCCACATATGCATATCTTAGTAAGTAATGCTAACAAGTTTTTTAGGATAAATTCCTAAACCGAAAATCTCTTTATCATGAGTTATGCTCATTAAAAGAAGTATATTTTTAATAAAACAAGAGTAATTCATTCTTATTGAAAACATTAAAATCATCAAAATATGTAATATAAAAAATTACGCACTGCACTCCCTAGACATAACCCTGAATTAGTTTGGTATATGTCCTTTTAGACAATTTATCTATTTATTCATTATTTAACAAAATTTATAGAATAGCCATAATGTGCCATAGAATTTATAGAATAGTCACTGGAGAAGCAGCATTGATCAAAGCAGATATAGTTAGCTCATTCATGGAGCCTAAGACATTAGGAATAGAGTTATTAAATAATACACAAATACATATGTATACAATTACAAATTGTAATCTTTGCATTGAAGGTGTGGCAAATTGTTTGATGAGAGATTTAACCAGTCTACTTAATTTACACCAATAGGTGAGAGAAAGTGAAAAGATATAAAGGAACGTTTCTCCAAAAGACTAATATTTAAGTTATTTGTCATTTTGCTTTGTTTTTTGAGACAGAGTATTGCTCTGTTGCCCAGGCTGGAGTGCAGCGGCATAATCTCGGGTCACTGCAACCTCCACCTCTTGGGTTCAAGCAATTCTCCTGCCTCGGCCTCCTGAGTAGCTGGGATTACAAGTGTGTGCCACCACGCCCGGCTAATTTTTGTATTTTTAGTAGAGATGGGATTTCACCATGTTGGTCAGACTGGTCTTGAATTCCTGACTTCAAGTGATCCACCTGCCTCAGTTTCCAAAGGACTGGGATTACAGGCATGAGCCACCATGCCCGGTGGCAATCTTTGTCTTTTTGTGACTGGCTTATTTCACTTAGCATGACGTTCTCAAAGTTTGTCTGTGTTATAGCATGTGTCAGAATTTCCCTTATTTTTGAAGCTGAATAATATCCCATTGTATGTACAGGCCACATGCTGTTTCTCCATTTATCCATTGATGGACACTTGGATTGCCTCCACCTTTTCACTACTGTGAATAATGCTGCTAAGAACATGGAAGTACAAGCATCTCTTAGAGACCCTGTTTCTAATTCTTTTGAGAGTATACCCATAAGTGGAATCACAGTTTTTTGAAGAACCACTATACTATTCTCTACAGTGGCCCCAAAATGTTACATTCCCACCAACAATACACAAAGGTTGCAATTTCCCCACGGTCTCACCAGTGATTAAAAAAAAAAAAATTAGGCATCCTACATTCTAATGGATGTGAGTTGGTTCTCTCTTTTTTGAAATACATGTTGCACCAAGGACAGCCTCTTGTATTGACAAATGGTTATGCGGAATATAAGGAACAATTCAATACTAACCCAATTCTCCTGGGGAATAGCTGGCCAGTTCACTAAAGTTTCTTCATGGCTTCTGGGACCAATCTGTTTGGTAAGTTTCTTTGATTCTTCCCACTTCTCTGTACATTCCTTCCATTCATTAACAGTTTCTTTAAACCTGGAGAGAATGAAATGAGTACACTTCTTAGCTGCCCTGGCTTTCTCTCATGACGAGTCTACTAATCATTTAAAAAAGAGCTTGTCTTTCTGTGTTACTAAATTCAAAATGTAGGTTTTAGGGACCGGGCACGGTGGCTCATGCCTGTAATCCCAGCACTTTGGGAGGCCGAGGCGGGTGGATCACGAGATCAAGAGATCGAGACCATCCTGGTCAACATGGTGATACCCTGTCTCTACTAAAAATACAAAAAAATTAGGCGGGAATGGTGGCGCGTGCCTGTAATCCCAGCTACTCAGGAGGCTGAGGCAGGAGAATTGCCTGAACCCAGGAGGTGGAGGTTGCGGTGAGCCAAGATCGCCATTGCACTCCAGCCTGGGTAACAAGAGCGAAACTCCGTCTTAAAAAAAAAAAAAAAAAAAAAAAAAATGCAGGTTTTAGATAAGTTGTTTGTTTGTTTGTTTTTAAAAAAAGAATAATTAAAGAGGAAACTCAAGCCACCTGCTAGAAATTTGCAAACAAGATGACTAAGGCTCTTATTAAGGAAACATTTAGAATCTTTCAAAAGCACTAGTATTGTTGGTTTTGACTTGAGATAACCTGAATTTAGAAAGCCTGGGAACCAGTCCTTGGCGCTCACCTTTCAAACCCTTCACAGCCAAGACTCAGACGCCTAAATGTCTCCTGGGCATATTTGCATCCTGACAGCCTCACTCTGGGGGTTAGAGAGGTGCACATTTCCTCAGTTTTGGAATATTCCATTTTGGCTTTTCTTCAGCTGTGCCTGAACCAGGAGGTCTGAAACTCTCAGATAAATGCAGGCTAAGCAGCCAGCCCTCCTGGATTCCCAGGCAGTCAGCAGGGTTCCTCTGAGTAAGGTTCTTAAACTTTTCTGTGCTTAAGTTTTCTTCATCTGGAAAACAGGAATAAGAATGCCAGCTTGTAGGCCTATTGTGAAGTTAGTTGTGGTAATGGATATACACATTTCCAGCCTGGCATTAACATAACAGGCAGTTTAAAAATGAGTAAATCATTTTCTTTATTCTTTACAGAAATTAATACTGGTAGATGATCATTATCTAAAAATGAAATTATAAATGTGCCTATTCTTTGAATGTGTTTTCTTGCCTTTTCTTGAATTTTTTTGAGAGCCCTCAAAAATTATACTGAAAATAAAAAAAGTCAAGAGATCCAGTATACATCATGGTGACTATAATTAATAACAATATATTGTAGACTTGAAAATTATTGAGGAAAGATTATACATGCTCTCCTCACACACACACACACACACACACACAAAATGTGAGCTAATGCATATATTAATTAGCTTTTTTAGCCATTCCACAATGTACACATATATCAAAATATTATGTTATATAAACCAAATATGCACAATTTTTGTTTGTCAATTTAAAAAACAGGGTTGGGAGTGCTGGCTCATGCT
The DNA here is from genome assembly GCF_048565385.1 of Saimiri boliviensis. Taxonomy (NCBI): domain Eukaryota; kingdom Metazoa; phylum Chordata; class Mammalia; order Primates; family Cebidae; genus Saimiri; species Saimiri boliviensis. The sequence continues at coordinate 29,689,289 of NC_133457.1, forward strand.
GATGCAGGGGAACCACTGGAGGCCAGGAGTTTGAGACTAGCCTGGACAACGTAGTGAAAAACCATCTGTACTGAAAACACAAAAAAAATTAGCTTGTATAGTGGTGCGTGCCTGTAATCCCAGCTACTCCAGAGGCTGAGATGAGAGAATCCATTACACCCGAGAGGCAGAGGTTGCAGTGAGCTGAGATTGTACCACTTTGCTCCAGCCTGGGTGACAGGTTGTCAAAAAAAAAAGAGGAAAGAAAGGAAGGAAGGAAGAAGGAAGGAAGGGACTAAGAAAGAAAGACAACAATTCTGGGCATCTCATATTTTTTTAAAAGTTCAGCTTGTGTTATTTTTTAAACCTACATTTTTTTTTTTAAGAAATATATAACTTTTCCCTAAACTTCCATATCCAGTTTTTCTAAGTTTATATTCCTGTTGCATCATAAATTCTTCCTCTTAACTTAGTGTGTATACACACAATTTTCTATTCCTTTAACTGTTACCATGAAAATTATAAAATGCTTTTTATTTATAGAACTTTTACCAAATATTTTCAAAAATTTGTTTTGATCGTTGACATTGACAGAAACCAAATGATTAGCAGGCACAGCAGTTATTATTATTATTGTTTCATAGGTAGAATGGGATGTATATGACTTTCCCAAGACTTTGAATTCAGTACATTGGCGGGGCCAGAACTCAGACCCAGGCCTTCAGTTTCCAAGCCCAAGATTGTCTCCACCATATCTCACTGTCCCCCTCCAGGGCCATGTGGTGAAGGACTACTGGCTAAATAAATGGAGGAAACGAGCAGAAATGTAAGGCTTGAATGCCTTTTTGGAATCCAGAGGAACCGAGTGTTAGCAAACACTTGGTTATATACATATATATCATATATATATATATATATATATATATATATATATATCATATATATTATATATATAAAACATATATATAACATATATATAAAACACTTCATATATATATATATTTATATATATATATGAAGATAGGGTCTTGCTCTGTCATCCAGGCTGAAGTGCAGTGGTACATTCCTGCAACTTCGATCTCCCAGCTTCAAGTGATCCTTCCATCTCTCAGGCTCTCTCTCTGAAGTAGCAGGAACTACAGGTCTGCACCACCACTCCTGGCTAATTTTTGTATTTTTTTTTTTTTTTTGAGACGGAGTTTCGCTCTTGTTACCCAGGCTGGAGTGCAATGGCGCGATCTTGGCTCACCGCAACCTCCGCCTCCTGGGTTCAGGCAGTTCTCCTGCCTCAGCCTCCTGAGTAGCTGGGATTACAGGCACACGCCACCATGCCCAGCTAATTTTTTGTATTTTTAGTAGAGACGGGGTTTCACCATGTTGACCAGGATGGTCTCGATCTCTTGACCTCATGATCCACCCGCCTCGGCCTCCCAAAGTGCTGGGATTACAGGCTTGAGCCACCGCGCCTGGCTAATTTTTGTATTTTTTATAGAGACAGGGCTTGGCCATGTTGCCCAGGCTGGTCTGGAACTTCTGGGCTCAAGTGATCCTCCTGCCTCAGCTTCCCACAGTGCTGGGATTACAGGCATGAGCCACCACACCCAGCCTGCTATATTCTTTAAAACACTGAAAAATGCACTGCATATTCCAGATTTCTGTCTTCTCAGATATGCCATTCTTATGTCACAAGTACTAAATTCTTATTTGTCTTAGTTTATGGATTTATAGTTTAAATACATTTTCGGAATACTTCCTGTGCATACTTTCTGTAAAAAAAAAAAAAATCAATAAACATGCCATATATTTTACATTCTTATTCTACCCACATTTTGAAAGGATGCAAGGAGATTCTCTGTGTATCTGATATTGTGGCTAAGAATTAATAAACAAATGAATGAAAAATTGGTCTGGATCTATTTCTACGTGTCATACTCATTTATTCTGGCCTTGTTAAACCTCTACAATCAGCCAAAATTGGAATAAGTCTATTCGAAAACAATTTGGTATTATGCTAAAGAGCAAACTAATAATAATAATAATAATAATTGCTTCCCGAGCAGAGAATTTATCTTATGGAAGCACTACTACTCACAATCGAACTCTATATGTACGTATATGAACATACAGAAACAATTATGTGCTTCAAAATTAAAATATAATTGCTGACAAGCAAATAACAGAAAAATCTTCAACAAAATTCAAGTGGTGGAGGAAATTATAGTAGATCAAATTATGGAATATTGGGAAACTGCTACATTATTATTTTGAAGGATTTGTAGCACTATGCAGTGATTTTTTTTTTCCATGAGCAAAGAAAGAAAAAACAAATCATGTTTACACTCTGGTTATAACAATGAACAAAGGATATTTTGCATGTGAACAAAAACTTAAAAGGAGCATAGAAAAGTCAAAGGTTTCCCCCCCTTTGTGAATCAGTTGACACATAATGAAAAACAAAAATAAGAATCTGAGTTCCTTTTGGCATACAATCCGCAGAAAACCTCTAAGTCCCTCTTTGTCCTGATTTAAGTGGATACTGTGAACATGAAGTGATACCAGGACTGGGTAGTGGCACACTTAAGCCCTGACTGCATCATATGGGGAAAGTTCAGAGCAATGAGCAAGACTCACTATTGCCCAAGAACTATCACTTATGCTATCTCAAAACAAAACAAGCGTGCTCTGGATTTCACGTATCTGTTAGGGCATCAAGATCCCAGCCATCATATATTTAAATCATTGGATCCCAAAGGGAAAGCAAAATTGCATGAAGGGAAAATACCACACAGTGGGGAAAAATACTCCTTTTTGTAAGTCTTTATTTTTTAGTTGCTCCTCCCATAGTAATGCACTGAAAGGCATAACAGTTTATATTGTACAAAGCATTTGAAGAAAGTACCTCAACTTGCCGATTATTTCAAAATGAGATTACAAACAAAAAGAAAAAAAATCTGGTTCCTCAATAAAGGGGAAAATAACTGAATACAGTCTGTTATTTACTTCTCTCTTTTAACGTAAAGTTGGGAACACTTCATTTTACAAATAGGATTAACATGAACATAACATCGCACAAGCTTGCAGACAACCAGCATAAAATATGGAGTACAGTTTTTAATCAGAAGAATCATGCTTCCATGAAAGAAATTATAATCGTTTATACAATTGAATCGATTTCAGTATTACAAAAACTAAGTTGCATCTATTCGTATTTAGTTCATTAAGAAGGAAAAGAAAACAACAACAACAAAAGGAATGTTAAGAAAAGCCAAACACCATTTGGCACTCTCATACACAGGTCGGGTCACCTTGGTCCTTGAAATTCAGAAAGGGGTGTGCCTCAGACGTCATAAAGTAGTGGCTGACTGGAACAGTGCTATTTTAATCAACAAACAATAGTTTGCCAACAAATAAATACATGATACACGCAACACACACAAAAAAATAAACATTAAAAAACAGTGACATGATTGTCTAAAATTAAGATGTTATTACAAGGATTTGCCAAACAATTTATTAGTGGTACAGCGGTACTGGTGATGAACAGGTTACTTCACTGACTTAACCTCTTTGAGTGTGAACGTCCATAGTTTACAATATACACATACCCTTTTTCCCTAGTTTTAAACAATGTACTTAAGAAGGCAAAAGGGGGAACAAGAACTCCCTGTTATCAGTTTCTATAATAATTGACTGTGCATTTCATCCAACTACTTCTGTCTTCAAAGGGTTAAATTACATAAAACTTTAACGAAGAAAAAAATTAAATCTGTAATTAAAAGCAACTGTTCCCAATCATGTCAGGTGATCTTGTACAAAAAAAGAATTCAGTTTCTATGGACTGTTCATTCGTATCAATGCTGCCATCTCAACTGCCCCTCTTACCCACCCATACCCTAAGGTGGGGTAAACTGGAAGATGCCTTCAGTCCAGCAAGTTTTTTGTTTTCAATGAATCACTTTAAGTCGCACTGATTGATCTTCCAGAAGTCAGCAGCTGCCTTTGCTGTGCAAAACAAAATATCGAGAATAAATAGTTTCTTTTTTCTTTCTTTTTTAAATCATTCAGTTTAAGGTCACTAGACTTTAGATGAGTGACCCTGCAGGTTTATAAGGCATTCTGCTCAGCAGTCTTGTAAATAGTCCTATATGAAAGAGCCATGCTACTGTTGGACTTGGTCCCACTGTGGTCAACCTTGGTAACGTCATACGTGGCTTATGGACTGGATAGCACTGGATTCCGCCGCAGCCCTGGCCATACTGTGCCACACGTTGGAAGAACTGTGGGATGTAGAATGGAGGGACTCCTTGTCAGACAATGACAGCATCATAGCATATGCCTGGGGTAAAAAAGGAAAGAGACTCAGTAAATGGCGTTTGAAAATCATCCCTTTTGGTTCAAAGAATATTGACGGCAAATGGAAAGGGATGAGACCCTGAATAGGGGTATCCTTCATGGGTGTGTTTGGCAAAGGAGGCATAGCATATTTTATTTGTAGAAATGACATGGATTACTGTTGGCCTTTAGTGCCTAGAGGCCCCAAAAGTGACACACCCTACTGAACAAAAAATTAACTATCCTATCTAAAATGCAAATAGTGTGCCTCCATTGAGAAAAATGAGTCATTCTCCTGTTCAACCATAAATACAGCCATCCATCTACTACATATGTTCAATTCATCAAAAATATTATTGTGTGCTTATGACTGAACTGCAAATATTAATAGGATATAGACCTACCTTGACAGAGCTGTGGACTTGTAGATGATACAGCCTGACTCCTACACTTTATAACCAAAAGCGCTGAAGGTGCTTGAGTGACTTGCCCAAAGTCACTCAGTGAGATAGTGGGAGAAGCATAACTAAAGTGTATTTCTGCCCAACTTTTAATCCAGTGTCTTTTCTCCAATTTCCCTTCATGCTTGACATACTCTGTGCTGATACCCAAAAGTTGAGGGGGATCAAATCAGCTCTACCAAAAAAAATAAAACAAAACACAAGACCCAACAAATGTTTTAATCAACTTATTTTCTAGTGTCTGCTGAGCAGAAGGTGCATAGAGGTGCTCTGCGAGGAACTGCTCTTTCTTCCCTATTATCATGTCAAATTTTAAAAAACTGTTCAGAGAATCCCCCATTTACTGCCAAGCAAAATATTCAAATGAAATGTTTGGTCTTGACTTGTGAGTGAACTTTTCACTGTTGATTTGCTATTGTTGGTCTCATCCATTGCTAAACTTGCTTGTCAAAATGCTGCTGAAGCAGAATCATTAAAGTCCTGCCAAAGACATTCCACTGTCTGTAAACAAAGACAAAATGCCTCTGTTGTTAGGCAGAATTTCATCTCTGGGAGTCATGCTGAGACATGTGGCCAGTCTGTGGTTTCTTCCGTAATCACTGCATTCAGTTAGAAAATCTGTCCTTGCAGGCTGATTTTGATTTGCTGGGTCATCGCTCTAAATGTACACATTTGACTTTTATGTACGCAATTTGCCTTTTGGACCTCTACAATATCCCATGATCCACTTAACAAATATTTCTTAAGCATCTACTCTATGCCAGGTTCTGTGTTAGATCCTAAGGAATTAAAAATAAATAATATAGAGTTCTTATCTTTGGCAGAGTTTAAAGTATGGGCTAAGTGAGCATTGAACCTAAATTATCTATTCTGATTATGTACCTACTTTTAGAGAACAAGATAAAGAATATTCCGAAAGAGTTAAAACAAATTCTGATGTTTGGGAGGATGAAAGGGAGTAAAGAGAAAATTTTGTAATTCTAAGTTTTAATCCTGGCTTTAAATCTGCTTCTACTCACCTAGCTGTGTGACCTTGAGCAAGCTGCTTAACCTTTTTTTTTTCTTTTTTTAAAAATTGCATTTTAGGTTTGGGGGTACATGTGAAGAACATGCAAGACTGTTGCATAGGTACACACATGGCAGTGTGATTTGCTGCCTTCTTCCCCTTCACCTATATCTGGCATTTCTCCCCAAGCTCTCTCTCTCCAACTCCCCACCCGCCATGTCCCTCCCCTATTTCCCCCCCCAACAGACCCCAGTGTGTGATGCTCCCCTCCCTGTGTCCATGTGTTCTCATTGTTCAACACCCGCCTATGAGTGAGAACATGCGGTGTTTGATTTTCTGCTCTTGTGTCAGTTTGCTGAGAATGATGGTTTCCAGGTTCATCCACGTCCCTACAAAGGAGACAAACTCATTGTTTTTGATGGGTGCATAATATCCCATGGTGTATATGTGCCACATTTTCTGTGTCCAGTCTATCTTCGATGGGCATGTGGGTTGGTTCCAGGTCTTTGCTATTGTAAACTGTGCTGCAATGAACATTCGTGTGAATGTGCCCTTATGGCAGAATAATTTATAATCCTTCGGATATATACACAGTATTGGGATTGCTGGGTCAAATGGAATTTCTATTTCTGGGTCCTTGAGGAATCGCCACACTGTCTTCCACAATGGTCAAACTAATTTACACTCCCTTTTAAACTTTACTTTCCTCCTATAAAACAGATGATAGTAACAACAGTACTCGCCTCCTAGAGTCATGAAGGAATCACAGGCACTAACTTATAAAGTGTTTTGTTCAGTGTGCCTAACTGAGGTAACACATAAATAGTACCTATTATCATGAAATTAATTTTTACAGGATAGAGTTTCTTGAGAAAGAGCCCGTGCAAAGTGTAGCTACTATACTGGTCAACTATTTTCAATTCAATCACTATAAAAATTACAGACAGAATAAATATATGAATGCTTTGACTAAAGCATCTGAGCCTTTAGAGTCTAGAAAATGGCAAAACAGCATATCCGCCTTTTAATCAAAGGAAATAAACATTTTCATATATAAGGATCAGTACCTAGCATATAACTCGTAGTTAATGAATGAATGCATGAATGAATGAATGGCATTATGAAATAAAGTGAATTTGCAAAAAGGCCTGACCATTTTCAAACTAATCTACATAATGTGATCAAGTAACCAGAAAAATATGACTTAGGATTGAAAACTGCTAGTATTTCTTATAATGGTAACAACCCAGCTGGGCAGAGAATTCTCGTACTAAATTGTATTATAATTATATCCTTTATCTCTAGGTTTTCAGGCCCTTTTGTTTTCTATCACTTCTGACAGTTTCTGGAGTTTTTAGGTATTATATCTTACAATGAATGAAAAGCATTTCTGGTGGACTAATTGAAAGAAATTTGCAAAGAAAAAACCATGGTTAGGCACAATGCGTCACATCTATACAAATCCCAGTAATTTGGGAACCTGAAGTGGGAGGATTGCTTGAGCTCAGGAATTTGAGACCAGCCTGGGCAACACAGTGAAACTCCATTTCTATACAAAAGTGAAAAATGAGCCTGGCATGGTGGTGCCTGTCCATAGTCCTGGCTATTTAGATGGCTGAGGCTGGAAGATCAGTTGAGTCCAGCAAGTCAAGGCTGTAGTGAGCTGTGATTACGCCTCTGCACTCCAGCCTTAGCAGCTGAGTGAGACCCTGTCTCAAAATCAAAAAAACAAATAACAACAACAACAACAAAACCCCAAAAGTCTAGATACTCCACTCCTCTCTAATCAACAAGCATGGCAGAATGGGAAATTAAGTGTTTAAAAAAAAATGCTAGCCACCTCTTACGGATGTCTCTTAGTAAAAATGAGATGTCTACTCTAGTTCATTTTTAATGTTAAAAACTGAAAACTTCATTTTTACCCCCATTCAATAAAAATTCACTTACCCCTTTTACAATGAGGAAATGGTACCTACAGTCTTTAAGTGATGTTCTCAAGTTCATGAAGGTAGGCGTTAGGAGCCTCTGTAGACACTGGCTACTTTGACTTCAATTGAGAAAGAACATTTATTTTGCCAATTACCATACATAATATCTCAGAATGTTTTACTAAATGGAATATTATTTAACGATTTGTATTATTCCATTGATGCAATCCACCGTCCTTGGGATATTACTCTATTTGCTGTTAAGACCAACCCAGAACGTCTTACCCAGAAAGAAAATCATTTCCAAATGTACAAGCTAATATGGTCACATTGCAGGTCAGGCCCCCTACAAAATAAACTAATGGATCAAGCAATTAGACCACAGTGCCCAATAAATATGGTAATAGGAAGTTTCTTTACTTTTAATTGACCTGAATGAACAATCTGGTTAAGTATGGATGTTAAACAAAAAGTACTAACTTTCTTTATTTTGTAACAAAAGCACTGAGGCTCTTTTAATCACTGTGGATCCTTAAATGGATTTATAGTTAGGTATCATAGTGCTGACACAATGCCGTAAAACCTAATGAATTTGAGTACCATTCAGTCACTCATTCATTCATGAATTTAAAATTGACAGGTTGTATTTCCAAATCTGCCAATAAGCTGGTGTAGACCTTTGGCAACTCACTTCATTTCTGATCCTCATTTTACCATTAAATTACAATATGAGATGACTCAGTAATTAACTATACATAACAATTTACTAGACATAGAAGGGGACAAAAAAATAAAATTCACTTTGTAGAAAAATTTGAAAAATACAATTACCCTGACAAAACTACAGACATGGAAAATGATTCTGAGGCAATACATAAATATTTGCAAACATTGTGGACTAGCTGTACAGCAGGAAGGGAATTAGAAAGTCAAGGAAAGATGAGTGTAGAACAGGTTTTGTCGTAAAATTTCTATGCAGAATGCAGCCAAATTAATTGCTTTCTTGGTTAACTGTTTTGGATTCAGTCATAAATACAGTAAGGAGATGAACATTTTTAGAAAAGCATCTGACCCCGTTTGGACTCTAGGATATCTCAAAGACAGAATACTTGCCTTTTGGTAATCTAAGAAAATGTACATTTCATGCATAATGTAACCATGATGCTCTGCTACAGGAAATTCTGTACCTGTGACTTGGACTTTCTGTGTAATGGTTGCTTAAGTTCCTCTGGCACATGGGAAGTACTAAAAGAAGACAGCTCAGCTTCAGAATATTGATTATCTTCCATTTTCCTCATTTTGAGGCTATCTGTGAAGTGCCTTATATGATCTAGAGCAGAAAGTCCACTTTTATATTCTTCCTCTTTATACCTAAAATGAACCAATGAAAAACACAGAAGGTTTTTTTTTCAGTTTGTTATCTAATCAAATCACTTTCATTTGAATCTATCCACACAACCAACAAACTTCATATTGTATCTGCAGGGTAACATAGCATGCATAAATTATTGGGTTTCTTAAATTATTTACAAATATCATATCTTAAAAATATATTTCTGTTAAGATTTTTAGTAACTAAAGCCAAGCATATTTGAGACAAAGAGTTAAAATCAATGATATATTAGTCAGTAATGTACAGAGACAGAATTCACATATTCATAATTTCCATTTAAAGTAAAGCTAGTTATGGCACTATTTAGTCAACGTCCATCATGAAAATATAATAGTCCCATCAACTTAACTGTTGGGTTCTTTTCATTTAAACAGTTATCATCTATATAGATCACATGTATATCTCATGAAGTGAAATTTATCTCAATTATATTTAACTGATGATCATACCAGATTATTACATAAATTAGATAATGTCAAAATCTCTATTTGAGTTTTACAAATGGAGTCTAACAATAAGTGATTGTGTACTTATGTAATTTTCACTTTATCTTTCCCACCTCAGGTTACTCAGAGTTGCGCAAAGCCTGATGCACTTATATGCCTGTGGATTGTGTTGATGGCCACTTTATTTTCATCTATTTAAAACTGATCCACTGAGTATGCCTAATTCAAATTTAACTTTTATGATTTATTACTCACAAATTGCTTATCGCAGGAGGAGCTGCAACTGTATGTGGATCTACTCTTGTTTAGTTTCTAAAGTCACCCAAAGTACTCACCTCACTGGGGATGTCTTGCAACTCATCTCCAGGGCACTGGTGTCTTCATAGTCATCCTCAGGGTTTCCTTCATGTAAATTACTTGTCACAGGTTCCTTTCCTGTTTTTCCAGTAATATCATTATCTTCGTCCTCCTCATCTAACAACACCTCATCTTCAACTTCTTCATCATCCAGTAAGTCTGAATTTTGACCAGTCACCAAAATCTTTTCATCCTTAAAGTGACTGCCATTCATTCTTTCAAAAGCATAAGAAAATTAAAATTAAAAAAAAAACGACATCCAATTGTTGGTTTCATTATTGAAACTGTGATTTGTTTCTTTATTATGTCTTCCCAACAACAGTTTAGATTTTCAACACTTACACAGGAAATTTTTGTTGTTTATGCTCTCTGTCAACCCTGGGAAAAGTGATGTGATTTCACAAATGGGAAGATAAAGAAAAAAATAATTGTATGATTGCTCAGATTATAAATGAAGCCTCTGGCAGACCAGAAAAACAATCTCAGTCTCCTATTTCTTATCAGACTTTGCTTGATAATTGATATTGCTATATATATCACATAAAAAGGCACATAAATATGTTCTCTGCACAATTTACCTAATTGCCATTTAAGTACCTCCCATTTAAACTAATAGATTCCTGGGAAACTCAGATCACTCATGGGCAATAGCTTCAATACACATGTTAAAGTGAATCTAAAAGTTCAAAGACAATGTTAAAGTAGTTGCCAAGAAACAACTGATATTTACTGATGCTAGAAGACTTTGGTATATTTCACCTGGCCACTCTACCCAAATCTGGAAGGAGTTGAGAGCTCACTTATTTGTACTATTTTCAAATTATTTTTTACAGTCAGAATGTGAAATAGTTCCTTCTTTCTCAGGAGACGACCAGGGTGAAAAAAGTTCAGTTATCAATAGTATACTCCCATCACCTTTTCACATAACAAAAATGAGTGTAATTTAATATTCAGACATCCCAGGATTAAAAAATTAAATAAAATAAGCTTGGATTTGACAAACACACATAGTAAAAATCCACTGGACCAGAAAAAGTTGTATCATTATTAAGCTTTTAATACAAACAATCTCTTAATCTCTTTTATCAAAGAATGGTGAAAACATCTTTTGCACAGACATAAGTTAGTTTCCAAATATACTGTCAACTTGCTTGCATGAGTGGATTAAAATTTTCATTTAAAAAAATGAAAGAAAAGGTAAAAGAACAAAAGAGTGTATGAATGAAAATCAAAAGTAACAAAAGCCAACATAATTAAGAAAACCTATTTGTTAATTAAGCTTTCAAATGTGTCAATTTACAGGGAATAAATTATTCATCAAAAGTAGCCTGATAGGAGTTCAGGAGAAAAACTTAGATGACTCAACCTTCTTACTTCTTTGCAGTTTAGACATGTTGAAGCCAGATGTTGCAGCTATACAGGCTCACAAATAGCCAATTAAAGGCTAGAAAATCTGAATAGGCATCTCAGAGCCCAAATGGTGTGTTTCGTTCAATAGTTCTTATTAGCATCATGTAAATATCATTATCAAAGTGTCAGGTTGTTACTGTTTCTTGCTTGTTCTTACTACTTTGTCCTTATGATCATTTGTTTCCTCACTCCCTTTCACAGACAGACAGACAGACACACACAGACACACACACACACACACACACACACACACACACACACACGGACAAGGTAAGGGAAAGATATATCCAACTGCACACTGGTGTAGTTATCAGACTCCTCAGAGACTGGAAGGGTCTTTTTCTTGTTTTTCTTAGATACACTTTTATACAAGTTGAAGAACAGAGTGGTCATATATTTTTATGTTATTTTAGTAAAAAATGTTTATTTGAAGCTTGCTTTGAAGAAATTAATTAATTTTGACTTTTAATAACATCAAAAACAAAGGACACTAACCCAATAATACTTAGATGATGAAAAATAATGGAACTTTTAACTAATTTCATGTTATTTTATAATTTACAATGTAGCATCCTAATTTAATGTCACTGTATAATTACGTTCAGAAAAGTCTACTTCTCAACAATAGATGTTTAATTATAGTTTACAGATAAGAAAAATTAAATCCGGTAGTTTTGGTGAAATAGTATTTATTAACTTCATATGCAAGGTGAAGTGCTGGGTAAGTGTTAGGTATTATCATTAACAGCATTAAAAGCCTTTTTTAAAATGACTTAAGCTATTCATGCTCAATGTAATGATGATGAAAGGGAGCCAGTTCATCGGGTCACTAAAAATAAGGATGGTCATGTCCACTGAAACAAACAGACCGGAATTAAATGCGTAGTCACCGAAGAGGGCATAAAATTGCAATAGAACCTTAAGAGGACTAAAAAAGTTTCTATGTAAAAGTTATTTGGGGGACACTCCATGGGTATTTCATATATAAATGTATACATAATATGTGTAATATATGTATGCATATATACATAGAATTACATATTATCTGTAATATATATAATTTATGATGCATAATAGTAACTTCTATTGATCAGTGATTCAACTGAATCCCTGCAATGGCTTTCTCTTCTACTTCTAAAATTTTGTTAACAGATTCTGTTTCGCTATCAAATACCTAAATGCTGGTAAAATTATGGGCTCTCGAACCAGACAGCTCGGGTTGAATCCCATTGATTACTTACGTGACCTCTGACACAATGGTTTAAGCTTCAATGTCTCCATTCCATCACTGCTAAAATTACAGTGGCGATCTCACAGGTTATCATGAAAGTAAATTAATTAGTACATGTAAAATGCTTGGAAGCACATGTGGTATTTCGTATGTACTAAATATATACCAGCATTGATGACTGAAGTAATAGCAGTGGCACAAAAGTGAGCACAGCAAATATATTTGAAAACATGTTCACTTCAGTCATCACAGAGTTTAAAAAGCTAAAACACAGCTTTACCTCTCTTCCACATTCCTGGGAGACTGGCCACCGTGGTTGCTATTCCCAATGAAATTTCGAATTTCTGTGAAGTAAGCATCTTCTTTGTCATCCAGAATCGCACCTGTACTTTCCAGTTCAGAATGAGGCGACGATGTTGCTGTACCTGTGTGGAGCAGAAATGAGCAGAAATCATTACGACAATGATTACTGTTTATCTAGTAACTTATTTGGAAATGCACTCTTATGAATTCGATCAGTGTTGTTTCTTAAAACATGCCCTACGAATATTAATAATATTAACTTTAGGAGGTCACTGTCTCCCCAGTTTGCCATAATACACAGGCCCATGACAGTCCTTTGGAAATATATTGAACCATTGAAATAATGAAGTACAGTCTCACAAAGAAGTCACTTCTCTCACTAGTTTTTCCTTACCTCTATTGTGACATGGTAACATTTGTATTCATATAATGAGAATTTAGGGTGAGACAAATTATAAACAAGTCTTAAATAGATTCTGCCATATGACACTGTATATGAAGTCTTGGTTGCAGTCAATATGTTTTGTCTTGTTTTGTTTTTTGCTGCTGCTGTGCTAAAGCATAAAACAAAATACAGATTAAAGGCACACTGAAAATTCTACATCCTGGTTTGCTGTGCAAAGCTGTGGGTTGACTCAGAACAGTCTAGTTCAGGGGCTGGTATAGTATTAAGAGGACAATAGGGCCGGGCGTGATGGTTCACGCCTGTAATCCCAGCACTTTGAGAGGCAAAGGTGGGCGGATCACCTGAGATCAGGAGTTTGAGACCAGCCTGGCCAACGTAGCAAAACTCCGTCTCTACTAAAAGTACAAAAATTAGCTGGGCATGGTGGCGGGTGCCTGTAACCCCAGCTACTCAGGAGGCTGAGGCAGGACAAATGGTTGAACCTGGGAGGAGGACGTTGCAGTGAGCTGAGACTGTGCCACTGCACTCCAGCCTGGGTGACAAGAGTGAGACTCCATCTCAAAAAATGATTTTTTTTTTTTAAAAAAAAGGACAATATTAGATCTGCTGCTTACAGGATGATCTTCAGCTTCCTCATCCATGAAAGACGAGACTTACAATACCTGTATCACAGGATTGGCATTAAGCTTACATAAACTTAAACAACTATAAGTACTTTCTATGTGGTTGAGCTTTACACCAACATTAGCTTCTGTTGTTTATCTTGCCCACAAAGTGTCTATAACTTAATAGTTCATCACAATAGGTCTGTATGACAAAAAGAAGAGGTTAGAACATCCCCTCAGCTAAAAGAGGTTATAATCTAGGTCGACAAGTATTAACCTTGACATGTTACATTTTTAACTGTTTTCTCTGAAATAACTTTGATAAGAAAATTATAGCTGTATGCTATAAGGGTGCACCCAGTTAGACGGTGTGGCCAGTTTTGCATATTGGATTATACTTCTGTGTATAAATCTAATATTTTAATACTACGATAATTAAATTGTTAACTTTGAAGAATGTGAACAGTATATACTTTTAAGTAGTAATCAGACAAGATCATAAACAATGGGCTTTTGTATTAGAAGAAAGATTAATAATAAATTCCTTAAATAAAGACTACTAGTCTGTATTAATCCAACTTTTTCTGTTCTTAAATCTCTTTTCTGAACTCCATATCTCTTCTCCCCTACTCCCAAAGCATAACCTTCATTCTCTGTAGATAAATTTGTGACTGCACAGGTTGGTTCTGCACACATCTGCCAGCTGGCAAATGTTAGTTAATGACTTACTATCTTACTATTAGAAGCCAAAGACTAGAAAACTTACAATCCCTTCTGCTAAATATGTGCTGGCAAAGTCCCAATTAAGAAAAGGCAAGTTTTATGGCAGTTACTTTTAACTTAATTTTATATCAACTGTGTGACAAAAACAAAGTGTCATTATCATTTGCTATGAGTTGCTCTGATCATATCAACGGTCTCAAATATTCCTGGTCTTAACAAAAATTACCAAGAGAGGTTCTCTGAACTGCAGGCCTATTACAAAAGCAGCTACACTTTCTAAATTAATATTCAGAAAGTGACATTCTGGGGCTGCCACTCTGAAACTTCTGCCATGCCCAGGGGCCACATTCTGTGCCAATAGGTGAAAAGACTGTCCCCTGCAATTGAGGGAATCTTGTTTCGTAAGTCTCCTGTAAGTTTAGGTCATTGTCCCCTTTGCTTAAAATTTCCCATTAACATGAATTCAGGAGGATAAAAACATAATCCAAATAAGGCCACTGAATTATCAAATAATCAATGATCACATTGTTCACATGATTCTAAAATCTCAACAGGAACTTGCTGAGTATTTTTACAGTAACATTTGATTTTGGCATCAAAAGTGGAAAAAAGAAGAAAGATCACATTATCTTATCTTTTAAAGTTGAAAAAGAAATCATCTTTGCCTTGTAACATAATTTATTACGTACCAGACATGTTCCCATTCTCATGTTTCTTTAGGTGTCTGTCTAAATTGGTTTGTTGACCAAAACACCTATCACATAAGTGACACTTAAATGGCTTCTCTTTATTGTGAATGTTGCGAACATGCCTCTGCAAGTTAGAAGATATACTAAATGATCTGTCACAGTATTTGCATCTGAAAAATAAGCAAAGAGAAAATATTTGCAAGCACATTAAAAGGTATCTCTCAAGACTAGTTAGCCAGCTATCAAAAATCATCACCATTCATTTTAGAGAAAACAACAGTTTAAAGAAAAGGTACAGGGAGAATGCTATTCACACAGTTAAGATTTCAATTCCAACAGAATTGCTTTAAAGACTGGTATGACTTTATCAAAAACCATAATAAAATATTGGTGATTTGGTTACTTCCAAATTCTTAACAGTAATTAGTACCAATATTTTAAGTAAACCACATCAAATAAAGCACATCAAGGAACAGTAGCATTGTTTCATCATCTGCTTAGGACAATACTATTAAATTTTTTGTAAACAAACATAAAACATTCATACAGTTTTCAAATACAATAAAAATATCACGTTTTAATTCAAAATTTTAATTCTTAGGATATTGCTAATCCTAAAGAAAATTTCTTTATCAGTTTCAAAATAGCCATGGAAATTCTAGGTTTTTGAAACTAAGACAATGTGAAGAACTTAGTGTGATATCAAAGAATCAGCTACCATAACCTGTGGTGATTAGAAGCTCCAAAGGCCTTTTCTCTATTAATCTTTAAACTATTGCCAAAGAAATTAATAAGGCCACTAAGTTCTCTTTTTGGAATAAAAGCAAAAGTCTTCCATTTATCTCCCTATTTCCCCATATTTTTCATTTCTCTTTTTCTGAAAGAGTCTGTAGCAGTTTTGGACCAGGTTAGTTTTTCATCAAAACACTTATTATTGGTTGGTTAATTGTTTCTGTCTTCCATGTGATTTTAAAAAATCATAAAATATTTTTAAAGTTTCCTCTTAATCGTAAAATGAAAATATAAAAATGTAAGACACCGTTCCCCCAGCTGTCATAAGTGAAGAAGAAAAGGGGTTTTGTAATTGATAAGGTTATTGTCCTCTGTCATGTTCAGTGGCATGATCTTGGTTCACTAGAATCACTGCCTCATGGGTTCAAGTGATTATCTGCCTCATTCTCCCGAGTAGCTGGGATTACAGGCACATGTCACCATGCCTAGCTAATTTTTGTATTTTTGTGGAGACAGTGTTTCACCATGTTGGCCAGGCTGGTCTCGAACTCCTAACCTCAATTGATCCACCCACCTCAGCGTCTCAAAGTGCTGGGATTACAGTCTTGAGCCAAATGACTTTTAAATGAAAACTTGAATCTTAGAGGACATAAATTCTTAACTCATCCTTCCATGTGTGAAGGGCCCTTCTCCTCCCACTTCTGAATGCAGAGTTAGTGGTTCAAGTGCTCTAAAGCAGAAATCATCCCGTTTCACTAGAGTTCTTGGGCTTCTGTGGCTGTCCTTACATGATGCCAGAAGTCTAGTCAGTTCAGTAGGAAAAATAATCTGTTCAACTAGTTACTTTGGCATAGTATCAATAAGCCAACACAAGTACTGATTTAATTTTTCCCTCTTAAAAAACTGTTCTGGCATCATAAGGTTCTTCAACTTTCCTCACTTACAATATTAATAAAAAATGTGTGAAACCCCATATTATGGTAGTTATAATATTTTAGCCTCTGGTTTTTTTTTAATGCATATAAAGTTATGACCTTCTCTGCAATAACTGTTTACCTCTAAGGCCCACTGCAATGAGAACTGTGCTATATTTAGCACAATTTATTCTGTGCTTAGCAGAATAACCTAGAAAACCCTGTGAGAGTAAACATACGCCCATGAAACATTTTTTTAAAAAGTTTTTCACCCAAAATACTTTCTACACAAATCATGACGAAGAGAGATTATATTTCTGTCATGCTTCTAATTTTCTGTTTGCATGCAAAGGGTCTTTTCCAAATTGAGTAAGCATCATCTTTTCAAGTCTAAATAGGCATATTCTAACCAACGATCAGTTGCTACTTTCTATCTCTCCTCTGCTAAAGTCTTGGCCAGAAGAAGAATGTTCAATGTTCTAAATAAAAACTCATTTCCTTCTACACAACTCAAATAAGAGCCTAAGTTTTAGAAATTCTTTTTTTTTTTTTTTTTTTGAGACGGAGTTTCGCTCTTGTTACTCAGGCTGGAGTGCAATGGCGCGATCTCAGCTCACCGCAACCTCCGCCTCCTGGGTTCAGGCAATTTTCCTGCCTCAGCCTCCTGAATAGCTGGGATTACAGGCACGCACCACCATGCCCCACTAATTTTTTGTATTTTTAGTAGAGATGGGGTTTCACCATGTTGACCAGGATGGTCTTGATTTCTTGACCTCGTGATCCACCCACCTCGGCCTCCCAAAGTTCTGGGATTACAGGCATGAGCCACCATGCCCGGCCTAGAAATGCTTAAAATGAACACATAACACAGTCATGGGCAGTATACTATTAAGCCTTCCTAGTTATCAGATATAGATACAGAGGTCAGACATGACTTTGAGATCATGATATAAAATAAAAATGCTAAAGTGAGAGCTCTGGGCCTGGGTTTTAATCGTGGCTCTATTAGTACCAGACTTTGCAGAAAGCAATTAGCATCTGTAAATCTAAATTTTTTCATTTGTAAAATGGAGGGGCTGGGCTGGGTGTGGCAGCTCACACCTGTAATCCCAGGACTTTGGGAAGCCAATGCAGGTGGGCCACCTGAGGTTGGGAGTTCAAGACCAGCCTGACCAACATAGAGAAACCCCATCTCTACTAAAAATACAAAAAGTTAGTCAGGCATGGTGATGCATGCCTGTAATCTCAGCTACTCAGGAGGCTGAGGCAGGAGAATTGCTTGAACCTGAGAGATGGAGGTTGTGGTGAGCCGAGATTGCACCACTGCACTCCAGCCTGGTCAACAAGAGTAAAACTCCATCTCAAAAAAAAAAAAAAAGGTGGGGGTGGGGGGCTGATTCATCAAGGACATAGAACACAGAGATGAATAAGATATGGATTCTGCTGGGCGTAGTGGCACTTGCCTATAATCCCTCCTCCTGCCAATAACCAGGAGGTAAGGCGGTAGAATTGCTTGAAGCTGGGAGTTCGGTACCAGCCTGAGCAACAGAGTGAGACCTAGCGTCTACTAAAAAAAGCAAAACAAAACAAAAATGTGGATTCTGCTGTCAAGAAGCTTGTGGTCTACTGGTATTCATCTTTCTGAAGAGATCATTTTCTACATAGGGACCATGTTTAATAGTACGTAAAGTATTAAAACCTAATATAAAGCCTAATAGGACTTTCCAGAGGCACTGGTCAGCCACAGGAAGCAGACCTAATTTGTGCATCATTTACATACTATTTTAATTAATTTATTTATATCTTACTTTCCGAAATAATTTTAGACTTACAGAAGAGTTGCAAAGATAGTACAAAAAGTTCCCATAATCCCTTCACTTCAGTTCCCTCAATGTTAACATCTTATCTAACATTTATCAAAACTGGGAAACTAATATTGATACAATCATATTAACTAAAATACAGACGTCATGTGAATATCACCAGCTTTCTCCAGTGTTCTTTTTTCTGTTACAGGATCTGACCGAGGATCCCACATTGCATTTAGCTGTCATGTCTCCTTCATTTCCTACAGTCTCTGAAAGTTCCTCGGTCTTTCCTTGCCTTTAAATGCCCTGACACTTTTGAATAGTAGTGATTGGGAATTTGGTAGAATTTCCTTCAATTTGGGTTGGTCCAATATTTCCTCATTATTAGAATGAGGTTATAAATTTGGTGGAAAATATATCACAGAGGCAATATGCCTTCTCAGTGCATCCTATCAAAGGCACATGATGCTGACATGACTACCTCTTGGCGTTGTTAACCCTGGTCCTTTGGATAAGGTAGTATCTGCCAGGTTTCTCTACTATAAGGTTACTACTTTTTCTCTTTGTAATTAACAAATAGTTTGCAGAAGATATTTTGGGGCTATGCAAATATTCTGTTTCTACTTAAACCTTCACTAACTAAATTTTCATTTTTTAAATAAACTTTTCTTTTTCTGGAGATGGGGTCTCTCTATGCTGCCCAAGCTGGTCTTGAACTCCTAGTTTAGGTGGTCCTCCTGCCTCAGTCTCTCACAGTGCTGGGATTGTAGGGATGAGCCACCACACCTGGCCTAAATCAACTTTTCTTTAGAGGAGAGTTTTAGATTTACAAAAAGGTTGCAAAGATAGTACATAGTACCCATTTTCCCCTATTGTGAATATCTTCCGTGTACATTCGTCACCACTATTAAACCAACATTGACACATTAATTAAACTATACACTCTATACTTTATCTAGTTCATTACATTCACTCGTTTTAACATTCAATTGATCTTGCCTGCAGCAATTATTACTGTGATGTCCTAATTGTGATTTTGTTTTCCTCATTTTTTCTACACTGTTCATTGGAATTCTTATGCAAGGAAAACAAAAACAGGTTCTTCAACTTTCCTCACTTACAGGGGCTGGACAAATAACTGTTTAAGATCTCCAGCTATAACAAAATTCTGATTTGTGGTTTAAAAATACATATACGTACAGTGATAGCACCATTATTGGGTAGAATAAAACTATTGAATTCAAGTACAAAGAGTAAAACGAACATGATAACACAGTTTCCAGTACTCTCGCCATACCAAAACATGGTAGTGGAAACCTTTCCTTCCACTTAAGCAAAATTTCTGGTAATAGAATTTTTTCAAAAGGAGAAATCAACTAAATCTTCCCATTATTGTATTTCTCTGAGACCTGTGATATCAAGTGCATTCTATCATGTATAAATTGGAAATATATAACTTATGGTTAGTGATTGTAGGAAAGCAAGGAATCTGAGAAAACACTGATGCTTTAAGTTTAGCTCCCTCTATCTTTCTTCTAAAACTTGAATTATCCTCAAATGGCCATTCGTCTACCCATTTCCTTATTTTACCGTTTAAAAAATTTTTTTGAAATACGATAAATACTTTTTTATTTTAATGGAAAAAGTTATCACTCAGGAAAAAAATAATTTTATGTACATATAATGTATAAGAATCTCAAAGAAGAATGACATTATATTACTTGTTACATAATATTCATTTTTTGAAGAAATATTTACAAGTACCTAATACTGTGTGCAAGGCATTGAACATTAAATAATGTAGGCTATATTTCAAAATTGGAAGAAGAAATGTTTATTTTTAATTTTTCATAAACAACATTAAAATTAGATGTGTTCAATGTGTCATACGGCTGATCTGGGCATGTAACAAAATAAGCTAAGAGGTAATTTAGAAGGTTATTAATAAAATTACCCCTTTTTCTATAGTATACTCTATTTTATCGGTTCTACCTCTAGTTTCACATTTCCTTCTCCCCGATGACTTCCCCAGGTTTAAATCTATTTTTTTTTTTTTTTTTTTTGAGGTGGAGTCTCACTTGTTGCCCAGGCTGGGCTGCATGGGTGTGATCTTGGCTCACTGCAACCTCCGCCTCCTGGGTTCAAGCAATTCTCCTGCCTTGGCCTCCCAAGTAGCTGGGACTACAGTTGCAGACCACCACATCCCACAGATTTTTGTATTTTTAGTAGAGACAGGATTTCGTCACATTGGCCAGGCTGACCAAAAACTCCTGTTCTCAAGTGATCCACCTGCCTCGGCCTCCCAAAGTGCTGGGATTGCAGGCATGAGCCACAGTGCCCAGCCTAAAATCTATTCTTTAAACTTCCTATCAGAACCTGTGAAAAATGACAGCTGTGCTGGGGGAACAAAGTACATATGGGTTGTTAACTCCTAGCAGAGATGAGAGGCTTGAAAAAGGAAGGCTGCAATATTATGATTTGTGTCAGCTAAGACAGTCTTAATTATTGAGAAAAGAGAACACAACAATAATAAAAAATAATTTTTAAAATGGCTACTATTTCTTAAGTACTTATTCTGTACTAGACATTGTGCTGGAACTTTTAAACTGAGAGGTAGGAAGCCTTGATTAAAGAAGCCAGAACTCTTCTAATTCTGATCCTAGCCATTAGTGAACTCTTTCTTGACTCAAAATTAAACAGACATATATTCAGACATGCGTCGAATAACCTGCTATGAAATTGTGTTCACGAACCCCCTTTAACTGTTATCATATTTATCACGATATTTAGCAGATATCGTTGTCAAACCTGTAAGGCTGCTCTCCTGTGTGGGTTCTCAAGTGCCGCGTTAGGTTTGCAGACCTTGGAAAAATCTTGCCACAGTATCTGTTATGAAGAGATGTTTATAAGAAAAAGTCAGCACAGTTGACTATATTTCACTCAAGCCTCACAGCAGCCAGATGTTTACTCCTGATTCAGTTAATCTTGCACGGAACACACATATCTTTGGTATTTAAAATTTGCAACGAAGCCATTTTACAGATATTAAAATAAATAACTCTACAAATAAAGACTGCATTATAAGATCTAGTTGAATCTGTTCAAGTATAAGCAAGCAATTTATGAAAATAGACTTTACTTTTGATTGCTCCTGTACATCTCTCTTATTAATTTGATATTTTTACATTTGCAAAGGTAAATCAGACAAGGGGATAAAAATATGATGGGAGTTTGTAATTCTGGGTTAATGTAAACAGATTTCAAATGTTTCAACTCATTTTACATGTTAGCCACAGTGATAACTTCCTATACATAGAGTGTTATCAGATCGACAAAATCCTGAGACTTCATCCATCAGGGCATGTACCCACAAAAGCTTTTTTTCTGGAAAGTGTCAAATATTTCAAAGAGCAGATAAGTGATATGCCTGAGTCAGATACTACAAATTTCTAAAGATGATTCAGAAATTATATGCATAATTTATTTAGCCAAAAAAAAAAAATCATACACAAAGCCAGAAACATAAAACAAACTTTACTACTGATGAGTAATAGAAAATTTACTAACTAGTTTTACTCACTTATGGACCTTATTTGTCTTTAATTAATGGCCTTATTCTTCAATGCCATGACAATTAATAAATATATCCTTGAGGACAGTAGTAGTATACCTTTAGATGAAAATAATTAATTGTGAAAGAAAATTCATAAATATCAAAGTGAGACAAGCAGATAGTATTTGGACTGCTTCCAACCTCATTTATCACAACCAAATGGCTTGTGTTAAAATTCTCATTTAATAATTTATTTAAAAACACTATTTTTATATTTCACTAAGTGAAGAACACTTTGAAGTGCTTGAGATCTATCACGGTGGCTATTAATCATCTAATCAAGAATAATTTCCAAAATAAACAGCTGGGCCTTTTGAAATCAGAGGGGAGATTTCTGGAAAGTAAGCCCTAATTAACTGTGCAGTTACCTGCAGGTATAGCGCTCCTTTCCCTTCCGCAGAAGGTTCTCTGGCAGGGCATTGGGAGGCGCTCTGAAGTTGAACATAGAGGGCACTGACTGTAGGAGGTCACTGGCCTCAGGTTTCAGGGCACTGAAGCTCTCTAGCTTTTCAGCCATGTTTTCAATAGCTGACATCTGAAAGGTAAAAGCACAAGACCATGAAGCGTTTGGCATCTTGTCTTCTATAATAATCTCTGGCAAACCAAGAACATCATTAAAAGGGAAGCATGAAATCTGCAACAGGTTTTAGAAAGAGGCTGTAGTATCCCAGTATCAAATAAACAACAACAGAATTGATTTATTTAGGAAATACTATAAGTAGAACCAAGCTGAGTGAACTTTTTGCATAAGACCTTGGTTAGGCCATTTTATCATAATCTGATATGTAATTGAACAATGAAATATATAAGAGAGCTAATAAAGCAAATTTAACTTTCTGTTTGATTAAGTGACAGCATTAGTAGCCTGGTATGGACATGAACATAATGGAACTTATAGGGAAGTTGCTATACCCCTTGCCTAGGTAATAAAAACCATAAGAACCATGCAGTCCCAAGAAAAGAACTGACAGCATGAAAGAACACAAAGTGTTACAACACTACAGCTTCAGCCCAGTGTGTGTAACTCAGAAAGAAAAAATTAAATGTGTAAGAGGGTATTGCCTAAGACTACATTAAATTAACGTCTGGATATGCCATCGTTTTAAGTGGGATCATATACAAAGAATTTCATCAAGACAAAGACTGAGTTGAAATGACAGTTCATCACATGTTAATATAATTTCATACAACATAACTTGACATGTACCTTGTAATACAGGGGGAGAGCATTGTATGTAACCTCACTTTTAGAGAAACATTCTTGAAAGAAAATTATCCCTGCCTAATTCTTCCCCACTAACAGCCTCATTTTTGTTGCTTATAATCTTCAAGTTTTTGTTCACTTGCACACTTATTTGAGAGTCACAATCAAAGGATGGCATTTACTTTTTAAGTTGACTTGTTCACTGTTTTTTAAAATTTTTTTGTAGAGATGGAGCCTCACTATGTTGCTCAGGCTGGTCTTGAACTCCTGGTCTCAATCAATCCTTCCACCTGCTTCAGTCTCCCAAAGTGCCAGGATTATAAGCATAAGCTACTGTGCCCAGCCTTAGCTTGATTCTTAAACTCCACAGCTACAGGGACTCTCCCCTTTCCTTTGACCTTCTCAGTATGTTGGGTTTCCTCAGGGCTCACATTTTATTTGGAAGCTCCTTATTACTGAATTTTAAAGTAGAAAAACAAACTTTTGGGCCACCCTGTTAAATCAACCCCCTTTTATTTGTTTGGTTCTTAGGGTAGTATGCCATTAGAAAGCTCAAGAAGCTATTTTAAAAGGTGTTTGCATTCTGTATGCATTATATAAAATTCTCAAAGAGCTGGGATGCTAGACCAGAGACACATAAGAACCAAGATGATAACTGCACGTTCAAACAACTGGTCAACTCAAGAAACTATCCTTTTGCTAATGAGACAGCAAGACAGAGACAAAGGCCTAATTTACAAGCTCAAGCTAAAGGTAAAAGGCAACATTTCCTACTCAGAAGGAAAAATTAAACAAACATATATTTTGTGTACACACAGCTGGACGGAATGCTGTCAGCTTCTTAAAGTAGAGCAAAATCTTAACAGCACAGCCTGAATATGATCTCTTAACAAAAGGAATATTGTGTGTTTGATTTTTCAAATGATTATTCATGTTCTAGTTAGTTCTCTCTTTTTTTCCCCCCTTTATCCTGGAGCCTGCCCTCTCATTTCATGTCCGGACTCCTAATGCTAGCTACAAATTGCAACGTACAGGGTACCACTGCCAATTTGCCAAATGTCTTTCATCAAACACGGTACAAAAAAATCTCAGAGGAAAGTCAAGATACATTTACTTGTCAGACGACAAATGTGAATGCATTGGGAAGGCAGTAAGGGCTATAAGCTCAGGGGTTTGATTCATAATCACTCAGCTGCTAAAACATTCTCCACAGATGCAAGTGGACAGCACATTTGTCACTATGAAGGATTTTGACACATACTGATCACAGGACAGAGATATGGAAAGATGCTGCTGCTCACAAAGGTTGTAAGAAATTCTGTCTCCACAGAATACTGTCATTATGCCCTTCCAGACAGAGCATTAGCATGTCTGTGTTACTTTGGATTTATTTACTAGAAATCAATCCAGAAATATTTTATGATACGCTTGTATTTGCCTGTATTCCTACTAATTGTTCCTTGTAGAAAATCATTTTGATATTCCACCCAGCATGTAATAAATTTTCTGAGTGAAAGATGACCTCTGGCCTTCAAACTGATTAGCACTAGTAACAAGCACGGGCAAAAGGGTCATAATCACACCCATTTATTGGGATGAACAGTTAGTGCCTGGGTAATGATTACAAATGTTTTATTTATATACATTTAGTATTTAGGTAAAATTTCATTATCTAGTGGTTTTAAATCATTTGAGTGTCCATCTTGCTGACACACTCAGATTCCTGCAACAAAACATCTTATAGAAACACGTTTCCTTTTATATGGAAAATAGCTTACTCATGACAATTATTCCCGGCTTTCATCTCTAGCACACATAAACTACAAGTCCTTCAAGTTATTTGAGAGCAATTGGCTGTTGAGAAATGTGTCTTGCTTTAGTAGCTGCTAATAGCTAGCTCCTTTTGAAGAAAGATCGCTGTGATTACTTTACCTCAAACTGTTTCAATTTGGGAAAACCATCAAGAAACAAGAAAATATATTATAGGCTTGATGGCTAAATAATGACATTCTTAAAGGTAATAGGAAAAAGAATAAGGGTTACACAAGTGTCTCTCTTACAAGCTGCCCCCACCCCTGGCTTCTGGTGTCAAATGAAAAGAGAATTAAATCGGAGTAGGAAAAGGGAGGGAAAGAAGATGGGAAGCAAGCTGAGGGTAACTATTAACACACATACACACGTACACAAAACATTTTCTGCCTAGCCAGCAACCACTGAAGCAAAATAAAAGCCTTCATTGAATCCTCCTTTTCATCTTCCTAATATTTGCTCTTACAGCACTTGACCTCAGTTGAAAAGAAGAAGTTTCCCCATTAAGATAAACAGACGTGACTCAGATATCTGCTAGATGGGGTAACTCAGCAGTTCTGTGACCAACATCAGCCCTAGTCAATACCTTAGACTACGGTATTGGATTAATATGAGCTCTATTGAGTGCCTAGATCAAAAACCCAACTTTCTCTTGCTATCTGGTCTGACTCACATGATGTTCCTCCAAAAGTAACGTACTTCTTCCAGGAGAGAGTAAGTTTTGACATTCATTTTAAATTTTACAAATCAAGATAAATTGGAAAAAATGGAACAGAATCTAGTTATATGTTCTTAAATTATGAAAAAAATGAAAAGGGCAATGTGTACTACTATGCAGAAGAAATTTGCTGAGAATGGGGAAATCAAAGTTAGAGCATATATTTTATTACCCTATGACCCATTAATGTCATAGGGTAATCTAAGATCAGTAAATGACAGGGTTTTTTTCTATGGAACAGTAATTTTTATTTACATATATAATAGTTGATGTTATCTGCAGCCAGATGTCTGGAAGAGGAAGTCATTTCACCCTGTTCCAGTCCCCAAGAGGCTATTAACTTTATACTGACGCAAACTAATATTTAGACACAATTCCCTAGCTTCTACAAAAAATGTAGCTATCTCTCTATTCAGATAAAGTTAGTATTTTTAAAAACATTTCAGCAGGCAAGATATTATCAACTGGGTCCTAAGTATTTAGCTTAACATTTATTATCTGGCAGCTAATAATTGATGACATAAAAAGGTTTCTCATTAAAACTATTAAAATGACAACCTGATTATATGAAATGATATGTCCAATAACACCATGAATTATGTGACCTAATGTTTTACAAATTAGATTACACATGACTTTATCATAAAATAACTAACTTTTCATAAATAACTTATGATGGGAAAGTTTGTAGATTTGGTAGTTTTCTATATTTATTCACTTGATAATCTTGAGAAATCACAAAATCATGGTAATATGGAGGAGAAGTAAATATTCCTATTTTATGGTTACCTCACTCCATGTATCACATTCAGCAGTTATGATTATGAAATCACTTAGTTTTTTTCCTTATTTTTGTGGGTACATTGTAGGTGTATATATCTTGGGGTACATGAGATGTTTTGATATAGGCATACAATGTGAAATAATCACATCATGGAGAATGGAATATCCATCCCCTCAAGCACATATCCTTTGTGTTACAAACAATTCACATGGAGGTTTTTTTAGCCACTAAAAATTATAAGCATATATCTTTAATATTTCCTACTAATGTATGTTTTATAATACAAACGTAAATCACATCTCTGAAAAACCTGTGTGACTCAATGGAATGGGAATGTTTCAAAGCGTTACAATAGCAATCACTATGCTGTTGTATAAACTGTGGAAAAGGCAGTTTAACTTAAAGTCTACATTGCCTTTGTAAGTTAGTACAATCATTGGCCATGTATGTAGGGGGTCAACACCTTAAGCTTCAAGCAGCTAACAACAAAGCTACTGTCAAATTCATAGTGTACCTTCGAAAAGAGGACCATGAGACACAATACTCAGGACAGATCTCTACCAGGGAAGTCCAAGGAGGACTATACCGGAAATGCAGGCCAGGAGAATCAGAAAACAACCCCATTTACTACATAACTTTGCCTAAGTTAGTGGGTTGATCTCTCTCTCCCTCTTTCTCCATAAATACTTGTATACTTTTGAAATAAAGTTAAACCTTAAAAGTCTATCAGAATGAGAAAAATCACAATCTTATATATTCCACAAAAGAAATAAAATGAAGGAATTTCTGTTGAAGAAAAACTAATAACAGACAGAGGAAATAGGTTAGTGCTAAAATGCTTCAACTAAATTTATATATAATTATTCAGTGACTTCAAAAGGACAGCTGAACTATATCCCAAGATTTTGCCCATTCTTCAGAAATCAGGATAATGTTCAGTGAAAAAGTGAAACAAAAACAAATATACTTAGAGAATATTTTTAACTATATGTTATTTCCACTGACCAAGTTTTATTTGGAGGTGAAAACCACATAAGGAGTATTCTTTGTATCCTGAATAGCTTCCACAATAAAAAATAAAGCTATCCCCTAATATTATTAACTGAAACTGCCTGTATCTGGAAATAGTAACTGAAAGTCAAGGAAGTGAGACTAGATGCTAAAAGATCCATTCACTAGTTACACATGGATTTGTAAACATTTCGTTTTATATCTTCAAATAGCCAGAACCAATTTCTGCCCTGGGATATATGGATGTGAATTTCCATGTCAGCCTGTATCTACACACAAATTCGGGTTTTATCCTTTAGAAGGCTTTATCAAAAGCATCTTTACATGCTGATACAGGCTCCACCAAATAATGGTTGTTTTCATTTAGTGACCCATTTCGAAGTCTCGTTTAACAGCGTGTTCCCAGGTGTCCAGAAAGAGTTCTGTATCAAGGTATAATTATGTGGAATGGATCAGATTTATCGAATAAAATCATTCTGTAAACAATTTCTAGCTCACTAAATGCCCAATTATAACTGAAAGAATGCAGCTTAAGAAAGCAGGAAAACTATCTGCTGGAGCCATATCACGTAATGGAAAGAGGTTCAGAATTCTTTATGTCTGTACAGCAATTTAGAATGTAAGCTGTATTCTTTTTAATGTTACATCACTTTAGTCAAAAATATAAGTAGGAAACTTACCCAAGTTCTCTGATCAGGCAGTTGGAACTGGGAGCAAAATTGAAACAAAAACAAAAAATTACTTCTGTGTTGGTATCTTTATTGTAATCTATCCTTTGAGAAATTAACATTTGAACTAAATTAGTAATTTTTGCTTATCAGGTAACTGTACCTTGAGTAAAAGCTTTGGAAATAAAAATTAAATATTTTTATAACACTGCTGAATTTCCTCTATTTACCTAAATGAAATGTTTGAATCAAATTTCGTTTTTACAAGAAAGCTAAATGCTACCTACTAGCAAATCTTACAACAAAGCAGATGCTTCCCTTTTTGTTAATTACTACTTGCTATAAAACAATATCCCTAAATATACTTTAATAACTAAACATTAAGCCATTTCCTGTAAAAATCCAATCTCTTGCATTTTCATAATGTTAATAACAAAAAAAGATATTTACTCAAATATGAATTACTGAATAACAAAAGGATAATATACTTGGAAATTCACGATTTGATTCTTATTAGTATAGGACCCAGACCGTCAGAAGTCAGAACACTTAAGAATGTTAATGGAAAACTAAAAAGATCTAGCTATTAATGACAATTTGTGACAAGATTCACTGGAGGAAACTTCAGTGGGTTAGAAGCTCTTCCAGGAGACACAAAGGTTATATATGCTTTAAAATATCATTTTGCCTAGTTAAAGGAGATATATATTTTGCTTACATATGTTTTGGTAACTTTAATAAGGAAGATATGTAGTTTTTAAAGGATGAAAGCTTGATCGCAGATGAAATCTAACCATGAGAAACACTTGTTGAAAGCAAAACAGAAGATGAAGGACAGAAGATTTAAGTGATTTTTCACATCAAGGTATAAATTATGACTTGGGAAAAGACTGTCTCCTCAGTTCCTTAGAATGTAGTAGCAGAAAATCAGCCAATTTAAAAGGAAGAAAATACAAAAGAATGAAGAAAGGACAGAAATGTAAGTAAAAGATTGTTGCAGATGTCCTCAAAGCCAAACATTTGGAAATAAAATGTGCAAACAACCAAAAATAATGCTAATAGTATAGGAAAATCAAACAAAGGAATAATAACCACATTTACAATACTATAATTGCCAGGTGACTTCATGAACGTTCACATGAGCTATCAGTGTGAATGCAAAGGATCCAAAATAGGAACAAATAAAATGGACATTCAGAGGTCACACAGTAATAACATTCCCTGCATCTTACCTATTTGTGGCCATTGAACTCCTTTTCGAACTTATAGTGTAAACTAAGAGACCATAAATAATTTTCAACCACGTATGCAGGGAAAGCCTCTACAATGCTTATTTCTCCCTTAGAGTAAACTAACTTATTTGTAAGAGAAAACTAGAAGCTAGAAAGTTCTCACCTGACCTGACACAGCAAACATAATTCTTCAAGAACTGAACTAAGAGAAGACTCCATACCCTCAGCATTTATCTTTTAATTTTGATGTATGTATTTATGTATCTTCTAAGTATTTTTAGCAGAATTTTAAAAATATGTATTATTACAAAAGGCAATAATATAGCCTAATAATCTTTCCATAAAATTCAATAAATTTTTATTTACTGAGCTAATCACTTATCACTGACTAGGAATTATGGATTGAGAAGGGATATGCTGGGAACAATATAAAGATATACAAAAATTGTAAAACCAGACTTGCCAAGAGAATACCACTATGAAGCATCCTTATTTCTTTTCCCTAAAACATTGAGAATGTGACCCCCCTTTATTACTATAGTAACCCTAAGAAATAGATAGGGCAGATATTATTCCCATTTTGAAATGAAGATCCAGAAGCCAAGAGAGTCCATGTGATTTGCTCCAATATACTTGAATGGAAAATGAAGCAATGAACAGTTTTATGCAAGCACATTAGCTATGAAATCATGACAAGCACTGAGAACAGAGGTAAGTCATTCTGTTTTGGCTCCTTGATCTGTGCCACCCGTACTTCTCCCTACTGAGGTCATGCCAAGAACACAATAAGCATCTTTTCAAGTACTCCTAGATAGATGTCATGGCCCTGGCAAAGAAATTGGGCAGGGGATGAGAGGAGGGTGTTTTAATAGCATCCATTTATATTCATAATAAAATGTTTTTACACCCACTGATAAGAGCTCTTCCTCATTTAGGTCGTTCCACAAGCCAAGCGCGATGCTAAATATGTCGTGTACATAAATGCCAACTCTTCCAGTTACCCTGGGAAGGGTAAGACTTGATAAAACGGGAGGAGAGCTCACCTGTATCCCAGTTTGTATCCCAACTATATACAGCATGACACACGAAAACAGCCATGATAGTTATAAAAACAATGAACTATTTCTATAGTAGTTGGTAAATAGCCTTTGCCCTAAGCACCCTGAATGTTCCCCTGCTTCCCTGGTCTCTTCCCCGAACACCCCTCGGATAGTCCCACTATCCAGCAAATAAGACATTAGCAGCTGGGGCAGCAAGAGCCTCCGGTATCCTGCTCCAGAATGACAGAAATCCATTCTGATTGGTAAGTATTTATGGCACACCAGGTTTTTGATCTTCACTCTTGGGTCTCGTTCTAACAGCAACACGCAGCAATAGAGAGTCCCTTATTCTGATGTGACATTCTGGCGCAGGAGAAAGACAGTGCCATTGTGCTCCCACAGACGTGTTTATGAAGATCTGAGGAGTGACTGCTATGCTTGAAGTGCTGGACACAGGCCTCATCTTTTGTGATCCTTAATTAAATTTGGGAATGTTAAAATATAACATTTTCTCTCTTATTATTTTATTTTAAAATACGTACCTACTATATTGCTAATGGCTGCAAATTCATACAGAATTACTGGTTGACAAAACTGCCCATCTTATGAACTGGTAAATTTACCTACATTAGCAAAAAATCTTTGAATTTCAAAGTGGGTAGAAACCTTACACAGAACTCTCTCATTTTACAAACAAGAAAACTAAGAGGCAGGTTAGACTAAGATGCTCGAAGACACTGAGTCCCTGTTTTGGTTTTTCCCATTTTATCATGTACTCATAGCACTCTGTTTCGAAATGGTTAATTACAAAATTTTAAAGATTATCAGAATATGAAAATAATTTGATTACTGTAATATTACAGTAATTAACTATTGTAACATTAATGAATATATGAATATTACATTCTCAATTTATAATTATAAAGGAAGTTATCAAGAGAGATGTACTTTTTGTACAATATCTTACACAAAATATGTACTACATTCCAGTTTATTAGTCTACGAAACTTCGCAAGTACTATTTAGATCAGTCTAAATAAAAAATATAGTTTATGATAAACAGTAACTGTTTAAGAACTTACTTCTTTTCCATTAAGTAATTATGTAAATAATATCCTTTAGTCTTCCAATATAAAATTAATACTAACTGGAATGTTTCTAAAACTTGTACTGCTAAACCATATATTATCTCATTTTGAAAGAGAGTGAGAGTTCTTTAGCAATAGTAGATTTATCTAACCCAGGAGATTGTGTTACAACTCTCATACTCTTTATTCAGGACTCTAGGAAGATACTTGAAAAAGTGTAAAAGAGGTAGCCGAAAGGAAAAGAAAAAAAGAATCAGATCTCATGATTTTTATTTAATTAATTTAATTACCTAATAACTTTCTATAAGATAGCTTGCATAAAACTTCTCCCAATTTTATTAGAGAATCGTCATCTTTTGTTTGAACATATTGCAACAGAAAAAATTAGTTTACTTTGTTTTTAAGAATTTTCATTAAAATGTGCTATCAAGAAAGACCAGAGCTTATATCCTTTAAACAAAAGTAAAATAAAATTTATATTAAGAAACCACATTCAAGACGCTTATATACCGTATTTGTTCTTTCAATATGATTTTCCAGATGGTGATTGATAGGTAAACCCATTTTTTTAAATGACTAAATGCATAAGGGCATTAGGATGAACCAGTTAGAGATAGTGATGCTTTGTATTTTACTTGCAGTGATAAACTGTATATATTTTGATAAATGAACACAACTTTGTTCTGCAAATAGCATTGTGCATTGTGGTGAATTCTTGTGCAACTACAGAACTTTGCTGGAATGCTCACTGGTCTCTAGATAAATTCCTTCCCCCTCTATGGTAACAACTTGTCAGGTAGGCTCATTTCCTGTTTTTATCTAAGCTCTAAAAGAATAAGAATGACCTTCATGAATTTGGGACGAGTCACTGTATGATCTATTTGTCAGTATCAGCAACCACAACACACAAAACACATCTTGGATATTTATTTTCTTAACTGAGTTCTGCTCACTCCAAAATGTACTTTAACTCAATAGACAGTTAATAGCAGACAATAATTTAACACTGAGACCATGTTATTTTTACACATATATTAACTAACTTTTCTTTAAAGACTGTGGGTTTTAATTCTGCTAGAATTTCCTGTGTTCTTCCACATCAGCGTCATAGGAAATCCTAATGTTCTCAAGATGTCTTTCATTTGATTGCACCTGCTTTTCAGGATCAACAAGTTAGTTTACAAGCTGGAAACTTCAAATCCAAAATACTTACTTGTGGGTGAAACAAGAATCCTGGAGAAGGCCTCAAGTATTTCTCTTTCAAAGCTTCAAGTGGGTCAGTTAGTTTTCTTTTCTCTACTCTGAAAGGTTAAAATTAGATTTTGGAGATGAACCAGTCTCACATATCAATTACTACATAATCACTCACATTTAAAGCAGCTAACAATAAAGCCAATGGTAGGTTTCTGGGTAGCACACTAATAAAAATATAAAGACATTTGCTTAGTTTTTGGAGATTACTCATGGCCCTTCTAGGTGCTTAAGGAGAGGAGGACCTATTTATAATGGAAAAAAAAAAAACCCTACTGAATGACTAGGAATAGAAATATAAAAATAGGAATAATGAGAAAATATGAAAAATGAAGAGTCACTAAAATAAGAGGCATTTGTCACAAATTCAGTACCATTCCATTTCAAATGTAGACCAGAATGCTTGATGATTTTGAAATCATGAGGTCAAGGCTGATTCTGAATATGAGAGCCATTTTCTACCAAGAAGGTGTTCTCCCAAATATGCACTCTATTTCTTCCATATTTGTCAATAATAGTAAGAGAGTCTCCAAGCATACACTGCTAGCCACTCTTCGAGGTTTTCTCTCTCTCAATATATATTTATATTTATACATATAACATATTATTATATAAATATTTTTATGTAAATTATAATATGTGTTCAAAGAGAGAGAGAGCATATATGCTCTTTGGATGCCACTGCTGATAAAGAAGGCAGGCAGATAGGATGGGTGTGGTAAAAAGAGGATGGGGAGCTTTCTGAAGACAGAGAGAAATACGTAAACTTACCTATAGATCGCTTCTGCTTTAGAAATGTTTGCCATTCTATTTTGCATTAAGAACATAGAGAAATAATATCCCTATGTTGAATTAATTCATTAAATTAATTTCTTTTACCAACCTGGTATTAAAAAATACCTTTTAGATATGTGCACTCTTAAAGCAGAATAAAATAGCTACCAATTATTGATATTATATATGTGATATGCATGTGTGGCATACACTATTTCACTTACTGAAGTAGGTGATGTTATATCCATTTTATTGGTTTTGTTTTTTTTTAAGACACAAGAAGGCTGACATTACAATCCTGGTCTGACACTAAAACTGGATTCTAGGTCTTTCGTGAGTGGTCAAATGACAACCCTAGGTCTTAATTGAGACAAGCACCAGAGAGATGTTGGCGATCACAGTGAGTAACAGGAATGTTAGCAGGTGATGAGGATGAATGCAAGGAATGCGTGGAAGAATCAGAAGACAGTTGCTATTGAGAGGGTACAAAAAGGAAAGTCTGAAAAATTATCTTAACAAAGGATGGAGACACATCACTGAGTTGGAAATATGACCCTTACCCAAAATGTGTGACATACAATCTACACACAAAATATGGACGATACGTGTTTCTTTGTTTTTTCCCTTCTCTAGTAACAGAACTGCCAAAGGAATTAAGATATAATAATTTTTAAAAGCAGCCAAACTTGGTACTGATGCACTGAGATATTCTGTATTGTCCTTTGATATTAGTGTGTCATATTCAAATGGGGGTAGTTCTTTCTACACTGGCAATGTTTCCTTGTTAATGCATCATAAAAAATATACATAGAAGAAGAGATTTAAGTGAGAAGAAATTGCAGTTCTAGTACCTATTAAGTAATAGGAACTCAATAAACATTGTTGAATGAAATAATAGAACAGCATCTCTTCATGAAAGAGAATTAGAGAAAATATGAAAATACTCCCATGTTAGATAAGTTCAATAGAAAATTATACACATGTTCCATGAACTCTTGACAATGAACATTTGAATAAGAAAGTAAATGTGAAAATGTTTGTAATAATCAAAATATGAAATATTCATAATATTATTATTCATAGCCATTTAAAGAAAACTAGTATTTTCAAACTAAATCACTTTGGTCAAGTGAATATTACAGGATATTGCCAAAAAGCCCTTTTATTAAATTTGTATGTTTCACCCCAAGATTTTTTTTTTGATACATCAAAGGAAACCGGATAATGAAGCTATTAAACAGAGACAGGTTTTTTTTTAAGCCAACTACTCATACTATATACAAAACATTTTCTGTGATTAATATTTTATTTACTTGGGGATTCCTGAGAGATTTATTTAGAAACAATATGACCAGCCCTTACTAAGGATGTGTTGGTACGTTAACAAAGAGTGGACTCCTGCTGTTATATATCTCACCTATTCCAAAGAACCTGACCCATTTTAGTACCCACGCATATTTGCATTAATCCTTCAGGATCCTCATAATTCCACCCCACTTGCCAATTTACTTTAAATACAACGTTCCCATATTTTCCACTCCAAAAAAAAGTGTTTAAAAATAAATTTATTGTCAAGGGAAAAAAAATTTGCAGGCCTATTCCAAGCCCCCAGCTTCAGAAACATCCAAAAATAAGTTCAAACCGAATGAGCCAACTTTCAGAATAAAAAATGAGTTCACCAGATCAAACAACTTCATTCTGTTTTATAATAATGGTAAAAATGATGTGTTAAAAAGCCATCACTTTACAGTGTAAATACCCCTTTCATACATCTGTTCATATTTCATCATCTCCCATCCACCCTTACCTGTAAATAGGGTCCATAAAGAAAGGAGTGGGTCTTGCATGCTGCAAAGAACCGTCTGAAGCTGGTCTTGGTTCCATGCTGCTTCCTTTTTTTTCCCCAAACACGTGGTTTTTTCGAGGTTCAGTCAGCTTTGTCCCACTGGCTCTACTCCTACTGCCCATACTTAGATCCAGGGGCTGGTCTTGGCTTGTGGCAGGCGTCACTGGCGGCTTGGAGGGGACTGGAGTCAAGGGCTTCTCGTCTTTTCGCTTAGTGGTGAGATCAAAGGGGGACTCAGAGCTGCCCTTCTGCAGTTTCTTAACTTCACCTGGTGATTGGGGTTCCATTTTCAAAGGTAACGATCTCAAATCTCTATCAGGAAATGGGTACATTGATTGGGAGAATGCTGGAAAAAATGGGAGGGGAAACATGGAAGGGTAAGGTAAAGCTCCAACTTTTTTGTCTTGCAGCCCCACCAGTCCTGTTGAACCAAAGTATTTTTCAGCAATAGAAGCAATAGCCTTTATAGAATCATTCACAGCTCCTGACACCGCAGTCTGCTCCTCTAAAGATGGTGAGAAAATGGAATGATTGCTGTATTCTTTCTTATTATTTATTGAAGCCAGATTCTGAAGAGGGCTTACTTTGTCTTTGAACATTTTACCATTTTCTTTAAATTTCTCTTTATCACTTTCAATGTCACTTTCCAGATCAGAGCCCGAGGTTGTTTCCAGGTCACTGCCACTTGGTGTACTGACATCATCAAGGTCACTACTCTCTGACTGGTCACTGATTTTCTCAAGGGGCCTCTCTTCAGAGGACCTCTCGGGCTGGAGCTCCACTGGCTTATTGTCCCCTACAGGTGGGTGTTTAGATAGTGCCTTCAAAATATCCTGTGTAGCTGGCAGTATCTGAGGATGTGTCATGAGGGGACTTTGACTTTTGTTTGTCTGTTCAGTACTTGATAGTCCTTTAACAGGAGAACTAGCAGGTATCAAAGGAGGCCTGTGGTACAAGCCGGAAGGAAACAGACCAGGGAAGCTAAAAGAAAATCCAGGAGCTGTTGGAAAGGTAAGACCAGCAGGATGCCTATTGGCGCCAAAATAGTCAGCAAGGCCCGGGTTGGCATGACTCATATTAACCATGGACGTTTTATCCATAGCTGGGGTTCCAGGAAGTGAAATGCCTTGGCCAAAAAATCCACCTGCCGCAAAATGGTTCTTGCCCTCACAAAACCTCCTGTGTTTATTTAAGGAAGACGTAGTGCTGAACATTTGTCCACAGTCTTTGCACTTGATTTGGGTTCTGCAATCAGCATGCATGCGCTTATGACGACAAAGGTTTGAAAACTGAGTATAGGATTTATGGCAGACCTCACCTGTGTGCAAACAACAAAAAAGAATCTCAGGCTTTATGTCAATTGCTTCTGAATTTAGCAAGTATCACAACTGGTTTACTCAAAATTTCAATTAGGAAGCCCGTAAAAGACATTGGAGGCACCAATCTGGGTGCTCCAAACACAGAAAACCCCATTTCACTAGATTCCAAAGCAAGGCAACCAACCTGACAAATGTCTTGAGGCAGCACAAGTATTTCATATATATATTTTTTGTCACCTCCACATTGTGCAATATTTTGCATTATATTTGCATATTTAAATATTTATGGAGAGTTAAATTCCAACATGCATTGATTCTCCACCCAATTACTATGCTGATATAATGTTGAAAATTAAAGTCTTAAAACGTATTGAATATGAAACACAGCAAGAACACCTTTCAAATTTTAGAGTACTTAAAAATTCTATTTTGTAGACACCAAAACAAAATAAAATAGCCTCAACCAGAAACTTCACCTTCATTGCCTCTCCCCTTGGGGAAAAAGCCTGTGACTGCCCTGCTATTATTTAATTGGTATTATATCATATGCTCTCATCATTCACACATCAAAGCCACACAACAATGCACATTGTGTATTCTGAGACTTTTTTTTAACAATCATTTTCATGATTTGAGAAAGACTGACATAATTTACAATGGCTCTATTTTAAGCCTGCAAAGGAAACGAAATTGAATGTAGCCCATCCTGCATTCCTGGTTCCCATGAACTATGATCACGTCCTCTGACTTCCCCTCACACCAGTGGTTGCGCTAACCTTCCTGCATTTATGAAACCCCCGTCCTTGGGAAACATGTCCACTTGTTGTCATATCTACATTAGTTATCTCAGGCTTGACTTCTATGTGTTACAGCCAACTCTGGTTGGTAGGGGAGAGCACTGTGAAACCTCTAATCCAGAAAGAAGGGCACAGCATTGGGCGCAGCTGTGAAATATGCCTTTTCACCAAGAATTTGCCAATAAAGTAGAATCTCCCTCCTCACACATGTACCACTATAGCTAAGTATATTTTAAGACCAAACTTTGTACCCCTTAATAACTCCTTTACTAGGTAAGAATCCTCACTCACTTCACGGTCCAGTAGGATTACAGTATCAGTACCCTGAGCATCATATTTTTTTTTATTTTACTTTATGGGGTTGAATCATGTTATGTGTGAACTTACTTTAACACTTCTGTGTATGTTCAATACATGCACAAACAAGATATACCTTGTTGGTAATTGTTGAAACAAATTTATTTTAAGAAATTAAATTGAGGCCGGGCGCGGTGGCTCAAGCCTGTAATCCCAGCACTTTGGGAGGCCGAGGCGGGTGGATCACGAGGTCAAGAGATCGAGACCATCCTGGTCAACATGGTGAAACCCCGTCTCTACTAAAAATACTAAAAATTAGCTGGGCATGGTGGCGTGTGCCTGTAATCCCAGCTACTCAGGAGGCTGAGGCAGGAGAATTGCCTGAACCCAGGAGGCGGAGGTTGCGGTGAGCCGAGATCGCGCCATTGCACTCCAGCCTGGGCAACAAGAGCGAAACTCCGTCTCAAAAAAAAAAAAAAAAAAAGAAATTAAATTGAAGACAAAACGTAGCATTTATTGCTTTCATATGATGACTGTCTTTTAAGTGCAGAATGTTTGTGCTTCTAAGTCAAAGCAATAATAATTTTTTTTAAAAAAAAGAAAAAAAAAAAAAAAAAACTCATGCCTAGGAGATTTTATAGACTTTAGTCAAGCAAAACTCACCCAGAACTTGGATTATCCCACATACATCCAAACAGGAAGTACTACGTGAGGATATGTCTCTTTCTTTACTACGAAAGGTTAAACTGTATTGTTATATATACCAATGTGCTTGGTAATATTAAAGGTGCCTTCAGTTGTGGGATGAATCATAACAATATAGAAGTTGTAACATGCATTTTCACGGGAAGAGAAGGTGTGGGTGATTTCTTTTCAAATTATTTTTCCAGAATATATTGACCAGAGTCAGCTTTAAAAGTATATACTACGTAACCATACACAATAAATAAACATGTGATTTAAAATATTTGATACACTAATTAAAATCATGTAATGAAGAAGGTAGAAACATCAGACATTCACTAGATATATTAGAATAATTCAGCTAGAAACAATAACAACATTTTATTATTGGAATTATAAAAAGTAAGAAAGCAACACCTCTTAAAAGACACTAAAAAAAAATGTCTTGATGAGTATTCAACCAAGACATAAGTTTTTCAAAGGCTTGTAATTTTTTGGCAAGGAAATATTGCTCTCTACACTTCTTTCTTACAACCAGATGGCTTTAAAAAAAAAAAAAATCAAGAGTTTCTCTATAGTGGAGTAACAGAAGTTCAGCTGATTTTTCTCATGGCACCCTTTGTTACATGGCTGAGTGGTGTCTGTGTCTGGGCTCAAGAACATAGGATATGGGATGTTTTCTTAGGCAGAGGCTTTGTTTTCAGCACTTGAAGGACTGGCCTGGCATACCACAAACCACCAGGCCTCCAGGTAAACTGGTTCAATTGATATTGAAGTCTATACTCTACTGTAATTTTCTCAGTAATAAGGAATTAGCGAGCAGTTAACATTGCATTTTTCTACTTATTAAACAAATTAAGAGGCATTTTGAATATATTCAGCCTATTAGAGCATGTGGTTTCTATTTGGGAAAGCTGGAGGTTTCTGTAAAGGCAGTGAGTAATTACCTTAGCACTGGTGACTTTGGGCTCAAGCGTGGCAGCACACTGTAATAAGAGACAGTTGCCATAAACACACCAGTGGGGGTAAATCGTGGTGTGTGGCCTTCTGGTGAGAAACAGATATCAGCCCTAGGTGAACCTCCTCCCCTCAAGTCTCCGCACCATTTCCTGATCTTTAAACTCTTTTGTTCTGAAATTACATGGCTATTATTCATAATTACTCCATGGTTTTCTGTCAGATTTTATATTTGAAGAATGCCATCTGCCATTTAAATTTACCAATAATTACTGAAAATACATTCAAGGGAAATACTTTATGCAATCTGATTGGAAAGGAACACCCGATGGCACTTTAAAGTGAAACACTTGTCTTCAACACAATTAAAATTCCAGATCCCAGAATCTTCAATAGTAGAAGTCTATATTTTCTGACTTTTATTTTAAATCATAGAGAAAGCATTAAATGAGTGATCAGAATTCCTTGTGGTTTATTTTACTTTTTTTTAACATCAAAACATAATAAAACTTACCAAAATTTATTTCTGAGGAATCAGAAATAAATGAACTATTTAATATTGTATGCCTGTAGTACTTCCAAGTACATTTTCAGGGCATTAAGACTTAAGAGTCAGGAATGCCTTTTTGAGACAAGAAGTCTAAAAGTTCTATTGAATGCTTTATTTCTTGTGACCTTCAACAGAGCTTCCCCAAGGGAGACGAGAGCACCCTTTTTTTAAATCTGTTAGTCCTCTTCACCCAGGGAACAGAAGAACATATGAGCAAAACAGGACTCTAGTGTAAGCTGGAAAAGGAAAGAAAAGCTCTTTTGGTGCTTGGACACACAAAAGAAGGCTGTGTCAAGACGAAGGAGAGTTAGTCTCTGGCATCTCTATGTTGGCACTGCAAATTAGTTTTTTCCATCAGGTCCTGTAGTAGTGTCTCATATACCTATTACAAACCAAAGTCAGAGGTCTTGCCAAGTGCTGAATATGCTTCAACTAAGTCTATGTGTATTTGGATCCAAGGTCAGTCTTGAAGTTTGTAGCACAACTCAATAAGTCATTGTATTTTATGTCCAGCCAAGCAATGGATTAGAAGAAGCCCAGAACTTTTGCCCACAAAAACTAAAAACAACTGATTTTTCTTCTAAAATGTTTGAGCACAATACAGAGAAAAGGAGTGGGTGGACAGAAGGAAAAGCAAATGAGAGCTGAGTTTTGCTGTAGCTGGAGGGTGTTACTACAGTGCTCTGCACAAGGATGTTCTAAGTAGGTGGTCAGATCAGATGTCCCCTAAAAGCACACTGCCTATAAACTTGCTTTGGTGCAATGGTAAGAGAAACAGCATGTCCAGCGTCTAAATGAAAATGTTCTGCTTTTCTTCAAGTAACAGAGAACTACAGAGCCACCAGCCTGTGATTGGCAACAATGGGTAGATTAAAAAGCATTTCATCCCCCTCGCTCTCTCCACACACATGTACTCACATACACACACACAGAGCTGTAAGTCTACTGGCCAGGTGGGGTTCTTCCAGCTCTTTCTTATCCAGAACAGGTTTTTAATCACTTCATCTTGTTTAGTGATGTCTGCTATTTGCTGCTTTACAAAGCCATGAACATTTACAATATGAGACAAATCTGATTGTCTTGATTAAATCCTATAACCTGGGGAGGCTTCCCTTTGATTATCTAATGACTTTCCTTTTCTCTACCTGTTATTGATTTCTTCCAAAAGAAAATACCCCAGGTATCAAAGACAAAATACCATAGATCCGATTACAAAAGATTTACTTGTAATCATAAGTAGCCCTACTGGATTGGACCACAAATAGCTAACACAGTGACCCTCAGAAGGCCACGCACAGTCACTCTCCTGGTCACAGTGCCTTTTGGAGGAGAGACAGATGTGGGAAGGAGGGCTGGAGTGTTAAAAACTTACAGATAAAGGGCTTCACACTGCTGTGGATGTGCTTGTGTTGTTTGAGGCCCGACGAAGTGGCAAACGTTTTGCCACACTCCGGGCAAGCATGGGCCCGGGCACCAACATGCTGAGAGCGAATGTGCCGCTGAAGGTTGCTAGGGTCCGTGAAAACCTGCTAGGAAATGAGTACTGATTAATCCAGAAACTTAACTCAAGGACACAATTAAAGAAGACCCGGGATGACTCAAGAAGAAATTTTGCTTATTTGTTTTGTTTTTATTTTCCCCAAAGACCAAAAAGTGTACTCTCTTCCAACCAAAGTGTACTCTCCTCTAGGGTAGGAACTATAAATGATTCTGCTCTATATCCTTAGCATGGAGTATCCACTGTTGAACCAAAGAATGAATGGCACTATCAGGCCATCTTGAAGGTCCTTTTGATACCATTTATAGTGACTTGAGTTGAATAATAAAATGTTGGTTATGGCATTACTAAAAGTTTAAAGTTGTGTGCTATTTTCACCCTTTAAATAAAGACAGATTGTGTATAAAAATTTGGAGGATTTTTGACTAACATTCCCTAAATCTATTTAAAGAGTTTCCCTAGGGTGTTAAATTCTAACACTGTTTCAGCTAAAACCATTCCTTTAGATACCATACTAAAAACAAAAATAAAAAAAGCCACCCAGCACATCTGAGAGTAAAACATCCCTAAAGAAATTTTAAATGTCTTTTTTTTTTAATGAGAAAAAACACACAAAATTTTAATGTGCATAGAACAAGGTAATCACAAGAGAATGATTATCCAGTAACCTGGTGGGGTCCAGAAATTTCCACTGGCATGAAAAAAGCTATTAAAATGCTAGGAAATGTGTTTTGGAAATAAAAAGCAACTTTAATGATACCAGGACATCTTTGAGTTAACTAAGAAACATGAAATTAAAAGAAGCGAATTACTTTTACCACAGGTCACAGTTATGGTCTAAGTTGAGTATGTTGTTCAGCACTGACAAGAGGCTCCACATGTTTTAATTAGAACCAAGTCATAATTTATAGTGAGCCCTTGGTTGGAAAAATCTGCAAATGTAAGAGTCACCCATTCTTTCTGCATAGGTATTCAGAAATTTTATGTGACTTCCTCACAAACTGCTATTAAAAGAAATCAGTAATGTGAATTGAATAAAATCTTCGTTCTCCACAAGGCTATAAAACAACTCCACACTGGCAAATCAGTAGCGGAACCAGGAATTTACCAAGGCTGTCTGACACCTAGTTCTGGAACTCACCATTAAGCCTCACTTCCTCCCTTAAAAAAATAAAAGAATACCCACTAAGTGTTTTTATACACTCTACTAATGCCTTTTAGCATACAACACTCAGTATACTTTTCTCAAGATATTTATAGTTTCCCCTCTGAAGGGTTGTTTTTATATATCGTAGCAAGTGATGGATTAAGAGAGAGCAGGATGACAGAGAGAGGCCAAGTAGCCTACAAATTCACTGTACCTTGGCACAGTTTTCACATTCATAGTGCTTTCCACTGTCATGTGACATCTGGTGGCGAATTAAATTGGACTTCCAGTTAAATGCCTTGGGACACTGATCACACTTGTATTCCCTCTCTTCAGTATGTGACAGCATGTGTTTCTCCAGGCTGTTAAGAGAATAATAGATTTAAAAAGACAAAGGATGCATTCATAAACAGAATGTCATTTTTTTTTGCTAATCCGACTGGCAA
The DNA here is from genome assembly GCF_048565385.1 of Saimiri boliviensis. Taxonomy (NCBI): domain Eukaryota; kingdom Metazoa; phylum Chordata; class Mammalia; order Primates; family Cebidae; genus Saimiri; species Saimiri boliviensis. The sequence continues at coordinate 29,732,745 of NC_133457.1, forward strand.
TTAAAGAAATAAGAAGGAAAAGGAGTTGAATTGAGAAGGAGGAAAGAGCAGAAACAGGCTTGTGACAGACAAAAGTACATTTTATGTTTCCTGGACTGTGTCACCAATATGAAGATGTGTTCTCTTTAGAAAATAAATCTGATACAGCTGACAGGGAGTATCTGCCAATTTAAGAGCATGATAAACAACAAGCTATTTGTCCAGTTTGAGATTCACTAAACAATTCTAACAGCAACATGTATTGCTATTACTTAACTGAAATACAAACACTCAAATAGAAAATGCTTAAAAATATGTAGGCAAGTATTCTTTCTAATGTAGATAATCTCTTATGAACCTAGGATGAATGGACAGATGGATGGATGGATGGATGGATGGATGGATGGATGGATGGACTGATGCATGGATATATGTGTGGGGATAGATAGATGATAAAGAGAGAGAGAGAGAGAGAGAGAGAGAGAGAGAGAGAGAGATATCGATAACCTAAGAATTAGGGAGTAACAAGGGCATAACATTTTAAGTGGATGCAATATTTAAGTCCCCTAAAAGAAAAACATGATTAGAAGTTTCTCTCAAGCAGAGTCTTTCTGTTTTAAAGGTTAAAATGTTTTATCTTCTCAAATTTTTGCCCCATTTTCTAAAATTTATATATGAAATCTCCATGAATATAATTTTAAAAATATGCTAGATAATGGATTACTGTGATAGAAGATTTCTGCAACACCTTTACTGATTAAATACACACACACACACACATAACACTGGGATACTATCCTCTAATAAAGTAACCAGAGCTCCATGGAAAAATAGACTATTTCAAATCTGAAGTATGAAATTCACAAGATGGGCCTTGAACATCTTGTTATGACAAAAAGCAAGACATTTACAGACAATATCCAAAAAATGTGGGTGCCAAGTTGAAGAGATGCCCACTGACCAAAGGTGGGGCAAGTGGAGCATCGATAAGAATAGCAACAATTTTATCAATAATGATATTTAAAACACAAACAGAACCTCCATGGCCACCTAAGGAGGATGGAAGAAAGTCAAATCATTATTCCTAAAACTGGTAAAGAAAGGCAAAATATTTGGGCACATATCTGCTTTTCCTATGTAAACTGCACTTCGGGATAAACAAATAAGACTATGAAGGAAAGTTTCTCTACATGAAATTAATCCAGATAATAAATGGTGAAACAATTATAGAGTTAGAATATGTTCATTCTGAAGCTCCTAAAGAATTGATGAATCTAATCAATCGATTATGTGACTTCAAGTAGAAATAAATGGCACCATCAACAAAATATTCCTTTGCGAAATACAGCCTAAATCCCAACCAAGGTTTGGTATATAACTACAAGTCTACAGGAATTAGAGGGGATGGAGAAACATGTTAATACCACAATGATATAAACAGCAGAATCCAGACTGGAGGAAGCACTCCAGTAAAACAACTCAGTTACTTCTATGATTCTCTATAAATAAATTATAATAAGAGAAAGAAGAGGGTGGACAGAGAAACAGAGACAGAGACACAGAGAGAAAGAGAGACTGACTCTGGGGGAAGCTTTAGATTAAAATAGTTGTAAGAGACTTGTCAACCCATTGTTATATGTGGACTTTATTTTGATCTTTATTCAAAAGAAACACTTTAAATTTTATGAGATAACTAAGGAAAACTGTACTCTTACTGAATACCTGATAATAGTAAGAAATTATTTTTTAATGTGATATTGAATTTATGTCTTTAAGGAGTCCTACTTTCTATAGACACATACTTAAGTACTTTTAATAAGATGATATAATTTCCAGGATTTGTTTCAAATAATTCAAAATAGGTATAGTGACAAGACTGGTTTCATGGGATAATTATTGAAGCTGAACAAATGGGATTTAAAAAATACTATCTCCTCTCTAGTTTTGGGTGTATTTGAAGCTCTCAACAATAAAAAAGTTAATTAGGAAAGAAAAAGTAGCAACCACGAAAGCATTCTTTTATTTTATTTCTTTGTGTGATGAATACTGTAAATATCAGTACCAATTAAGACCTTTGTACACCCAGAATAGATTATCCAGTGGTCATACAGACTGTGTGAGTGGGAGTATACGTAAGAAAATGAAGTGCCCATTCTCATATCTTGGCAAATTAGAAATGACTTTCCTACACATTTTTTCTTTCTCAGTTTCCTCCCCACAACTCTATTCATACTGGTACAAGAACTCATTTTCCTGCCCCATGAACCAGTCAAGTTAGAAATGCCATTCTGAGCACAGGTGGTGGCATCTCTGTGAACAAAAGGTACCAGAGGAGTGCAGGTCATAAGAAAGGCCCTACCTTTGTCTATATTATGTTATCCTCTGTTTCTTACAGAGTGGACTGTTAATAAAAGAGTTAAGACGGAAATACCAACAACTGTAGTTCACATTGAAATGAGTCAGGGACATCCTCCAAAAATCACTGTACAGATTACAATTCTCACTGTCTGTCCCCAGCAACCCATAAAGGCAGGCCATTTTATGATCTATATTCTGCTGTGCTATATGTCAAATCATAAACCCTGGAATCTAGTGGCAAAAGATTGGCCTATATGTTGAGTTTTATTCCTCCCTCTAATTCCAAAGATACGGTTTAATCTTAGGGGTATATTATGAGTATATAGCATGTGTGACGGGGGGAAGATAACAAAGCAAAAGGAATTTTCCCTTCTTTCCTTCTCCTAATCAAGCAGAAACTCCATATTGTTCCATAGTATTATTAGCTTTCAGTGAACCAGTAATAGAAAACACAAAACAGCAAGTCCTTTTCACAAAAGTAAATGTGCATTGCTTTTATAAACACAGAAGCAATCTAGTCAGTCAGTGAGAATTCTCTGTTTTTCATGGAATTTTATCTCAATCTATAGAGACTTACTCAGCCTTTTGAGTTTTTTCCAGTCTTTTCACCTTTTGCACATCAACCTTTGTTTCTTTCTTGGTTTGTTTGTTTTTGTTTTGCATTTGTTTCTCAAGATTTTACATAAAGGATAGAGAACAGAAGAATAGATCATGTCCAGAAAGTAATTTTCATCATTTAAAGTATAAAGTGACAACATAGCATTTAATAAAGTAAAAAATATTTAGAAAATAAAGGTTTTGAATGTGGCTAAATTATATAATTTATAACTAAAAAATACCAGTTGGAAGATTAGAATTTAATTGCATAGTGACATGCTTTATCCAAGTGGCTGGGATATCAAAATATAAATTTTGAGAATTCAAGCAATGCCAGATAATTAGATTTCCTTTTTGTTTTCTACTAAATGTTTGACTGAAACTACTAAACTAATAGTTGGTTTCAGCATTAGGTAGAGTTGACTCAGGCTTAGTCTTACAGCTAGGGAGATTAAGAGGCTTTCTCTACCTAAGAAGTATTGCTGTAGCAAGTGTTGAGTTTGTCTGTTTCTGCCTTATAATGCTGTTCATTATTTTAGTAACAAAACTGAAGGAAATAGACTTTATTTCTGACACCAGAGATACTGCTTTACAGTATAAATACTTTTCCTACTCATTAGTATTTATTAGCTTCATTTTATTTTTTAATTTGGGCACAATTATATTAAAGGGATATACTGTGACTTTTTAAATTACAAATTCACACTTTACCAAACATATATAATAGATTTATTCTCTACGAAGATTTATAGGAAGTGGTAGAGGTGAGTTTAAAAGATTACGGAAAAACCCTCTTATTCTGTAAAATATTTACTCTCTAATAGCTAAATTAGTCCAAATTTTCTAGATATTTATTCTTTCTATTCAATCTCCTCAACAAAAAGGATTATGCTTACTGCCCTTTAGTCATTTATGCCTTAAAGTGAACAACTACAAGATGCAATCCTTTTCTAAAAGAGGCCTAACCAGGAGAAGAGGAGGTAGGGCAATACAAGGGGTGAAAATGAGAGGAAGAAAAGGATCCAGGGAAGAAGGAAAGGAAACAGAAAGGTAAACTGAAGGCAGACTGTCAAAGACAAAATCTGAGTAATTCCTATTCTTGAGTAAGGCTACTTGATACACTACCATTCCTATTTAAATATAATGGGATATTCATTTAAAATTCTGATTACAGGTTTCAAGGATAATTTCCAGATTTAAAAGCAAGGTAATGAATACAACTATTAAAATTATTTGTGGACCAAGGCAAAAATCTAGAAACAAACAAACAAAAAAATCTATTAACTGGTCTAAACTTTTCTAATTTTAAAGACCATTCTGTAGTACAATCAGTATCTTTTTTTCAAAAAGTAGGTTCTAGTGTTATTGTTTCTTTAACAGAAATTTGAAAAAGTTATAGAATTAAATTCAAAAGGCTATAAAAAGTTAATGTCACTAAAATATGATTTTTATTGTGTTAAAAATAAGTGTTAAAGATTACTTCATTTTGATTTTTATGTTTCTCTTTTTCCTTTTAGGAAATTCAACACTTGAGGAAATCAAACATGCTTCTCTTATTCTTTTATATATGTGCAATTCAGATAAATTATTGAAATTAAATCCATGAATTACTTGCTCTATAAAAAGAGCATTCATCTGTCATTAAGTGAGTACCAGATCTAATCTTTTTTAAAAAATCATCTGAATGTTTCTAGGGGTAGCTTTATTGTTTCTTAACAGATAATTAATTTAATTTGTTTCAGCACTCTTTATATTTTCTCTAAATCATAATTTGCTATAAAGTTAAGCCTTCAGTTTCTAACAACACTATTTAATAATAATATAGCATTATTTTTCATCTGGCATCAAAATAGCTAATTCCAATTTCACTGTAAATATTTTACAGATGAGAATATCCAGCAAAAATGATTTCTGAACATGTCACGAGTGCATTTGTCCAGCTCATTGCAGTGCCAAATTTTCCATATGCATAAAGCCTCAAAGTTCAGGATAACATTGCACAATAAATACACAAGTTTTGTGGTACAACATGCCATTTCTAACCTTTGCAAATCAGGAAAAACTTGGTCACATTCCTTACACTCCTGGATCGTGTGTATCTCTTGGAGATCATTCTCGCTTTCAAGTTTTTGCTGGAAATCCTCTTCAACCATTGAAAATGCTGAGTGAGGAGTACTGCAAGGAAACTTTTGGTGATCTGCTAGCTCAGCCTTAGATTCAAAGAGCTGATCACAGTCTTCACAGCGATATTGCCGTTCTTCTGTGAAAATAATTCAGGTGTTACTAGGATTGAATGGTCAAGAATTGCCACCACAAGCCAGCCAAGCTTACTGAATTTTACAAAACATAATAGGTGTTATTTGATTGTCATTTCTATCACGTCGATTTTAATGTGGATTAGAAATGTTATATGTAAAGAACCCAGGACAGAGACTGGAACAATAACATAAGCAACGGCTGTGACTAGATTATATCCTCCTGATCAGTAAAACTTTATGACTAAACCTTTTCAGGTTCAGAGAATACTAAAAATAATAAATACCACTTACTGAGCATCAGATATATTCTCAACCCTGTACATGGATTACTGACATTCCTTAAAACCTGATTATGAGAAATTATAGGTCAGATTTTTATCCTAGTTTTCCTATGAGG